>NC_058408.1:109493951-109635701 GCF_002201575.2 Neomonachus schauinslandi
TTCTTCTTCTTCTTCTTCTTCTTCTTCTTCTTCTTCTTCTTCTTCTTTTAACATATAATGTATTATTTGTTTCAAGGATACAGGTCTGTGATTTATCAGTCTTACACAATTCACAGTGCTCACCATAGCACATACGCTCCCCAATGTCTATCACCCAGCCACCCCATCCCTCCCACCCCCCACCACTCCAGCAACCCTCAGTTTGTTTCCTAAGATTAAGAATTCCTCATATCAGTGAGGTCATATGATACATGTCTTTCTCTGATTGACTTATTTCGCTCAGCATAATACCCTCCAGTTCCATCCACGTCATTGCAAATGGCAAGATTTCATTCCTTTTGAAGATGTGGTATATACATCCATTTATATTTCAAGCATAGTATTGACTCTAAAATACTATAATACAACCAAATTGCCCCAGCCAGCTTTATAGCTGAGGTCTACAAGCTCTAAATATCTTATGGAACATTCTGGTAAACAAAGAAACAAAAGCTTGTTAAAAAGTGATAGGGGCTTACCTGGCCATGAAGTATTGCACCCCCAAAATCGTCCTCTGCTTTCCTTTATATTTTTTAGGGTGAGCCATGATGCCCTGATACAGTTGTGTGCCCAGTAATTATTTCCTGATAGAAAGTTGTTCCCATTTCAGTCTCTGTGTGTTAAGCTCTTTTTTTTTTTTTAAAGATTTTATTTATTTATTTGAGACAGAGAGAATGAGATACAGACAGCATGAGAGGGAGGAGGGTCAGAGGGAGAAGCAGACTCCCCGCTGAGCAGGGAGCCCGATGCGGGACTCGATCCAGGGACTCCAGGATCATGACCTGAGCCGAAGGCAGTCGCTCAACCAACTGAGCCACCCAGGCGCCCCTGTGTTAAGCTCTTTTGATTAAAACAAACAAATAAACAGAGAGACAGAAAAACAAATGAAAATAAAGAAAACCCCAGGGAGGGGCGCCTGGGTGGCTCAGTCAGTTAAGTGTCAGACTCTTGATCTCAGCTCAGGTCTTGATCTCGGGGTTGTGAGTTCAGGCCCTGAGTTGGGCTCCGTGCTGGGTGTGGAGCCTACTTAAAACGAAAACAAAACAAGATAAATCCCAGGGGCATCGATTAATGCAATAAGGGAGAAATAAGAAATTAAAATTAACAAGGATTTTGCCTTGAGAGTGTTCTTTCACAGAGTCTGTGATAACATTAAGGTGTGGTTTTAGCAGTCAGAAAATACTTCTCTCATGACTTGTGAAGAATTCTAGGTGGATCTGCCTTTGGACTGGACATCCATGTAACATAACTGTCCTTTGTCTCTTTTGCCCTTACTTTCTTTGTCTTTCTTTGCCACTTCCAACTGACCTCCATTCTCCTTCTGGTCTCTAATTAAGTTTTCTGGGGAAGACCTTAGTTGGCCCAACTCCTCAGCACCGTCACTACTGTAACAAAGCTTTTGTGCCGGAACAGCTCACAGGACCCCCAACTGTGCCTGCTCACATATCTTCCCTGGACCTCAAGGTTCTTGCCTTAGACGCTGAGTCCCTGAGCTCTAGTTACAGAAACCATATTGGCCTTGTCTGTTAGTGGATGCTGAAGAAGTTGGCTTCCTTGGGCTGGCAGCCTCCATGTTTACCCAACACAGTAAATCAACTAAAATTATTCTTGTGACAATTTAAGGGGCTGTCCTAGAAATTTTTTAAAATCTTTAGAAATATTAATTTAAAACATTATTTAAATTTTTTATTGTACCTCTCGGGACAAAGTAATTTTTATTCACTGAATTTCTTTTTACTTATCCAGGGATGAGCACATTTTTCCTGTAAAAGGCCAAAGGGTAAATATTTGGGCTTGGCATCCATTGCAGCAACCATACAACTCTGCCATTTTAGTGCAAAAGGAGTCACAGACAATACATCAACAAATGGATGACTGGCCAGCTGTATGTGGCCTATATTTTGCTGACCCCTGATTTTTCCCAGTGCATCCCTGCAGCGCCCACATCCCCTCACACCCCTGCTCACTTCACACTTCTACGTTTCCTTGTCAGCTGTATCACAGAGCTCAGGAGTCCTGAGAATGACTTATTTCATGGAATTGCATTGGGGTTCCTCTGTTGCAAAGCCTCGCAGGATCTCTTGAGTGGAGACAAAACATAAATTGCCTAAAAGAGAATTGATGCCTCAGAATCATCAACAAATGCATGCATTTGGGGGAAATTTTTAGCATTAAAGCGCTTTCTCCTAGAAATGATGAGGATGGCACTTCTGTCACACAAGCATGCATATCTGCTTAGGCACAGACATTTTGCTGAAAATCAGAATTATAATATTCTCTCCTGCCAACCCTGTAAGATGCTCGAATGATAACGGCAGGAGTAGGGTGTGGGAATATAGGAAAAGTAGTATATTCTGCTTTTGACAACTCTTTTAACTCTGTTCTCTCCAAAAAGGGAGTTGTTTCTTTAGGCACTCTATCCAAAACCTGGCTGTCATTTCTAGGTACTGGGGGGGGATGCTGATACCCTTTTTTTTATCTTTCAGAAAACAAATCTTAAAACAATCCCCAGGTATGAGATTTCTCTTCCCGTCCAAGTCATGGTAGATCTGTGAACAGGGCTTCTGGGGTTGTTTACTGGATGAATTTTATTCTAGCTGCAAACTATTTATTCTAAGTCTTCCAAAAATTATTCTTCTTTCCATGTTTGCCTTTCTTCTTTGGTTGACTCTACACTTGCTATCTGTCATAAGTGATGAGTGCGGTATTTGATTCTAACAGCGATGAACTTTTGCTGTGCATAAGACAAGGAGAAGATTTTGATGTATTTCAGCACATGTGGACCTCCTCCCTGAGCTGTCTCAACCTATAGATAGCAACAGGAGATCCATCATTTCTGCACATTTCTTCCTCGGGGGCATGAGCTTCCCTGTAGTCTTAGATTTTTCATAATTGCTGGTTTCATCCAGGAATATCACTGTGTGAACATTTTCTGAAGATAATCAACTGTGTGAGTGGCAGGGACTTTGAGGGAAAGAAGAAAGAGAAGAGTGTCCTTCTATCCCTTCAATGTTATTGCTAGATCCCACACGTCTCTTTTTCTTTTGTTTCCTTGTGTATAGCAATTTCCTTGCGGTATTCCAGGTAATAGGGGTTACATGGACTAGGCTAGGTCATGACACACTATGGTTAGCAATGTTGGTAAAGTTTAAGAGGGGATATTTGATTAACAGAAAATTTTAAACAGAGTCATCCAATGAAGAATAAAATTCAGGAATAGTAAGAATTCCAGGGTAATCCTAGTGTAAAGACATGTAAGTGTGTTTGGATCTGAACAAACCTAGTAATGGGGTGTAGTGATCTGCCTTTGCTGGGTCCCTCCAAGGAACTTGATTGTTTATGTTGCCTGTAGGTTCAAGAATACACAGTCCTGATTTCTCAGACGTCCTGACAGTCTCTTGTGCGTGCCAGTTCAGAGTCCAAACTGGGTACATTTATATTATGTTATTTTTCCAGATTTTCTGGAACAACGCAGAACAAAACAGGAACTAAATAAAAACAAAACAATCAGCAAAGCGCAAGGAGCTTGCAGATTAGAGTGAAGACAAATAACTACCCGAGGGATTGCAATGCAATGTGATAATGGATCCAAGGGAGATTACTTCATTGCCTCACCCACAAAATTCGTCAGGGGTAGGAGGCAAGGGGAAGCTTCCTCCTCGTGGAAACCTGAGATCTAAACGATGTACTTCTAGTTTGGTGGATGATATGAGAGAGGCAAAGAGGACATTTCAGGCAGAAGGAACAACATTTATAGTTACCTGGAGTTGAGAGGGAAGATGGAGAACTGACAACAGGCCTGGAGCAGAGCGTGTACAAGGCAAAGATATGAGAAAAGACATTGGTTCATATAAGGCCAGACCATGAAGGATGAGCACCTACCACCCTCACATCCCCTCCACCCACTGGCTTGTTCTTTCTCCTCCTGGAATGGCAATCTCATCCCATTTTCAATCAGACTAAAACTTTTGAAGCTATGCCTGATCTTCTCTTTCCCTTTCCTATCCCACACCTGTTCCATGAGCAGGGCTAGGAATCTTAGTGTCTTACCTTTATGTATTCATCCATCCTTGATTTCATAAAACATACTTATTTCTGAGTTACTTACCATTCATGACTTCAAGATTTTAGTGAAATAAACATGAATGGAGCAGATAAGGAAGCAAGACATGCTTGAACTTTGGCACCAGACACAACTGGGTTGGTTTCTTGGTTCTACCTTTCACCTTCTAGCTTCGTAACCTTGGGAAGTTCCCTTGCGCTCTCGAGACCTTTGAACACGGGCAGAAAGAAGCTAATTATGTGTTCCTCAGAGTGCCTGCCACAGGGTCATCAAACATTAAATAGAAGCTTCTATGTCCTCACTTTCCATCCCCAGTTTCCAATTCTCTTTTGAAACTTCTTTTACTGCATTTTTAAACATACGTTGCCTCTTCTATTTGATTTTGTGCTCCTAAGGCTACATGTTAGGTTTTTGGGGTTTTTTTTCTTTTAATGAAAGACTTTTTGGTTTACGTTTCTACTTTTGCTTAGTTTTTGTTTGCGCGGGAGTCCTGTTCGGTGGGCTTTGGGTGTCGGAGAAAGGATGCATGGTTTCCCCTTCAGCTTCCTGGGGAGTAGGGAAAGAGGAGATGAGGAACAGAGCAGAGCATACATGACTGTTACTTTTAAATTGTTGCATTTGAACCTCACTTTCCTTATCTCTGAAATGAAGATAAAAGTGACTGTGTTTTATCTTGCCTGCAGGGTCATAGCTGGACATTTGCCCCCATCTGTTTACAGTCTTAGCTCCCGCTCTGTCCATGGGCAGGACCACAGGGGCTATCCCCAAATCCCCTGCGGCTGCCTTCCAGGTTTCACCACCTGCCCTCTGTTCCTTCACCTACCCTACCACCATTCCCATTCTGCGGCCACTATCTTGTTTTCCCTCTCTATAGCTGCTGTTTGGAATTGATGAGTTAGGAGGACAGCCTGCTTGCTTTGTAATCCCGACTTCACGCCTACAAAGCATGTTTCATATTCCCCCCGCCATCCAAATCTGGAAAAAGAACATCCATGTTCTCCAGGAGAACAGTCCTGGAGTCAGTTTTGCACTATTTCCACCCCTGTCTCCAGGGTAAGTTCCCACACTCATGTTTCCTGTTCCAGAAGGACCAGCTTTTCTGGAAGGGAGTCTGTATATTATTCAAGTCCACCTTAATGATGTAAGCAAGTAAATATGTTTAAGAGAATATGAATTGGACGCTTAGTTTTGATAGCCTCCTGGAAATGATTTCAGATACTTCTTTGTGCCGTGACAATAGCTTGAGTTGAAATACCTATGTTTTCTATCTTCTGTATAACTTTATCTCATAAATGTCTCTGGCAACAACAATGAAAATAAGATTCTTTTTCTATCTGTGTAAAAAAGTGCCATTGGATTTTTGATAGGGATTACATCAAATCTGTAGATTGCTTTAGGTGGTGTGGACTAATCATCTTGCTGATGTCACTGTGCCCATAGCTCTGAAACACCACACTGTTTCATATTTATTTTTATATGTTCATCTCACCTGCTAGATTAAAGGATTTGTGGAATTCTGCCTTGCTTATCTTTGCAGCCGAAGTATAAATCTAGAGCAGTGTCTGATGTGGGATGCAGGAGAAAAGCCAATAAACATAGATGGTAACTTTCTTTCAATCTCAAATTTTAATCCTCTTTAGAGATGATGTTTTTCTGAGTTATTTAAATGGGTAGTGGTCACTCTATTAGATGGATCTAAGCAGCACTTTTGTTTTTGCTTTAGAAAAGCAAAGTTTCAGTATTTTTAAAATGCTTACAGTTTCTTAGCATGACACATGATCCTTTTAGAACATTGATTTGAATAGCCTCTGTCTAAAATACTGTATTAATAGAAAATTTGAGATATTGTAAGGCTACCAGATTATGAAACAACTACCATAACAAAGATAGTTTGTTACAGTTCCCAAGAAGTGGGTGCACACCGTGCTATGGGAGGCCCCAAGGGGGAATACCAAGGAGGCAGAAGAGAAGGAGAAACTGTGAGGAAGAGCATTTATGGTGGTCTTCACAGGAAGCAGTGGGTGAAATAATATAAGCAGGCCTAGAATTGGCTAGTTTGAATAATTCTAGCAGGCTCTGGGTAGAGGGGCTGTCCCTATTTGTCTGGTCCCTGGCCCTGGGGTAATGAGGGCAGGTGGATAGCCGTCCAGAGTGTGAGAGCCCAATAAAGGAAGTGGTTGGGGGTGTGAGCTCTGGATTGGTTAGTTCGTATTTGAAGATCACGTTCATAAGTTAATTGCTTCCTATCTCCAAAATTGACTAACCCTAGGAGGAGACTCCCTCAAGATCAGCAAGGTTCAGATGTCAAAGTATCAGAAATAGAAGAAAAAAGACATGGTTATTACAGTGTATGATGCTAAACATGAATGGGCATGTGGGCGAGACAGCAGTCTGCAGCTAGCTGAACACAAGCACTGTTAAAAGACAAGAACTGCTCCTACGGTGTGGCTCTACGACAGAGAATAAATCTAAATGCTCCACATACTTTTATTGAAGATTATATGCACAGACATCACAGAGACTGGAGAATTCTCTAGAGACCTTAAAATTCTATTTAATTCAGCTGTAATCAGATGCTTGAATCACTTCCCATATGGGTCATGTGTGGTTTATCTTGCTTCTGGATATATCTTTCAGAGATTCTTTGCTTGTACTAATTCTTAAAGCGGTAAGTATTCCCTGTTGCTTCTGCCTCGGTTAAAACATTGTTGTTCTTATCTCTTGGTACCAATCCTGTCATCTTCTTGGATCCTGTAGCTCACGCCTTGCTGAGTACACTTGTCACCTGTTGCTATCACTACAGAGTCGGAGACAAATTTCCTTCATTGCTGGATGGCAACTTGTTTCTCTTATCTGGGAAAGAAAGAATTCCCTAACTGCATTGTTACTGATATCCTGTAACTATTAGTAATTACTCTCTACTGCCCTTTGTTTAGGTAAAAGAAATGAGACTTAAACGTCACATTTTGAAATAATGAAAAGATCACCTGACCCAAGTCTTTCTGAGATTAGAGCTTATGAAGTTTGTAGTGCACCACAATTTCCGGTATTAAATGCTGGAAATCACAATGGGTCTATAAAACTGGTCAGTGGTTTTTGTTTTTGTTTTTGTTTTTTCTGTTTTTTGTTTTAGAAGTACTTCTAAGGTCTATCTTAGAGACATTAATGTTAATACTTCATATTCCACTCTGGGAACTTATCATTATGTTTTTGGGTTTTTTTGATAGGCCTGGTGAGTCAGGATTTCCCATTCATATTTGTGAATTAAGGACACCTAGGGGTATTCCCTGTCACTTAATACAGCAGTATGTTTGTCGTTAGACCTCTCCTTTCCTTGAGAAAACTGACTGGCACTGTTTTGGTAGGTGAGGCTTTTTGACAAGATTTACATTGGGTCAAGAATTGGAGAGCTGTCAGGTCAGGCTGAGGAACCCCAAATATCAGAATGGGGAAGAACAGCATCTGCTAGACCCCTGAGTTATCCACAGGCATATACTTTCATTTCTTTAATCTGACTTTCTTTTCCTTCCTCATGATCCTCTCTACACACCATACAGTCGATCAATTATCGATACACAAGGCTATTCATTTTGTAAGTAGACAAAATTGGAAAAAGTATAAATGTCCATAGACTTCACCATAATATAGAATACCACACAGCCACTAAAAAGGATGAGACAGACCTACGGGTTCTAACATGAAAAAAATGCCCATGATTTTGATTTATTGTAAGTTCTTTGTTTTTGTTTTTGTTTTTTTAAAGTGAGAGCATGAGCGGTGGGGAGGGGCAGTGGGAGAGGGAGAGAGAATCTCAAGCAGACTGAGCTGAACGTGGAGCCCGCCGTGGCGCTCCATCTCATGACCCTGCAATCACAACCTGAGCTGAAACCAAGAGTCCGTCGCCCAACCTACTGAGCCACTTAGGAGCCCCTACTGAAAGTTTTCAAAAGCAAGTTAACAAATAATAATAGAGCCATCACTGTATGTAAGGGCATGATTGAATTTCACTAACATAATAACTGAAAAACAAAAGCTAAATTTAAAAAAGAACACATAGTTGGGGCGCCTGGGTGGCTCAGTCGGTTAAGCGTCTGCCTTCAGCTCAGGTCATGATCCTGGGGTCCTGGGATCAAGCCCGGAGTCGGGCTCCCTGCTCAGTGGAGAGCCTGCTTCTCCCTCTGCCTCTGCCTGCCACTCCCCCTGCTTGTGCTCTCTCTCTCTCTCTTTCTATCAAATACATAAATAAAATCTTCCAAAAAAATAAAAAAGAACACATAGTATACTCCACTCCTATAAAGTCCAAAAGCAAGTACAGCTAAAGTTTGGTGTTAGAAATCAGGTTAGTGGTTATGTTATAGACAAGGTGGTTGGTAATTAGAAGGGTGTATATGAGCTTCTTCTTGGGTACTTGTCATGTGTCCTTTCTTGATCTGGGTGTTTAACTAGGCATGTTCATTTGTAAAATTTCCTCATGCTGTAAATTTATGAATCATTCATTTCTTAAATATTTATTTATTTGAGAGTGAAAGAGCGAGCGAGCGAGTGGGGGGAGGGGCAGTGGGAGAGAGAGAATCTCAAGCAGACTTCCCATTGAGCACAGAACACCACGCGGGGCTCAAGCTCATGACCCTGAGATCATGACCTGAACTGAAATCACCAATCCAACGCTTAACCAACTGAGCCACTGAGGCACCCCAATTATGCACTTTTACATATGTGTTACATTTTGATACGAATTTTATTTTAAAGGACAAGCATTTGAATTTTGCAAAAATAAAAGACTGGGGTCAGAAAGTAAAGGACATTCTTAGATGGAGTAAGAGCTGTGGCCAGCCAAGACCATGAGCAAGCTAGATTTCTAGGGTACTAGAAACTGTGAGCAAATAGAGGAAGCCAGTTGGTGATGGTAGGTTACCAAAGCAGGCAGTAAAGGGATGGGAGCTCCAAAGTGTCCAAAGGGAAGGCTCAGCCAGGCTATTTTATTTCCAGCCCTAGTTTTTATATATCTAGCCTTTCAGTAAAATTTTCAGAAACCAAATTTAAAATGAATTAAATTGAGGGCACCTGGGCGACTCAGTGGGTTAAGCATCTGACTCTTGGTTTCAGCTCAGGTCATGATCTCAGGGTTGTGAGATCCAGCCCCATGTGGTGCTCTGCACTGGGTGTGGAGCCTGCTTAAGATTCTCTCTCTCTCCCTCTCCCTCTGACCCTCCCCCCTCCACCCCCACTAGCACACACACTCTCTAAAAAATTTTAAAAATAAAAAAATAAAATAAAATGAATTAAATCAAATATTATAAGCACAGATGTTGATAAAGGATCAAACATATTTATTATTATCGTTATTTTAATTCAAAGAACTTCAGTATATCTCTGTTTCTGAAACCAATGACCTTGACTACAATCAGTGTTTTAATTATCCTCCTTACTTTTCCACATGAGGACTCAGAGAAATCACTTGTCTTCAAATGGTTTAAATGCTACCTCTCAAACCCAGCTTTCTCTGTGAATTTCGTCAGCAATCTCTATCATGATATATTAAAATCATAGCAACTACATCAATAATAATAATAATAGAAGCCACATCAATTTTATAAGTACCTTCAGTGAGGCAAGCACTGTGTTCAGTAAATACATTATACAAAGTATTTCCTTTAATCTTCCAGTAATCCAGTGAGGTAAGTATTATGATCATTGCCACTTTTTCACTTTAAAACTGAGTCACAGATAGGTTCAATAAAATTGCCCAAATTCACATAAATAGTTAGGGAAGGAGCTATTAGTTAGGTTACAGATCCCTGTTGTCTACCTCTTGACCTATACTGTCTGATGTAACCACTAGCTGCATGTGACCATTGAGAACTTGAAATGTGGCTAGCCTAAAATGAGATGAGCTGCAACTATAAAGTACACACTGGATTTCAAAGACTTGGTACCTATATATATATATATATATATATATAGGTATATATGTATGTATATATATATATATATATATATACATATGTATGTATGTATGTATGTGTGTATATATATATAGATATAATACTTTGTTAATATTTTTATAAAAATTCCATGTTGAAATGATACTGTTTTAGATATGTTGTATGAAATAAAATAACTAAAGTTAATTTTGCCTTTTGTGTGTGTATATCTGTGTGTGCTTCTTTTCCTCTGTCTTGGCTGCCGTAGGTAGATTTGAACCAATACCAGTCTAGAGTCCCAGTGCTAGAAATTCAGATCTCCCACTCTGAGGTGGAGCTCAGTTGTAGGTGTGTGTGAAGATTCCCAGGTATTTCTACTGCATGGCCAGAGTAGAGGACCACTGCCTCAAGTCCAGAAACCTGTGCTGTCTGATACCCAACCTGTCTCAGGACAGCCTCTGCTGGGACAGTTCCAACATGGGCATCAGACATGCCAGTGCTACAAGAGATCAGCCTGAGCAGCTGCACACACAGCTGACTTTGTAGATGATGCTTATAGATGATGGTGAGACACCCTGAAATCTAGGGCAAAAGGAGTTAGATTCCTTTAACTTACATCTTACCTGGCTGAGGAAGGTGGAGGTCCATTAGACCAACCTGGGGAGGGTTGGGTGTCACCTAGGGCCTGGATGTTCACCTGGGTGGCAAGCTCCAAGTGGTTTAAGAGGATTAGACTTCCCACTCTATCAAAACAGGTCAAATACTCGAAGATTCCTATAAACTACTGGGTCAGAATCTCCCCATTGCCAAGGAAATAATTTTTTATCATTTTGAGTCACACGTCTTGCTGGTAGAATGTGACTTCGCCAATGAACAGTGAATCCTAAGTGATCAAAAACTGGGGTTAAAGGTAAGGATTGGGGGACAGTTATTACGAGTTCAGGAAAAATGGAGTTCACAGACCTATTAACAGAGAAGCCAGAAGCCAAAGACTGGTTTTACCTTAGCATTGAAAACTCACCAATAGATTTATTTTGATGCAATTTGCTTTTTACTTATAATTTATTTGTGGGAGAAATAGCACTTGGAAAGCCACTGCATGTTAGAGATACCAATGAGAAGACCCAGGGCCTTTCATTTTTTTCAAAATGTGTTTTATAACATTCACTTATCTATAGTCAGCCAGAGCTGACTGTTTGGGAAAGGAGGGAGAGAGATAAGGGATTATTACAGGAAAGATTTATTTGGTGGAGAGCACAGGGGAAGAAAAGGAAATTACAGGTGAGAATAAATGTGTTTATGAATTTAAACTGTTATTTTCCCTTAAATATCAAATTTTATGGATAATGCACATCTAAAAGCATTTTGCATGGAAATAAGATAAAATATAATTTTGAATATCAACATTTTGTTATAAAGTGATTATTTTACTTTTTCAAAGTATTTTAAAATGTGCCCTTCCACAGTGGACTGCACAGAGCAAGAGAATAAATCTTTCGGGTAAAAGGACCTCCCTCCAAGAAAGCATAGCCTCTGTTTTATTACTCCACCAGGCAAAAAGCCCAACTGGCAAAATGTTATGAGACATCCAGCCCAGAAGCTATTGACTTTAACAAAGGCCTGTTGAGTGCCCACCTCTGTGCAGGGCAAGCATGAGCCAGGGACAGGGACCCAAGAATGAAGATGGTGTTCCTGACCTTGAGGGGCTCACAGTCGGGCTTTAAGGAAACAGATACATGCATTTTTGGTACAAGACAATCAGTTATGGAAAAGATACAAAAGGGATGTAGGAGGGAATTCTTGAGAAGAATTTTCAGACCTAACAGTATGTATTCTGAGTTTTTATGGATCAGTGAGTATATTAGTTTGTTAGGGCTGCCCACGACAAAGTAGCACAAACTAGCGGTTCAACAACAGAAACGGTATTGTCTCACAGGTCTGCAGGCTAGAAGTATAAATCAGGTTAGCATGGTTGGTTCCTTCTGAAGACTTTGGGAAGAATGTAGGAGAATGTGTGCCTTGCTTCTCTCTTAGCTTCTAGTGGTTTTCTGGCAGTCTTTGGCCTTCTGTGACTTGGGGAGTCACTGCCCCAGTCTGCCTTCATCTTCACGTGGTGTTCCCTCCTGTGTGTGTCTGTCTCTGTGCCCAAACCTCTTCTTTGGATAAGGACACAGTAAAATTGGGTTGGGGTCCATCCTAATGACTCCATACTAACTTGATCATCTGCAAAAGCCCCATATCCAAAGATCATATTCACAGGTATGCTGGTTAGTACTTCAACATCTTTTGGGGGACACAGTTCAACCCTTATGGGGGTTGGGGCTTTTCAAGTAGAGAAGGGAGGGGACTTCCAAGTAGAAATAACACAGTGTTGAAGAAAGCATTTCAGTACCTCCTGATCATTTCACTCCCCTGCATGCAGTGGGGTTGGCTGGAAACCCCTAAACAGCATTCTTGGGGTTCCTTGCAGCAAGGCTCAGGGAGTTTGTGTGATCTTCCTGATATTCTTATAATATATACTCTCTTGGTGCCCCACCCTGCCAGTGTGTGTTGATTTCATTGATCTCCCCGTGAGTATCCATTTCATTCTCCTTCAGGACCCCTTTTACTTTAATGAAATCATTCTTTTTTCTTCAATAGCAGTTATCAGCCATTTAAGTCTGTTCATTTTTGTCTTCAAGTTAAAAAAGTGTAAATCCCAGTTTCCAACATTCTAAATATACTTCCCTTTCCTGCTTACGGTTCATTTGCCATTCTTTGTAAGCCCCTAATATTTTAATCTTTCTTCAGCATTTGTTGATTTTTAAGAAGAAAATTCGAGAAGCCCTCTTGTTCCAAGAATAATTAATACTGGAATAAATCCATTTAAACTTAACCTGGTTAAAATAGGGACCACAATGTCATAGGCCTACAATCAGGGAGAGACTGACCTACCCAGATTATGAGGTTGACTTGATGAATAGAAATAAATACTAGAATTAGGCAAGGACTAAGCTCATGAATGGTGGGATCATTAGTGAATGTTGTTGTATGGTGTTGACTTTTGCTCCTCTATGTAGGCTATTAACCACAGGGCCTCTGATAATGAATAGTTAGATAAGAGGAGCCCTAGTGGTATTGTTACATATACATGTTACAATCATGCTTGCATTTGACACCCCGTGGTGGCACCACAGAGCGTCTGATTTGCATATGCTGAATATGAGGTGGTCTAGGTGGAAAAGCTTTTGCTCTTGTATATGACTTACAGGAGTCTGTGTTTCTGTGTGTCTCTGTGTCTGTGTGTGTCTGTGTCCGTGTTTAAGCCTCACATTACTTGGATACCTGCACATTTAGGGAAATCATGCTTAAGTTTGGTGTCTTATAGACTTAATTTAAACTGGTGATATAGAGAAAAATTTCCCAAGAGGGCAGGGGAATCCTAGGGCCCCCTACTTGAAGGGGACATGGAGCCACCTTTTAGAACATTCTCCATTCTCTAACATATACAGAATAGTTCATCAAGGTCATCCACTCCTCTATCATTCATCTAGAGCCCTCCAAAGGGAAATGGTATAAGAAAGCTGCAGCTGTGGGCGCCTGGGTGGCTCAGTTGGTTAAGCGACTGCCTTCGGCTCAGGTCATGATCCTGGAGTCCCGGGATCGAGTCCCGCATCAGGCTCCCTGCTCGGCAGGGAGTCTGCTTCTCCCTCTGACCCTCCTCCCTCTCATGCTCTCTGTCTCTCATTCTCTCTCTCGCAAATAAATTAAAAAAAAAAAAAATTAAAAAAAAAAAGAAAGCTGCAGCTGTGATTTTCTTTTGGTATCATTTTTTTTTTCTATGTAGTAGAGCTCAATAAGTTTTTGTGAAGGGCCTTCTAGAATGCTAAAGACTATTACAATATCCGAAAGCATTCTAGCAAGCAGTTTTGCACACCGGGACCTCAACTGTGAGCTGTCGAGTTTAGCAGACAATGCTGTAGCCCACAAGTTTTCCAAGGATTCTGTGTCTTTGGGAACAAAGAACACACTTTTCTTCTCAAAGGGTTTATGTGAGGGAAACCGTGAAAGACAGCCCATGCCCCAAGGAGGATCACTTGCCTTACATCCTCTAAAACATCTGGGTAAGAAATTCAGCAGCACTAGTTGAAAACTTCAGTTACCAAGAGTAAAAGTATAAGGCATCACGAGTAAAGAAAATGACGTAAAAGTAAATTCCTTCAGTACAGGTCCCAGGGCACAGGCAGTGGGGACCAGAGACAGCCAGTCACTGACTGCCTAGAGATAAGGCTAGCTTTCCATAAGAGAAGTAGAGTATTTTAAAGGCCTATTTTTAATGTGAACACTGGCTTTAGGAAAAAAAGCGGCGGGCGGGGCGGGGGGGAAGGAAAGTAGCATTTTGTGCGTCAATTGTATGCCATCTATTATCCTAGACACTTTATCTGTGCTCTCTTATTGAATCCCTAAACAAATATGGGAGGTATGTAATGTTTTCCCCATTTTATTTATAAAGACAATGGATAGGAGAGGATAAAGACAATTGTAGCTGGTGTTTACACCCAAGCATACCCACCAGCCAACCATACTGTTCCCTGAGTGAGATGGGCTCCCATTTATCTTTCCAGAGTCTCAGACCAGCTGCTTGCCAGAAGGATTTTTTCCACTGGGCCAATGTCAGTTTCTGAAACTTCACCATACTTTACTTTCTCTAGCTTCACCTTTATAGCCTGAAATATGATCCTATAAAAAGAGAAGAGTGAGTTCTGTGCATTAGAGAAAAGGAAAAGGAACAGAGTTGGAAGCTGGAGAACAATGGAAACATCCTTTACCAATTCTTATTTAACCAAAGGTTGGCTCTGTCCTCAAAAATGACTTTATAATCTGGGTTTTTAAAAATGGAGTGCAGCAATGTTGACATCCCATAGAATAATAATAACAGTTACCATGTATTAGATAGAACCAAATTAAACTACCAATTATTACCAGTTATTGCCTCCACCCATGGCAATTTTATATAGTTCAGCCTAATATTGAGTGAGCACTCAGAGTTAGGTATGGCAACACACTGTGTGTCTTAACTCATTCAATCCTTACAACATCTCTATAACGAAGTTAGTGGTAGCCTCAAGTTACAAAGAAGGCATTCCTTTCTGGAATTAGGCTGGAATTCTAGCTTCTGCATACAGGCTGAAGTGGTAGAAGACAGAGCAGGTTTGGGAAAGGTACATATGCCTTGCAGTACATGAAAGATATGTGACAGAGTTCCCAGAGAGTTATGGGGCTACGTTCATGATTCCTCTAAAAAAGCTCGTGCAGTTGCTCAGTGACCTCTATGTCCCTAAATTAAAGGACATTATCTTATTTGGCCCCTCAGAAGCATTCAGTAGTCTGAAATTTTAGAAAAACCCTTTTTATTTTCTTCCATGCTATTATCATGTTTAGTTACTGTGCTTATTTGGAGGATATTCTTTTTCCTTTTTTGCTTTGCCTGGTTCCTTTTTCATCTCCTCTATAGGATATTCCTTCTCTGCCCTCCCATGAAATTTTGGAGTCCATCAAAGCTCTATCTCAGACACTCTTCTCTTACTACTCTGTGTTTTCTCCTGGGCCATCTTATCAAAACACTTGGTTGCGGTTATATGCATAACCCGTAATTTTATATCCAGAACCCTGTCACCCCCTCTTAGCCTAGATCTGCATATTTAAATGTCTACTTTACATCTCTACTTAGATGTCGTACAGGCTTTCAAAACTCACCAACTCCAAAACTGAGTTTGTTATCTTTCCTTCCAAGTTTGAACCTCCTCCAAAATATGCTATCTTAGTTAAGAACATCAGTGTTTAGTCCCTTAAGTATTTTCAATCTAAGTGCTTTTTACTTCTGTTTACTCCTCTCTCCACCATGGTTGTTACTACTCTCGTACAAACATCCATCATATCTTACCTGAGCTGATTTAATATCCTCCTAACAGGATTCTGCATTTATTTTATTCCTTCTAATCTTTCCTGCATATTGCATATAAAATGAATGTAAATATTATCACATCACATTCTTCTCCTTTCAAATCCTTCAGCACCTTTCTGCTGTTGTGGTGACTTGTTGATTGTACACTGTGTGCACGTTGCCTCTGTGTTGTTCTGCTCAGCTGCTAAGGAAAATGACTTGTACAAAGGCCCTGTGGTAGTAGATAACTTCCAGATTCCTGAACATGCCATTTTATCTCCTACCCCAGGACCTATGCACAAGCTGTTTCCTTTTCCTGGACCACTCTCCCCATCCCCATTACTCTTACCTGGCTTCTGATATTATATTGGAGATCTCTGATCTCTGGCTTCTATGACTAGGTCAGTTTTCCATAAAATATGCTTTTGTAGCATTGTCTCGTTCCTTATTATAACATTTATTACACTCAGTATTTCATAACACTGCCTTTATTCAGATAGGAAATTAAAGTTTATAAAGGTAAAGTAATATATCTGTGGTTACTCATATTGAAAGTGGCTAAAATTAAACTCAAATCCAAAATTGCCAGGCTCCCAACCCTTTGTTTCTTGCACCTCACTCATGCTAGCTCTTATGTTAACAGTCTATGAATCAAAGGCATTGAGTGCTATCACTGAACTACACCTGGGTCTATAAATTCACTCACAGTCTTTAGAGTTTTAATTTCACTCTTGATTTAAACTCAGAGTTGATTTTGTGCATTTCCCCAGGCTATATTTGACTAGCTTCAAATAAGAACAAAAACAGTACCTAGATTTTATGTGGAAATCATTCAGTTTAGTAGATAGTCTTATTTTTTTTGTTGTTTTAATGGGTATTATTATCCATCATTTTCATAATTCTTTTTATTGGCAGGGGCAGGGTGAGGTAGATTATCATATTCAAGTCACACTTATTCCATTATAGTCATCAACTGACAAAAACTAAGTGAGATGAAATTCTCTATGGTTGGTACAACTACTTGTTTCCAAGTTCGATTGGAAAATTGAGTGGGCTTAAAAATGTGGGAATGGAAAAGATGACATTCTTTAAGATGGCAATATGCCCAAACAAGGTCTCAGTGACACATTTTTTATTCCTTTAACTTGAATTTTGCCACATTAAAAATATCAACTAAGGCTTCCCAGAGCCACATGATTGCC
This sequence comes from Neomonachus schauinslandi, assembly GCF_002201575.2. Lineage (NCBI taxonomy): Eukaryota > Metazoa > Chordata > Mammalia > Carnivora > Phocidae > Neomonachus > Neomonachus schauinslandi. Next base: position 109,511,103 of record NC_058408.1, read on the forward strand.
CCTCTCCATTTCTTCAGAAATTAGGCTTAAATTCTGTTTTCTGATACTTTAGTCTGAATAAAATGGAAATAGAGCCTAAGATGGGAATGAAGAAGGGATAGTGATAAGAAAAAAGAAAATAAGTCCTAGAAATCAGACTCTGTGCATATAGGTTTTCATCCAGGTCTGTTGTGTCTGATATCTATTTGCCTAATTAAAGATGAATTACTGCAATTGACTTTGCTGTTAGAGGAACACCACAAGTCATGGACTCATTTCTGCTGGCTCTGGAAGCTTCTGGGTCATATTGAAAGAATCGCAGAAAGTCATGGTATAGGGAATTCTATGTCCATGAACCAGCCTTCAGCCTAGTTTTCTGGCTACAAATTGGCATCAACACTGAGTGAAGCTAGGCCAGAATGAAAAACCAGGCAGTTTACCAGTGCAGGGAGGGAGAGTGTTGAGAACAATACTCAAATCCAACACACAGGGTGTCTTCCTGGGGCCTGACCAGGCAACCTGAATATCACCCAAAAAAACAGGGGCTGGCAAATAGATGGTATGGAAAAGAAAATGAACCATGAGTATCTACCTGTCAGTAGATCATGCTACAATACCCACTGAGGCCTGGAAACCCATGGCTTCACCATTTTTCCTTATGACACTTTGCCCTCTGAAAAGGACTTTAAGAGTACAGCGTCACACAGTGAGGAGGCCAGGTTTGGATGGGAAAGCCCCACCGAGAGGAGCCAGGTCTAGATCTCAGGAATGGGTAGGGTCATTTGCAGGTGGTCCCTCAGGAGAGGAGGATTTGCAGGAAGCCAGGGAGGACATAGTATGGATAAAAGAGAAGTAATAAACCTGAAGAACATCCCCAGGTGAGACTTGATGTATCGTACACAACTTAAAGCAGAAAAATCCCTCTAAAGGCAGAAATATCCACTTATTCCCTAGGCAATAAGTCTTACAGTGTCAACTATGTAAGAAGCGTTGCACTAGGTGTTGGGGAAATAGCGAATCAAACAAATAGATCAACAAAAACACGGCCCCTTGCACCAATGAAGTTTACAGTGCAGTGCAAGATTTTTTTGAGGTAACGACACTTAATTTGAGACCAAAAAGGTGAGTAGACATTTAAAGGACAAATACAAGAATAATATTCAGGAGAGAGAAAGAGAGGAGTATGTATTGAGACTCTGAAGAGTTGAATGTTAGACATGGTGGAAGAAAAAGACACTGGTTAGTATGGGTGGACAATGTTGTATCAAGCATGTATTTTTTTATATTATGTCTATACTTCTATATTCCCTGTATTCTTTTGTCCCCCAGGATTAATATTTTGCTACTATACTTGCTACTGTATTTGCTACGTAAAATAAAGCACTTATATGAAACTTATCATTTGATACATTTTGACATAAGTATTCATCATGAGAACATCATCACATTTGAGACAATGAGCATATCTATGACTCTCCAGTGTCTCCTCATGTCACTTTGTGGTCTCTTTCCTCTACTCCTCCCTACTCCTGACCCCAGCTATCCACTCATGCTTTCTGCTACTATGGATTAGTTTCCATTTTCCAGGATTTTTTTTTAAGATTTTATTTACTTATTTGAGAGACAGACAGAGATAGCAACAGAGAGAGTGAGAGAGAGCGTGAGTGGGGAGGAAAGGGAGAATCAGGCTCCCCACTGAGCAGGAAGCCTGACTCGGGACTCAATCCCAGGACCCTGGGATCATGATCTGAGCCGAAGGCAGACGCTTAAACTACTGAGCCACTCAGGCATGCCTCCATTTTCCAGGATTTTATATAACTGGAATAACACAACAGATACTTTTTCTTGTCTGACTTATTGCGCTCAACCTAGTTATTCTGAGATTCATGTGTAGGTTTGCTTATATCACTAATTCATTCCTTTTTATTGCTAAGTGAGATTCCATTGTATGGCTATACCACAGTTTGTTTATTCATTTACCTGCTAATTGGCTTTTGGATTGTTCCAGGTTTTTTGGTTTTTGTTTTTTTTGCTATTGCAAGTAAAGCTGCTATGAATATTTATGTACATAATGAACATATGCTTGCATAGTCCATTAGGAATGGAATGGCTATGTCATAAGGTAGGTATGTGCTTAACTTTCTATGAAACTGTTTTTTAAGTGGTTATACCATTTTTCATTTCTACCAGAAGTACATGAGAGTACAAATTGTTCACACCCTTGGTATGGTCAGCCTTTAATATTAGTGATTCTAGTAGCGATGCCATGTGTCTCATTATAGTTTAATTTTCAACTCTACAATGGCTAATGATGTTGAGTATCTTTTTATTTGTTCTTGTTTATTTGTTCTATTCAGTGGTTCTCAAAGTATATTTCACAGACCAGCAACATCAGAATCACCTTGGAAACCTTGGAACTTTAAAAAAAATGCAAATATTCTGTCTCCACTTCATACCTGCTAAATCAGTAACTCTAGGAGAGAAAGTAGGTGGCAATTGGTTCTTCAGTAGTTCTCAAGGTGACTCCAATGCACTGTAAAGTTTGAGAACTACTGCATTATGTTAAGAGAGAAACAAAAAGAATTTTGTGTATTTTGTGTTATAAGTAGAGATGATTTATACTATTCAGACTTCCTTTTCTTTATAACATATATAGGGAGATCTGAAAGTGAGTGAGAGTAAGTCAGATGTTTGAGTAATATGGAGGAGGTATGGGTAACCATTAGAAAAATGGAGAAGCAGGCTGATGAGGTCATTAGTCACTATTAGATGTCACTTAAGTAATGCCATTGTCAACTTTTATTGCTGCCCATCTTCCTGATTGTATAATCTTCTCTCCCAATTCTGAGCTGCTCAAGGTAGAGGTATGAAAAAGGCAGCTTCTTGGATTTGTATGCAGTTATTCTGCCAAATGGGTTAAAGGGGAAGAGAAAGAGATCAGTAGTTGAGGGTATTTGCAAGAGAGTGAATGAGTGTAATCATGGATCATAGTCTCTCTGTGTAAAGAAAGAAAGAAAATGAAGACAAGGGGAGAATAATTAACAGATAGAAAGTTCTGAGACCTGTAGATAAAAAGGTCTTGATGAGCTGGAAGAACTGCTTCAGTAGACACACTTCAGAAATGAGCTGGGAGTGTAAATGGTAATGGCTAAAAAGTGACATGCTTATTTTTGAATTCTTATTTTTTTGTGATAAGAAGCTATAAGATATGACCTTGGTAATGGAGGTTGAGATTACTGTGCCAGATCATTGGTATTGAAGTAGTCAAGAATGGGTGAATAAATATTCACATACATATTGAGGTTCTCTTTCATTAGTGATGTCAGTCATAATAGTGGATGGATGAATGGGAGACAGACAGCTGAGGACCAAGTCAGAAAATACAGCGGCATCAGTATCACATAAAATAAATTGGAAGTCATCACTGGCACAGGAAAATTCCGGCAGACACATATTTCTTTCTCTGGGAGATTATTCGGGGCCCCATAATTTCAAAAACATATGTCCCAGTATGTGCTAAATTTATGGAATGCCTTTTGATAATAAGATTCATCATCGTGCTATATGTGTAAAAGTGTGTTTTAACCATGCATATACAAAAAATAACAACCAGCCAGCCTGGAGATGATTGCAAAGAAATTGAATCATAATAACTTCCTCATGTTTTCCTATTCATGACAGGGGGAAAAAGTTTGCTTTGAAAAGCTCCTACCAACTCAGAAGTCCAAGGATAGAAATTGTGCCCTGCTAACATCCATTCTAATTCTTTTTTTCAAATTCACAGAGAGTGAAGAAGTGTATCAAAGGCAGGTGCTGTCAATTTCGTGTATCATCTTTGGAATTGTCATCGTGGGCATGTTCTGTGCAGCATTCTACTTCAAAAGCAAGTAAGACCATCTCTCTCAAGTGTTAAAAGGTTACTTCTCAGAGGAAGCACTTTGTCTTTCTTTAACTTCACAGTCTCTGCTCCAGGCAGAGGGATCTTGTGCAAATGGGTCCATCAAACATCTACAAATGACTTAGAATCTCTTATAGACTGTGGGGAGTATATGCAGCATGTGTGCGCGCGCACGTGCGTGCGTGCGTGTGTGCGTGCGTGTGTGGTTTCTCTTTGGTGCACATAGTGATCATTCCTCTCTGTGATCATGAACACTCCATGTTCTTTGCAGTTTCTGATTACCTGCCAAAAGTAACGGCTCAGTATCTGCCTATCACTAAGGGGTTAACACTTCTGAATAGAGAGGTCACTGGTGTAGACCTAAGTATTGTCAACAAATACTAGACTTTTTTGGAAAAAAAAAAAACCCACACTTTTCCTTTCATAGTATTTTTACCTGATACCCATAAAGGTTTCAGCCAATTATGAAATATGAATACTATAAGATCTACTTTGTTTCATCAATTGGTAAGCACATCTCAAATATCCCCCATACTTACCCTGCTAAGAAATCAAAACTTCTGTGGTACCTGGCTGCTCAGTCAGAAGAGCATGTGGCTCCTGTCTTAGGGTTGTGAGTTCGAGCCCGACATTGGGTGTAGAGATTACTTAAGTAAATAAATACATAAACTTAAAAAAAAAGAAACCAAAACTTTTGCTATGATAAAGGTGCCAACTTTGACTAATAAAGTATAATAAAATATATACATACCTATATATACATACAAATATATTTATTCCAAATGGACTTTGATAAAGGTGTTTTATTTATGGAAATTTTATTTAAGTCACGCAAGCCTTAAGAAGTTGGCGCAGATTCTATTCCTACAGCTTGTCTGAAATGCAAGCCAATGTGTAATTGCTTTTCATTGGACCTATATTTGTCTACACATTTGCTCTTCTAAAAATGGGTCCATTTCCAGATATAGTTTATGACACCTGTCTGCATGTTGTATATGTTGATCTTTAAAAAGAACAGCAATTATGATTTTAAAAAATAATGGAAACTCGGGTATGAATCCATAATTAGTAACTATTATTTTTTAATGAGCTATTTCAGAATAGGTTTAGATTTTCAGAATTACTGTGAAAATAGTACAGATAGATCCCACATAACCCAGACCCAGTTTCCCCTAATACTAATGTCTTATATTAGTATGTTGCATTTGTCACAATGAATGAATGAAATAATATTCAGACTAAAGTTCATACTTCCAGATATCCTTAGCTTTTACCTAATGCACTTTGTTCCAGGCCCCCATCTAGGATACCACATCATATTTAATTGTCACATCTCCTAGGCAACTCTTGGCTGTGACAGTTATTAGTGTTCATTTTTGAGAACCCTTTGTCAGGGACACTGGGCTTATCCCCCATTCCTCACAACAATTGGAATTGTTCATTATTGCTGCACTTTTCAAATAATAACAGAAGTTAATTTTAAAATATTAATTTGTCAAAGCCACACAGATGGGGTCTTTGAATTTCCCCAGTCCTAGTTGAAATTGCATGCTCCAAACCACTCTACCACATTGGCTCCCACGGTCCTCCTGCTAGATGGTGGAAGGTGAAACTATTTAGGGTGAATAATCAGGATTATCATGCCCTGGTGCCGCCCATAATGCTTGGCGTCCTCTAGGGAGCTTACGTGATATATGGTCAGGATTTTACATGCCTCACTCAACACCTGCATTCAAATCACCGGGGTGCCACTTGCTTTTTGTGTATTATTAGGCAAATTGCATCCAGTCCTTTGGCCTCGGTTTCCTTTTTGGTAAAATATGGCCGAAAATAATACTTACCTTATAGAATTTGTCAGGGATTAATGGGATAGCATTGTATAGAGCATAGCATGGTGTTCCAAAGAGTAAATAATGAAGGCTTGCTATGGTTAACGCCTACGGTTTTCCACACTGCAACTGAGAGGCTGGGTAACTACAGAGTGAAGAGCATGCACCGGAGCACGAGAGGGGTAATCACACGCCGCAGGGCGTTCAAAGGGTCTCCCTGCAAGTGCTGTGTACAGGAAAGAAGTTGTGTATTTAACAATAAGCAAATTACCATCAAGTGGTGGTTAATCACTTATTTTTAGAGTATAATTTGTAGTTGTACCACATGTAAGGGAAAGACTGATTATGACAATCACAAGAACGGAGAGCAGCTGGATGACTCGAGGACCTCCATCTTCAGGGCTGTCAATCTCTCCCTCTCCAGGCAGCACGTGGGCTCTGAGACGAACACCTCCTCCTGGGGCTATTATTTTTTAATGAACTATTTCAGCATAGGTTTAGATTTTCAGAATTACTGTGAAAATAGTCCAGCTAGATCCCACATAACCCAGACCCAGTCTCCCCTCATACTAACGTCACCTTAGTGAGGTGTGGGGGTTTAATGTAAACACTGTGCAACATCATTCATTCTGGGGGACTTCCAGAACTGAGCCAGGGGAGGAACACTAATCAGGATGTTGTCTTTCTGCCTGCCCAGCTGGGACACATTTTTATTAAAAATTAAATAAATAAGAAAATGTGAGAATAATAAAGTAATACTAAAAATTGAAGGCTATTCCGAGTGGAATTACATTTCTCATTAGAGACCTAGAGTGTATTTCCTTCTAGCACAGTTTCCAGGCAGGGTCTTCCTTTATTTTTCTTTGCCGGAGAGGAGTGCTACACCTCACACCAAGCATCTAATCTATATAGCTGAAAGCAGTGTAAATTTTTATATCACACTGGCACATGTGTCTTTCCACTCGTTCCTGGAATTCTAATTCCCATCCCCAGATCTCAGGGATAATAGCATAGGCAGACTCTACCTGGATCTGTCCTTACTTTCACACATACCATAAGGTTGTTAATATGTGTATCATTTGTTTGACTTCATCTTGGAAGTGCCAAGTCTTCTAGGGTTCTAGGAACTCTCCATCATTGGTTTTTAAATAAATGCACTCAAAGCAGCATTCTGTATACTGGGATATACAGTTTCTAGCCAGAGAAGGTCAGGAGTTACCCAAAAGCTCATATTCCCTTGGATCATTTATATTTTATTTCCAATAATTCCTCAGATCTACCACTCCGGTCCTTTGTCCATTGTCTTGTGACCCTTGGTATGGCATTACCTCACCACATGGAATATTATAGCAAATTGTTAGATGAAAGTTTGAAGGTAGATAACATGATGAGGTAGAAGTGATCAACACCTTCTTGGATTTAGAGGATTTTCTGAGTTAACTGAACCTCCACAACTCTAAAGGACACAATGAAAGAAATTATCTTCTCATCACTTCCAATAAGCCCATATATTCCCATAAGTGGTTAATGGAACTATTAGTTGAGCTATTCAGATCTGGCTGATGGGGCTCACATGGCAACTATAAATTCTTCTAGGTTTCTTTTTACTTTGAACTCATATGGGTAAGAAGTGTGAGGCTGCCTGTAGGAGTCCTTAGTAGACTTGGGAAGTGCAAGACACAATTCAACTCTAAAAAACAGAATTGGGATAGGAGAGGAGATGTTCCAGGAGGCAGAAGCTAGGACAAATAATGATCACGACTGGGAAAACCAGAAGGAAAAAGGAAAAATGGTGCTCCCAGTAAAAACCAGCCCTGACTATAGGTATCACTCTCAGAAGTCAAAGATTTTAGCCCAAGGAAAGCCTGTTAAAGACAGGCAGTGAGTGCTCTGATATGCAGCTTTGATTCTCTTGAGCAGTGAAGATCTTAGCCCTCCAGTTGCTAAAACAAATATGATCCAAAGAGCCTCCCTTAATAAAAATCCTGCATACTGTCTCCCTCTCAGTGCCTGCTTCCCCAGGAACCCATCCCACAACATTACCAGTAATGCCAACCAGTGGACTTGTGATGCCTGATATTCCACAACTTACATGCCATTTCTTTCTTTTTTTTGTTTTTTTAAAGATTTTATTTATTTATTTGACAGAGAGAGACACAGCGAGAGAGGGAACACAAGCAGGGGGAGTGGGAGAGGGAGAAGCAGGCTCCCCGCAGAGCAGGGAGCCTGATGCAGGACTCGATCCCAGGACCCTGGGATCATGACCTGAGCTGAAGGCAGATGCTTAACCAACTGAGCCACCCAGGCGCCCATACATGCCATTTCTTTCTGATGAACTGGACCAGAGAAACTTAAATCTCAACGAACTATAAAATGTTAACACTGACATTGTTAGGCTAGTAGGGTTCTAGTGTACAATGCCCGTATCTTGTCTTTCCCAGAGCATTGACTCCTGTGAGAGAGCTAATGGTATTTTAATCAGACACCTCTCCTGTCCTGGTTCCCATTTGCTGGGTGAGGGAGGAAAGAGCAAAAATATGTGTGTTTGGGATAGGGTAGGGATGATACCTTTCTGGTTCAGAAAGGAAAGCCTGTTTATCCTGGAATATTAGTGAGTTGGGACTTCAGTGAGAAGCCAGTAAAGCAAAGCAAATTATATAAGGACTTAGGAAACTGCAGTCACGCGTTTTTATGAGGAAAATTCTTTCAGAAGTCGGCATTTCCCGGACACTGAATTACAGAATTACTGAACAGATAGTTAATGTTTCTACTATTTAATCCTTCAGAGAGTAACTGGGTCTTCACTCTGTGCCAAGCCCCCTTTACTGCCTCATGATAATTTACTTGGGCAGAACCTCCTGATCTCCTGTTTCCTTCATCAATGAATCCCTGATGGGATTTTGTGGCTATAATGTGCTTCATAAGATGCTGATATGATAGATTTATTTTTAACAATAGGCTACAGGTTAGCTCTTAGGAAATAGATATATTATTACAACTGGATTAAAGCAACTAAAGGTACTGGAGATAAAAGCCCCCCAAAACAATTGAAAAGATAGAAAATTTTTAAACAAACAGAGCTACATCACTGCTATTATAAATTCAAAAGAGTTAATGATGCTCAGAACTTCCAAATCTGGTAGCAAACACTGTCACTTGCTTGTGAGAGATGCAATTAATACCATCCTTTCTTTTATCTTTGAGCCAATGTTCTAATTTCTCTGTAGGATCTGCCCATACAACTAAGCTTGCTAAACGATGAGAAGGGGAGCAGATCAACACCTTACAGGTGTTCTCATATTCGGTTTCTACAGTACCCATGGAAGTTAGCTTTTACAACACCATGCACAGATGAGGAAACTGAGCCTCAGAGAAGTTTAGGAAAACAGTCATTTCAATTTAGGAAATCAAAATAGAAGTGGTGGGTGGCAGTGCTGGGATTCAAATCCCAGTCCCTCTGATACCCAAGTCCATTTTCAGGAAAAGTTTTCTGCAGGAAACCGTGCACATATTCCACCAAAGGCTCTATCTTTGACAGGGATCTTAGGAAGAGTTAAAAGTTCGGGGTGGGCAGGATGATTCTGCAATGTGTGTGTGTGTGTGTGTGTGTGTGTGTGTGTGTGTGTGTGTGTGTATGGGCACTGAGTCTTCTGCTGATATATAATTACTGTAAAGCCCTTGGAAGAGAGCAGCTAATAAGGGAGTAGTTTGTTGCATCCTTCTGGTGTAGCCACTGTATGACTTAAGCAACAGTCACCCACATATGCAGGCAAAAGTACTTTACTCAGAGTCTGAAACTCGAGAATAGTCTCAGTCTTTCCACTGAGAAGCTGTGGAAATATGGGCAGGTGGTTTGACAGTCCCAAGTGGTGGTTGAGAGTACAGAGTATGCAGCCAGATGGGCTGGGTTCAAATTCAGCTCCACCACTTACTAGCAATGTGACTCTGGAAAAGTTATTTAACTTCTCTGTGCCTCAGTTTCCTCATATATTAAATGAGTATAGGTTAATGCCTCATCACACAGAATTATCGTGAAGAATAAGTGAGTTGATACATGGAAAACGCTTAAAATGATGCTTGGCACATAGCAGATGTTCTTTCAAGACTTAACTATATTTTTATTATTATTTACAAAGTAGAAATAAAAATCTTTACATTCAGGTCTAATTGTAACAATAAATGAGCTATTTCTAAATTGTAGAAGAGAAAATATACTCATGGTATATATGCAGGCTATGCGATCAAGCTACACATGTTTGGAAATGTAAATGTAACAAATAGAGATGTAACTTTGTACTATGTTATATGTGGCTGCTAGGTACAAGCTTCACATTTTCCACTGGTTACTGCAGAGCATTTCTAATTCTTTACCTCTGAGCACTAAGGGTTAGGGACCTCTTGCATCTCTGGGGGCCAGGATGATGTGTTATGCTTCTGTCTGCCCTTGGCACACCACTGGGTGTGAATCCCAGGATGTTGATAGATAAAACCAGCTTCTCTCCAGATTAGAACTTATCAAATGGGGTTGGTAGGTTGAAAATGAAGGAAAGATGTTCTTTGTTAACTGAGTTTTCCAGCTTTCACAAATGACAAATAGAGATGTTGGGAACGAATGAACCCCCAAAATATGAATAGAACAAACTGATGTAACTATTTATGTGTTTGTTTATTTAAACCTGCAGGAAACAAGCTAAACAAATTCAAGAGCAGCTGAAAGAAACACAAAATGGTAAAAACTATAGCCTCAAAGCATCCAGCACAATGGCAAAGTCAGAGAACTTGGTGAAAAATCATGTCCAGCTGCAAAATGTAAGTTTCCTGTCTATACCTCTGTTCCTCCAACCCACCTCAGTGCTTCCAGTTCAGAGGGGACGGGGAGCTTGGGACCAGACTTGTATATTTTTTTCAGTACTTCGTAGATTTTTCCTTAAATCATCTTGCAGTTCGGTGTGTAGGCATGTGCACATGTACAAGTTGAAACAGAGAAAAATTAAATCTCAGCTTTTGATTACAATCTGCAATATAAATTAATCTCTAGAAGAACAAAAGAGCTTCATTTGTTTGTTCCATAATGACTTACTACATTCTAACTACGTGTTGGAAATTGTGCTGGGGCCCAGGGATACAATGTTCTCTACCTTATGGGAACTTAAATGTGGTAAGAGATACAGACACCAGAACCAGAGGGGGTATGTGGGCTGAGATGGTTGACATTCCAATAGATTGGCGAGGAAACCAAAGGGAGCTGGATGGGTGACATGTTCATCAGTTAGTCAAAGAGACTAGGAAAAACAGAAAAAAAGAGCCATGGAATGTGTACTATATTCAAGGAACTCCAAGGTAAGGGGTGTGAGAGATGTCAAAGGTATGAGAGGTGGGAAGGGAGAGTTGTATTCTCAGAGTCAGTATGTCCTAATACCAAACCTTAAATAGATAGCAGAACTTGAAATACGAGCTCTTTGAATCCTATATTCTTTCTACAGTTGTTTTAATCATTTCTGAGATACATTACAAAACACTAATTAAAGACAAGCAAATATCATCTAAGACACACTGAAATATTCCTCTCAAGGTAACAATTCTTTGCCCCCATATAAGATTGCACTTCCAGATTCTGAGACACAAAAGGAAGGAACAAAGGCTGTGGTATAAACCTAGTATTTGAGTATAATAGACAATCACCCAGGACATATTCATGCCCCTCCCAATGCATAAATCACTGGGAATTTATACATCATTTGTGATTCTAAAAAATCATTACCCAGAAAGTAACCATTTGCTATGCATAACAGATGTACTTAGATGTTTAGTGTGGAATTCATAAATCAGAATTGCTTCCCAGCAAAGTTTTGTTAAACTTGTAATCATAGTTATGTGGGGACTGTTCTTTTCTGTAACAGAAGGGATGGTTTTGCTAATGATTTCTGAGTATTATCTCGCCACCTCACCACACAAATGCAGTGATGGAGGGTTTCAATTCCTTAGCAACTGGACCTGCTGAAGAGAAACAAAGCCAGTCACTAGTTAAGATAGTAAGGACAGATTTTAATCAGTAATGTATTTTTGCATTATGGAAGAAGCTGCAGCACGAACTGAACTCAACTTCAATTTGTACAGAGGTGACTGGTTGTTTTAAAGGGAGAATGAGGGAATAGAGAGAGGAATCAGTGGGGGCTTGACAGAGTCAGGGAAGTGAAAAATCAGAGTTGGTCAGTGTGCTAGTCAGCTGACAACTAATGGAGTTTAGAATTCTGTTACTTCCACAGAGACAGGGAGACAGAGGTCCTATCCTTCCTTATTACATTTCAAAGATTTGGCTTTCAGGTCCTTGAGAAAGAAACTCCTGAGTTGTTGGAGATACATATTCATCTCAAAATGACAAAGGGCAGCTTACATTTATAAGCCTTGTTCAAGTAAATGCTCCAAGAAAGGCAGGTCAGGGGCCTTTCCTCCTCCAGCATTGGCTAGAACAAACAGTAAATTCTTTTGGAGACTTTGGAGTTTTTGTTTTTGTTTTGTTTTTCAGGCAGGTGTTTTAAGGAAGGTTAGGGTTATTCTAGGGGTGAAGCCTTGAGCTATTAGAGGCTATTAAAAAACAGAGAAAGAGACTATATTAGAGTTTACTCAAGTCTTTTAACGTGGGGGTGAGTGAATGAAGTCATTTGTGCTGGGAATCTGCAGTTCTTAGAGGCCAAAGTTAAGGCCCAGTAGAAAAGAGGGCTCAGAGGAGCCTGTCTAGAGTTTGGTTGGGAAGAGTCTCGGTCAGTCCCTATGCGTTTTACAGGGTTGCAGCCAAAACACACATATAGTTTTGTATCCTTCATTTTCACCAAACAGATGATCAATAACATTTTCTGTCTGCTTTATGCTCTCCACAAACTCATTTGAGAGATAGCATAATTGTCTACAAGGTGGCCACTTCACAATGTCCTCATCCTTCTCTTCTTGTAGACACTCCTGTTCTTTCCTATTGTTTACTATTAAAGGAATATGAAAATAAACTCCTCATTCATATGCATCCCCACCCCTCATTTGATTGGAATGATTAGAATTAGAATAACAAGAAATTACAAAGTGTATGGGTTTGCAACATTTGAAAGACTTTTGGGCACATTGGATTTTCTTTTCTTTTTCTTTCCCTCTCCTCCCCTCTCCGGCCCACCCATACCCACATTTTGTATGTTAGCCAGGGAAGCAGAGGGTGGGCTCAACTAGATCATTCCCACAGGGCCCAAGATAAGATGTGGGAAAGTGTCTTTATATTTCTCCCATTTGGGATAAAGAGAATATATATAGGACATTTTTTTTCCTCTGACTTGGGGTGTGGACAGCTAGGACAATACATTTCAAGGGATCATCAGTTTTAGGCTGAGCTGGGAGTTGAGGCAGAGAATAGATAGGAAAGGAAGGCTTGTAAGGACCCTGGAGAAGGAGAGTGAGGTGCATCGAGGAGACACATGCATGCTGGCCATAACATCCTACACTTCGCCTGCTTGGGCCCAAGGGAGGTCCCTTTAACCAGACTAGACTGGAATAAATAAGTTGCTCTCCCACAGGCACATATCAATTTCAGTGCTAGAAAGCAATGTGGGTCACTACTAGCTTTGTTATACCTTTGTCATCATTTCTTTTGCTAATTTAATAGGAGAACATGGTATTTTTTTAAATTTACATTTAACTATTTGACTGTGTAGTACAATCTTAGTCCATATTATTTCTAGTCAAATGTTCAGTCTGGTGAGTTATGTCCCTGCTGATACTCTTGCTCCTATTTTTGTTATAAGAATCAAATAACAATTGGACTGTAGTTTTTCATGTAGTGTATTATGGGAGAAAATAGTAATGGAGAATATATATCAATAATACATTGAAAAGGAACAGAAAGTTTTAAGAGCATTTGCTCTCCTTCCATTTTATGCTGAAGATATGCAAGGAGAAGTATAGAGGACATCTATGCAGCTGGAAGCCAGGTAGCACTGGTCTGAGGGCAAGCAGTAATCTGATGTGTGGCTCAATTTTTTTGCATGAATATTGAAAAAAGCAAGGGTATTGAAGAAAATTCAGTAAAGCAGTTTTTCTTTGTAGGTCTTTTTTTTCTTTCTTCTTCTGGCAAGATCTTTGAGGAAATACCAACGTCAATGTTAAAAGCAAACAATGATAAATGAAATCGTGATCATCATAAGGGCAAATATCATGGACTGAGTACATATACAGAATCATGCTAAATGATATAAATACATCGCCTCATTTCGTCCTAACAGCAACGACTTAATTTACACCCCCTATGTGCACAAGAGGGAAATGTGACTCAAAAAAATTTTATCACTGCCAGCCTGCCTGTGAGTAGCAGAAAGGCAAACTCACATCTTTATAACTCAGCGGTTCAACAGGGGGCAGTGTTGCCCCAGAGAACTTTTGGCAAAGTCTGGAGAGACTTTGGGTGTTACAGCTTGAGAGACATCTATGAGCAGAGGGCAGAAGTGCTGATACATATTCCACAATATACAGGATAGCCCTCCCCCCGCAACAGAAAATTATCCTCCCCAAATATCAAGAGTGGGGAGGAAATCCAGAGTCCAAGCTCAAGTTGCATAGTGCATCCAGTAGGAAATTCTGAATGCCCAGCATAGGAGTTCTATCATTGTTTCTACTACACAAAGGGTGATGGGTTATCCACAAACACTCTAATCCTTGGGAGGGAAAATTTCCTGCTGGGACACCGTATCAGGCAAATCTGTCTTTATTTTATCTTGAAGCCCAGGTTAACTACTTGAAATTCTTTGCAAATTGCAGTGTTTAACAAATGAATTGTCTGCGTCTGGCATTCCCTTAAGTTCATTAAACATTCATGGGGAAGGGTTTCACTTTACAGTCATTTAACAAGATGTGAAACACCTAGTCCAGTGAAGCAACATGATACTCTGGAAACACTTGACTCAGAGGCTGCAGAACTAGACCTGGCAGTGCGGTAGAAGCATCGAGCGCCTTATCGTCATTAACAGATGAAGCATTTGTGACTCAGAGAGATGAACTGACCTCATTGACTGTGTCCTGCATGAGAGAGGGCTAGAGCTAGCATTATAACTTCCAGCCTGAGCGACACTTCTCAGCCTGATTCAGGGATCAGAAAGAGAAGTCCTTAAAAGAGAGATGATCACACTACATCAAAAACTGATGATGTAATGTATGGTGATTAACATAACAATAAAAAAATTTTTAAAAAAGAGAGATGGTCCCTTCTCTCTTAAAATCAAGAGAAAATATACCTAAGTGAAAAGTAAGGGAATAAAATTATGTACGCCTTCCCACGCTTTTTTCAAGAACCCTCTCAGGAAAGATAGGTTTAGGGGAGTAACATTCAATGAGAAAGAATTGGAAGATAATATTTGCATGCATTAGGAGAGTCATAAGAATTTAATGCCTAACACAGCCTTGATGATTGGTAGAGAGAGGCATCCATTTATTCTGTAATACTTATTAAACACTTCTCTATGCTGGGCACTGTATGAAGAGCTTACAAACAGAAGAGATGGATCCTGACATCGGGGAGCTCACAGGCTCGTGGTAGAAACAAGTATGTAAGCATATACAGCACTTGTTCTCTAATGTAGATACATGAAGTCACAGAGCTATCAGAGAATGGAAAAGGACATCTGTGATTGTCTGGGGGAAATACTGAATCCTGCCCAAAGTAGGTGACATACGAACTGAGTCTTGGGAGTGAGCTGAAGTTCTGTCAGATAGTTGTAACAGGGTTGGTCAGAAGAGGTAATTGGTAACGTCTTTATAGCATGAATCAACGTTAGCTTTGAATAGTTCTGGTTTAAAAAATGATCTCTTGTTGTATATATCAAATTCTAACTTATTGATTCACTATAGAGTCATACACTCATCTATTCAAATATATATTAAATATTCAGTAAGGACCAGGCGCTCGCTGCATTAAGGACCAGGGATATAATGATGACCCAAAATGATGGTGTCCTTACTTTCAAGGAGCTTACTGATTACTGTAGGTGAGAGATATTAACCAAAAAATCCCACAACGAATCTGCCAAGGCCTCCAGTCAACAGTGAGTGAACAGTCCTGTTAGAGCTTATAGAAGGCAGGTCTGGGAGCTGACCCGACAATATAAGAATAGCAAAGAGCTCCCTCAGAAGAGGGAATGATGGCATGTGCTCAGTCTCCCTGGCTGAAAGGGGCACATGATTGAGGTGAGAAGGTGGGTCATAGGGGGTAGGAGTGAGGAGCAGTGGTTGCTATAGCCCGTGCGTAGAAAGTGTATCTTGCTTCCGTGGAAATGGGTTGAAGTTTGACTGCAGTTGGTATCGTTCTTCCTGCGTGGGATATGGTGCAAAATTTCCTAACAGCAACAGTGGTCAAATTGTTTTTAATTACTTGCATCAGAAATCACGCTTTAAAATATACCATAACCACTCATTTTCACCATGCTATGGGCTCCTAAGTCAGACTTCCAGTAAAGAACATTTTGACACAGACAGAGAGGAGTTGGGAGCAATGCAGAGAGAGAGAGACAAACATTTAAAACCCTTTGAAAATATCCTCCTTCCTGCCGTTATTGCCTGGGGTTGCAGACCAGGTGATTATCAGCTCTGTCATCATTGCTTTCCAACACAGACACGCTTTCATTTACCCTTCTGACTCCTGCTGCGAGCATTGGGCAGGCCTGGAAACGTCCGTGCTCCACCTCCAACATGAGCCTGCTTCATTTGACAGGTCTATTGATTTCGGTGCGCCATCAACAGTGTGTCAGGAGCAAGGCAGGTGATGGTGCAAACAACAGCGGAGGTCCGCAGCACCCAGGAGCCCCCACAAGGCGAGCTTTCGGGAAAGCCAGTTGGGATGAGTGCTTCGCCAAGAGATAACAGTACTGACCAGGGCCTCTGTGGGTGTTTAAAAGGAAATCAATTCAGCTCATGTTGGAAGGACCAGTGAATGGACCGTGTCATCTCCTTATTAGGTATTAAAGTGACATTTTGAACATTATACCGAATGAGGTTTTAACAAAACAGGTACACACACAAAAAGTCAAGATCTGTATGAGTGCAAGGAAAGAACATGAAGTCACCTACCATACTTTGTAACAGTGTACAGCAATGTTAATGGAAAGGGCCAGACGGGCAGCTTCACTGGAGATATTATCTCATGGATAAAATTATGCAGACCGTAACTCCTCCCAGGGATGGAAGTGTATAAATTTTGGAAGGAATCCTAAGAAATGATTTCAGCATAGAGCATAAAAATGTCCAAAGGCTATAATCGTGGTCAGTTACGCTGCCTTTAAGGAGGTTTGTTGCAGACTGTTTGCTAAGTGGATTCTACACCTTGAGGGCCTATAGCTGAAAATAAAGACTGAATTCTACCTTTAGTTTCTAAATTTCTCTTTTCCTCCTCCTCCCGGGCCCTCCTCCTCCTCATCCTTGTCCTCTCTCTTCTCATTCTTTTTTTCCTTCTTCTTCTTCTTCTGCTTCTGCTTCTGCTTCTGCTTCTGCTTCTGTTTCTGCTTCTGCTTCTGCTTCTTTTGCTTCTTTTTGGGGGTATGTATCTTTTGCTTTTTTTAAACTTTTTTATTTTTTACACTTGATTTTAGCCAAAAGGCTGAGAAGCGATAACTTTTTTATTTTTTAAAGTAGACTTTATTTTTTAAGGCAGTTTTAGATGTACAGAAAAGTTGCAAAAATAGTACAGTGAGTTCCCATATACACTCTACTCAGTTTTTCCTATTAGCCTCATATATTAACATGGTACATTTGTTAAAATTAATGAACCCATAGTGATGCCTTGTTACTAACTCAAATCCAGAGTTTATTCAGGTCTCCTCAGTTTTTACCTAATTGTTTCTGCTCCAGGATTCCACCCAGGATACCACATAGCGTTTGGTTGTCATATGTCCTCTTGGCTGTGACAGTTTGTCAGATTTTCCTTGTTTTAGTGGCTCTGACAGTTTTTAGGAGTAGTGGTCAAGTATTGTGTAGGATGCTGCTCTACTGGAATTAGTTTGATGTTTTTCTCGTGATTAGATTGGGGGTAATGGAGTGTGGGGAGAAAGACAACAGAGATAAAGTGCCAAATCATCACTCATCAAAAGTGCACATTATCAATATGATTTAACACTGTTGATGATCACTTTGTCACCTGAGGTAGTAATTGCTAGGAGTCTCCCCTGTGATCTTACGCTTCCCTTCCTTTCTATAGAGTTCTCTTTGGAAGGAAGTGACTCTGTGTAGCCCACACTTAAGGAGTGGGAGTTATGCTCCCCCTTTGTAAAGGCAGAGTGTCTACATGTTATTTGGAATGCTACTGCAAAGAGTTTATCTCTTGTTCCTCATTTATTTATTAAGTCCATCATTTATCTAAGAGTATGAATTCATGGGTACTTATTTTATACTTTAAGTTATAATTCAATAAATATTTTTTCTTATTTTATATCAACTTCTTTCAGCTGTGGCCATTGGTAGCTCTTTCAGTTGGTTCCTGTGTCATTTTGACATACTTCATCAGTTCAGTATAGGTTTTCTGGAGGTTTTTGTTGAGTATGTCCTTGATTCTAAGCCCTCTCAGCAGACAGATCAAAGATATATCTATCAGCCAGATAGTGTTTATGAGCAGTACTTTTCCTTTAGTCTACAGATTCCACTCATTTCAAAGTTACTTAGGACAGCATGCCCCTGATCCCCACCTCCCACTAATGTTCTTTCATATATTTATAATATAGTCATTTTCCCTTAGCAAAGTTTGTATTCCTTCCTAGAATCTCCAGATCTCCTAAATGACATTTATTTTGTTAATAGGGAGGTTGCTTTAATAGATACAGGGTGATTAAACTTACCTATTTCCTCTTGCATGAACTTTGATGACACGTGTCTTTCAAGAAATTGAAAGAAAAGAAATTTCAAGACCAATTTCTTGAAAGATACCAAATTTGAGAGCATACAGTTATTCATAGTGTTCCTTTATTAACCTTTTTCTGTCCATGGGAGTAGTAGTGATGGCCTCTTTCACTTCTGTTATTGATAATCTTTTCTCTTTTTTTTTTTTTCTGGGTTAGTTAACCAGAGATTTATTTTTATTTATTTATTTTTTTAAAGATTTTATTTATTTATCTCAGAGAGAATGAGAGACAGAGAGCATGAGAGGGAGGAGGGTCAGAGGGAGAAGCAGACTCCCCGCCGAGCAGGGAGCCCGATGCGGGACTCGATCCCGGGACTCCAGGATCATGACCTGAGCCGAAGGCAGTTGCTTAACCAACTGAGCCACCCAGGCGCCCTAACCAGAGATTTATTAATGTTATTGATCATTTCAAAGCATCAGCTTTGCTTGTGTTGATTTTCTCTATTCTTTTCCTATTTTCAATTTTATTTATTTTTTTTTAAAGAATTTATTTATTTATTTGACAGAGAGAGACACAGCAAGAGAGGGAACACAAGCAAGGTGGGGAGTGGGGGAGGGAGAAGCAGGCTTCCCGCCAAGCAGGGAGCCCAGTGTGGGGTTGAATCCCAGGACCCTAGGATCATGACCTGAGCCAAAGGCAGACGCTTAACCGAGCCACCCAGACACCCCTGTTTTCAATTTTATTAATTCTCTTTTATTATTTCTCTTCTGCTTGTTTCAGGTTTAAATTACTCTTCTTTTTCTAGTTTCCTAAGGTAGAAATTCAGATGACTGATTTTAGATATTTCTTCTTTTTATTTTTTTTATTTATTTTTATTTTTTTAAAGATTTTATTTATTTATTTGAGACAGAATGAGAGAGAGAGAGAGCACATGAGAGGGGGGAGGGTCAGAGGGAAAAGCAGGCTCCCTGCCGAGCCGGGCACCCGATGCGGGACTTGATCCAGGGACTCCAGGATCATGACCTGAGCCGAAGGCAGTCGCTTAACCAACTGAGCCACCCAGGCGCCCGATATTTCTTCTTTTTAAATATAAGAATTTAATGTTGTAAATTTATCTCTAATCACTGCTTTGATTACCTAACACAAATTTTGATAAGTTGTATTTTCATTATCATTTAGTTAAAAATATTTTAAAATTTCTCTTGTGACTTTTCTTTGAGCTTTCTGTTATTTACAAGTATGTTGTTTACTCTCCAAAGAGTTTTGGATTTTCCATTTATCTTTTCCTTATTGATTTCTAGCAATATGGTCTGAGAATATACTATTTATGATTTCTATCTCTTAAAAATTTCTTTAGATGGGGCAACTGGCTGGCTCAGTCAGTAGAGCATGAGACTCTTGATCTCAGGGTTGTGAGTTTGAGCCCCACACTGGGTGTAAAGATTACTTAAAAAATAAAAAAATCTTTAAAAAAAATTTCTTAAGATGTATTTTATAACCAGGAATGTGATTTATCTTGATGAATGTTCCATGAGCTCAAAAAAAAAAGTGTAGACTGCCACTTTAGAAGTATTTTATAAGTATCAATTAGATGCAGTTGATTGAAAGTGCTGTGTGGATCAACTGTATCCTCAATGATTTCCTGACTGCTGAATCTGTCAATTACTAATAGACAGGTGTTGAACACTCCAAGTATAATAGTGGATTTGTCTATTTCTCCTTGAGGTTCTATCGGTTGTTGCCTTATGAATTTTGATGCTCTGTTGCTAGGTGTACAAATGTTAAGAACTGTTTTATCTTCTTGGAGGATTAGCCCTTTATCATTAAGTAAATGATACTTTTTACATCATTCTTTGTCCCTAAAACTTTTCCTTGTTCTGAAGTCTGCTTTGTCTGAAATTATTATATCTACTCCAGCTTTCTTTTAGCATGATATATTTTTACCTCCTCTCTTACTTTTATTCTATCTCTGTCTTTATATAAGTGGGTTTCTTATAGACAACATATAGTTGGGTTTTTTTCTCACACATGCTGATAATCTGTTTTTTAATTAGTGTATTTAGACCATTCATATTTGAAGTGATTAATGATATAGTTCAATTAATATCTTCCATATTTATAACCATTTTCAGTTCTTTTCACCTGATCTTTGTTTCTTTTGTTCTTTTCTATTTCTTCCTTCTCTGGTTTTAATTATTTAGTGTGATTCCATTTCTTCTCCTCTTTTAACATATCAATTATACTTCTTTTTATAATTTTTTAGTGGTTACTCAAGATTTTATAATATATATTTACAACTAATCTAAGTCTACTTTCAAATACCTGGTTAGTCCAGGTATTTTATAATTGAGTATTCACAATTCCTTTCTCTTGTTCTTTATAAAATTGCTGCCAATTATTAATTTGTGTATACAGTATATCCACAATACCCAATTATTTTGAACACTTTTTTTCAACTTGATCTATTAATAATAAGAAAAATAAAATATTTTAATTTACTTTTACTTATTACTTCTCTGGCATTTTTCCTTTTTTAGGTAGATCTGAGTTTCTAACCTATATCATTTCGTTTCTCCTTGAAAAGCTTCTCTTAAAATTTCTTGCAGGACAAGTCTGCTGGTGATGAATTTCCTGTTTTTTGTTTGTTGGTTGGTCTAAGAAAGTCTTTATTTCTCCTTTATTTTTGATGGATAATTTAACCAGAGATATATTTTCAGTTTGGTGTTTATTCTTAAGTATTTCACTCCTGTCTTTTCTTGTTTGCATGATTTCTGGTTAGAATTCCACTATATTTGTTCATCTTTTTCTTCTATAAGCGGGTTTTTATTTTCCTTGGTTTTATTTTCAGCATTTTATTTTATTTTTGTGTTATTTTTTTCTTTACTTCTCTTTTCCTTTTTTAAAAAAATACAGCTTGAATATGATATGCTGTGATGTAGATTTTTTTGGTATTTATCCTTTATGGTGTTTTGATATTCTGTAAGCTTCCTGTATTTATGGTTTGGTGTCTGTCAATAATTTTGAAAAGTTCTCAGTTACTATTCACATATTTTTCCTGCTCCATTTTCTTTCTTCTCCTTCAGTAACTCCAGTTATGCATATGTTATACCATTGGAAATTTTTCAACAGTTTTTCAATTTTATCATTCATTTTTTCCTTTCTTTTTTCTCTTCTTTTTTTCTAAATATATTGTTTTTGTTTTGTGTTTCATGCCAGGAAGTTTCTGTTGATTAATACTCAAGTTCCCTGATTCTTTCCTTGGTTGTGTGCACTCTAATGATGAGCCTATCAAGTGCATTCATCATTTATGTTACAGTATTTTTTATATTTAGATTTACTTTTGAGTATTTCTTAGAGTTTCCATCTCTCTACTTACACTACTCATCTGTTCTCACATGCTGTCTACCTTTCCCTTTACAGCTCTAAGCATAGTTATTGTGCTTATTTTAAATTCCATGTCTGATCATCCCAACTTTTCTGTGGTATCTGAGTCAAGTTGTGGTCCTTATTTTGCATCTTCAGACTTCATTTATGTATATATATTCTAGTATGCCTTATAATTTTTTGTTAAAAAGTAGACATGATACATTGGATAATCCTGAGGTAAACAGATGTTTAGTGTAGGTTTTATGTTAATTTGGTTAGCAGTGGGTTTCATTTAATGTTTGCTGTAGCTGTAGATGCCAAGGGCTTTAAAATCCACTAGTGTCTTTTGTTTCTTTCATCTTTGGGTTCTCCTGAGAACTCCAACCAACCCTGGATAGGAGTACAGCAACTTGAACCTGAATCGCATGTTAAATGCAGCCACTGAAATGAAAATGATTCTCATAAAGTCTGTGAGAGAGAAGAAAAATCCAAAATAATAAATTTTGAGAATAAATTTGTGTTAATTGACCAAAATAGTACAATCGGAAGCAACTGTATAACAACAATGCAAGCATTTGAAAGAAAAGATTTAGAACATAGTATCTATTATAGACACTATGAATAAACAGAACATAATCAGGTTGATTCTATTCAAAACTTTAATCCAGGATTTTTAACAAAACCTTTTAGCTTTCAGGATCAAAAGTCTCATTCAAAGCAAAGGCTATATGCACCTCAGAGGTTTATTGCAGCATTATTTACAATAACCAAATTATGCAAGCAGCCCAAGCATCCATTGATAGATGAGTGGATAAAGAAGATACGGGATGTGTGTGTGTGTGTGTGTGTGTGTGTGTATACCCAAACATATAGGAATATTATTCAGTCATAAAGCAGAATTAACTCTTGCTATTTGCAACATGGATGGAGCTAGAGAGTATAATGCTAAGTGAAATAAGTCAGAGGAAGACAAATACCATATGATTTAACTCATATGTGGAATTTAGGAAAGAAAACAAATGAACAAAGAAAAAAGACAAACCAAAAATCAGACTCTTAACTATAGAGAACAAACAATGGTTACTAAAGGGGAGCTGGGTAAGGGGGATAGGTGAAACAGGTGATGGAGATTAAGAGCACACTTATCTTGATGCATGGAACTATTGGATCACTATATTGCACACCTGAAACTAATATAACACTGTATTTTAACTACACTAGAATTAAAATAAAATAAAAATAAAAACTGATTGGTATCCCCCCCCAAAAAAGCAGCAGAGATTTTCTCTAGAAAATCTAGATGCTGCAGAAACACTTGGCTGATGTTGCCCCCATAGACCTCTGCAGGAGCAGAGACTTACCGCCTCCCATTTGGCACAGATGTCTCCAGATCATCTCACTTGTTTCTGTAGCTGAATATTCCAGGCATCCAAGTTTGTCTTCTAAACCAATTTATTAAAAATTGGGATTAAAAAACAAACAAACAAACACTTAGTTGGTCTTTTATAGAACCCGAAGGTCAGATAGAAAGTCAGAATGTTGGTTATATTCCAGTGACATGTCTATTCATTGCACTTTTCCCATGGATGGTTAGTAATAATTAACCTTAATTAGTCAATAAAAAAGCACACATGAAGGTATTTACATCATTTTTTGGATCTTTGTAATTTTGGATTATTGAAAATAGCCACCTTTTCCAAATTATCTCCATATCATCTTTTTTTCTGTGTCAATTTACTCCATTTTGCAAAAAGTCTGACCTGCTTATGTGAGTCCATTTTGTAGAATTGAGATACTGTTTCAAGACATGGTTATGACTGCCCCTATGTGGTTTATTTTGAAAGTACTTAAGAAGAAAACAGTAGAGATTGAAATCTTAAGGTTAGTTACATAACCTTGACATTTTGCCTAATCTCAGTAACCCATATCCACTGATACACTTTTCCCCAAGGATAACATCCAGTTAATAGTTGTTTTTTTTTTTTTTCATCTGCATCCTGTGTTGTTGCATGGGAAACACACAGACACACAAATGCACACATAGAAATATATATGTACATGTACATACAAAATCTATATATGTGTGTGTATATGTATACATAAAACTAAATATATGTATATACACATATACATACTTGGAATATATGTATATCTGTTCACTTCATTTTCCTTATTTATGCAAATGGATTCATATTATGCATACTTTTTTTTTGTACCTTGATTTTATTCTTTTCAATGGTTGTGTAGTTTTCATTTGTGGATATTTCTATTGTGTCCAGTTGTTTGTGTTTTATATTTATTTTGTTTTGTTATTAAAAACTGTACCACTGGTATACTCTAGTGATGATATTATTTTGAATTTTTACAATCATATTAATGATGGGAAGTCCTAGAAGTAACATTCTGGATCAAAGAGTGTGTATATTTAACATTTTGGAACATATTGGCAATTTGTACCCCAACATATTAGTACCAACTCTAATTTTCTTGAATCTGTAGCTTTACTAGATCTTCTTGAAATTTAATTTTCTCTATTCTGATTTTTATCCCTTTACAATGAATGCAGTTGTACACTTTTCCATATGTATATTGCATATCTGTCTTCATTGTTCTGTAAAATTCTTGTTCATACATTAGATATGAATATCCAGATTTCGAAATTTTCTCTGGATTGGTTAGCATTCTAAAATTGTCATTTGTCAGGATAGTTTTTATCTGGAGTTTCTGGAAGAGAAACCTGCTAGCCCTTGTTGCCTGTTCAAGAGCTATGTGTCCCATGAGTATTAAAGTCGACAGCTTGCTGCCTGGTTGAGATACCATATGATATTTCCCTTGGGGCAAAGTTTTTCTTAATGTGTCATCTCTATAGGTTTCCCCAAAGGCTCCTGAGCCTTATAAGATATCATAGTCAAAGGTGAAACGACAGCTAACTAGCTATAAAGAGTGAAATGCTCACAAAAATTTCTCTTATTAAGCCCAGTAACTACTTGGCAAAGGCTGAAGGAGGAGAATGGTGGACTGCCGAGGGCAGGTACTCTGAATCAATATCCTCGTAATTCTGAGAATGTTTCAAAGTTCGTTCAATCACTATTTATTGAATCCCTATTATTTGTAGTCCAGCTACTAATTAATTCTTGCATGTACAAAATGTATATCGAATAAAAAATACTTGTGCTTTTGCCTGTCAGGCACAATGTGCCATGGGTGTAAATTGAAATGAGAAGACATACTTTAAATTCTAAAGTGGAGAACCCTCCTGGATGGACCTTATCTAAGCAGAGTTTGGAGGGAGGACGGAGACCATACTCAGTGTGTGAGAAATGGGATGCCAATGATGTCTCTGTCATTCTCCTGATCAGGTGCCCAGTGGACAAATTACTGGCAAGTTCAGTAACTTCTCAATATCTAGCTATGGTGTTATAGGCCCTCCTCTCATAATTTATCCTCCAGCTCAACTCTGTGCATGTGGTTTCCCACAGTATTCAAAGGCGGAAAGGCATCCTGTGACTGCATTGGAGAAAATGATGGAGTCAAGTTTTGCCGGCCCCCAGTCATTCCCAGAGGTCCCTTCTCCTGACAGAGGAAGCCAGTCTGTCAAACACCACAGGTACAGGTAGCTACTCATGGTGGGGATGGGCACATTCACACTATGTCTGACGCTGGACAACACAGGCCAACAAATGGCAACCTGATTCAGGAGAGATGATTGTTCTTGCTTCCCCTTAGTTCTCCGTGGAGTGGATGCTCAAGCAGCTGACAGCCAGTAAACCAAAGCTGACAGCAGGCAGCCATGCCCCTGTAAGAAGCCTGAAGGAACTATTAACAACACCCATCAAAGCTGCAGACACAGACCAGTGAATGAAACAATTGCATTCTGAAAAACTATTAAAAACATGATTTTTCCTAGCCTGCCTTATCACCGTCTGCAAATTTAATGACTAATTCTTCCCTAGGCAGCTGATGTGACACACTCCAGGTCTTCCAACATGGTTCTTACACAAAGAAAACTTTTCAGGGGGAGGAAGCTTGGCAGGTGTTCTCCTTGGGATTATAAAATCTGTTATTAATGGGGTGGCACTCTTTTGCAAGCTGACCACAGAAATTGGTTCTTTGGGGTAGAAAGCCAAACACAAGATTGTCTTATAAATACCATAACATTCGGAGGCCAAGCAAGTTTTTTAGCATCTTCTAGTCACGTGCTGCATTTCATATACAAAAATCTCAAAGTCCGAAGATGCAGTCTTTGTCCTAAACCAAGTGCCAAAGTTTGGGACTGATGTTATGTTTATGTGCATCTGAATGTAATAGCCTCAGTCTTTGTGGAAGTTGTGCAGTGATTTAAGTATCCTTTTCTTAGTGAGAACTACAGTATTTTAAAATTAAATATATACATATGAAAAGATTAAAATTTCAAAAAAGGAGAAGGTACAAAATAGTAGTTGTCACTTATCATGGTGAGCATCAAGTCATGTATAGAATTGTAGAATCATTATGTTGTATCTCTGAAACAAATATAACATTGCATGTCAACTATATTTAAAAAAAAAAAAAAACCTTGAAAAAACAGCCAGTTGCCCCCAACAATAACAGATAAATATTGTTGACCCTTGGTTTTCACATATCTAGGCAATGTTTTGAAAACCTCCATGACAGAAACATGCATTATACAAGGAAACTATCTTCTTCCTTGACTCTCAGTGAGTCCCCTAAAAAAAGATTTTCTTGATGCTGGCCACATTTACTGGGAGGTTCTCTGTATACTAATCCTCATTATTGGATGGTGATTTTTTTTTTCTCATTCTACGTGAGTAGAGACTGAGATACCAAAGGTTTGCTAAGTTTTTTTTTTTTTTTTTTTTAATGGTTTAAATATTTTCAACTTGGAATTGAAATATATTTGGCTGTTGGATTATTGCTTTATTTATTAACTACAAGTTTTGGGTGATATCATTTGAGGCATTTACAGAGTTTCTTGTTAAAAGAGCATTTTAGTTCACTAAATCTAATGGAAGTTCTTTAATTAGGGAAATAAGTCCAAAATTACCAGCCTTTTATAAGGTGGATATTTTCTCCAAAACAACATTTTCTCCTGCGGATTATAACACATGTTGAAGTGGTGTCCCATCCAGTCGAGTAAAATAATTATGTATAATATTATTCTAGGACTATATTATGCCATCAATGTTTTAAAGTTGAAATAAAAAAGAATTACAGTTTCTAATGTATTTGAGCTGCAAATACCTGACCTTATTCCTTGTCTGTTGACATACCCCCTTCTTAAACTTGGCTTCTACTATGTTTCTAGGAACCACTCACAAATCAAATAAGGACATTTTTAAGAGATCTTCCTTTTTGTTTGGTTCAATGACACTGCAGTATTTGTTGGCATACATTGTGTCCTGATAGATAGGCAAGGGTTGATTTATAAAGCTCTTTTAGAACTTTGTAAATTATAGTTTAATATATCATAGCTTTTGTTTTGTAAAACATGCAGTAGACTTAAACGTTTTCATGATTGATAACCTGGTCACTGATTTATACATCCTGCAAACTGCTCTATAACTTCCCGAATGCCACTGGGTTAGAAGGCTTGAATAGTTGATTGATCAATAGGTGTAGAACTGTTTTTGAAGATGGGTCACTAGTTCATAGTGGAAGACTTTGTTGTTGTGACAGTTTGGCTAGCTATGAATAATTAATTTCTTTTTTGTGCACTGCAAACATGACTTATTTGGATAACTCATTATAACAAAGCTATTAATTCAAAGCCATTATTTCTCATGTTTATTCAAAGGGAAAACAATCCTCTTGCTTTTTAAAGAAAAATCTATTATGTTATGTCATACCTATTACATTACATTTTAGCAATATAACTCTCTTATAGACAGCACATATGTGGGGTTTTTGAATGAAATAAGACCAGGATTTTCGGTGATTACCATGAGCCCCCGAGTTGTCAGGTGAAGAGAAGGAGTCAGGGGAGCTCATTGCACTGAGCCCCTACTCCCTGCCCGGCTCCATGCATAATCTCTCTTTTAGCCCTACTGCAGTCCTATGAAGATACTGAAGCATGATGCTAATACCCTCCTTTGGCACCTCTCTGACCCATATTTAGTTTTTACCTTTTTCTGCCTTGTCCTGTGCACTGAAAGAGCCGCAGGCTCTCTTGTCTGCTGTCAATACAGAACACAAGCAGGAGATGGGAGGATGGGTGGAGACTGAAGTCCTGGTCTTTCTGTGCCCTCCCTCCCTGCTCGCCTCAGCTACATCCCTCGTCCCTCTTCCCAGGGGCCACAGTGCCTGCCAGGTGGTCCTTTCCTTACCACTCCCCTTCCCTCTTCATTCTGATAGTTTCCTCCTCCCCTTGTCCCTTCAGTTACAGTGATATAAATAGCCTCCCCTTGTTACCTGGCCTGACATACAGTAGTGCCCTATGTTGGCCTTTCCCCTCCCCCCCCTTAAACACTGAAGACACCTTTGTAAATAGTAAAATCTCCCCAATGACCCAAATTAGAGTACCATCTCTTTCCCTTCAGGACTCTGACTGGTAGAAATATTTCCCCCAGTATCATGCTGCTAGTAATGTACAGACCTGAGATGCACCCTCAGATGCAGCTAATTCTAGGACCAAAGCCTGAGTACCCCCACAGACACCCTAATAGCTCCTGGATAATACAGATAGGTGCTATAAGGGAGGGGAAAAAAGAGCTATTGGAACTCTTTAAACTTGTGGCCTCGGTGACCTAACTAGCAGTCCCATGTTGTCAACATACAAGAAATATTATGATAAAGAATGAAGGTATAATATGTTGCAAGGTATGACCTAGTGTTTGTACAAACTCAAGAAGTTAATGTTGGCTTGAAGAAGGTAAAGTTTGATCATTCACTTTGCCAAAACCAAGAAAGTGTCTCCTGGCTCTCAAATGTCAGCTTCTCAAACTCTGATCTTAAATATATGAGATGTTTTGTTTTGTATCTACTAAGTAGAAATAACAGTAATGTTGGGAGAGAAAGTTCCAGAACTCCAATTAATGTAGTGACATGGGTAAAATTACTTTGGGAAACTGGTCCCTTTAGAACTTGATAGGTTTGCTGAAATTTTGAAAATGATTTTCACCTTTCTCCATATGGCTTTATTGGTATTTTTAGAGTTAAATGAGAATACAGCAAAAGATTTTAACTTCGCTTGTTATCTGAACACTGCAGAACAAGTTTGACCACATAAACTGGCATCGCATGGAATGTCTACATAGGAACAGAGTTCTCCTTACCAGTCCCCATGGCTGTAGGGTACATTCAGTGGGGTAGAGATGGAAATGGGTATGGAATAGTCAAATTAGCAATTGATTTTTATAAAGAGTCTAGCTCTTTTGCTTAGCATGATCTATGTAGGAATCTCAATCTCACCTAAGATATATCCCATGTATGCCTTTTGCCCTGTGATGGCATCTGAAAACATGGTTATTTAGGTGTTTGGGTGTATGAGTCAAGGAAAATATATAATCAGATGTTTATTAAAAGCAAATTCAAAAGAAAACCAATTTAGTTTCGCAAGATTGATGAAAATCTGAGGTAGTAAACTTGGAATTTAGCACATATGTTAAGGAGAGAATGCCAACTCAAATGAGGTTTATTTATTCTACCACTAACACAAGTGAACTTTTGCCAGTGAATCCCTTTGGAGTTCCTGTGTTTAGTTTTTGTCAGCATCTAATAACAAAGCCAGTTTTATTTTTTATTAGAGAGATAGCTACTCTATCCTGGATAATGAGGGTGGCTGAGAATCAGGAGCTTGAGAATTCCTTAAGCCCACCTCTTATTTTGGCTGGAAACCTGTGATTTTTTTAGTCCATTGTGCTCCAAACTAGAAAGCCAGAAACATGGGAACTTCTCTTTGTCTCAGTTCCTGCAAGGGTGAATGGATTCAGCAACTTCTGGTCTCCTCCTAGCAGATATTCTACCGTCGTGGATGGAGAGCCTAATCTAGAACTTTGAGTATCTGGAGTGAAAAGGCAGTGTTTGAAAAGTTTGAGCAGCCACATACAAGGTTCGTTCTAGGATCAATATGTTGGTTTTCTTTCATCCCAGCAGGAGTCTCTCCTCTTGCTGCAGCCCAGGGCAAAGGAGTGGTATGCTCCATAGGAATGCCTTCAGGAGAACACCCCCCTCGCCCAGAAGTAGGCTGGGTGGCATCGTGGGACCAGCGTATCAGCAACTTGAGGAATCAAGGATCCCAGACCAGGATATGATACCTCGGCAAGGGTAGGTCTTAAAAGCAATGGAATTTAGGGAGGGTGTCGTGAATGTTCAAACTTTCAATTGAGTTATTATGTTCTTTGGGATTTTCTTCATTGATTTTTGTCATTAATAGTCTATTTATGCTTACTTCTATCTTTGTTCCACAAAAGATAAACTAAAAAGAATAGGTACAATGAAAACAGATATTAGGGAAATGTGAGACGGAAAAATAACACTAGGGAGCAAGTTAAGTGTATAGCTATCTAGGCAGTATATTACATAGTTGCTAAAACAACTGGGGATTTGTCTTTGATTTAAAAGAAAAAGAGATTTCTTAGGAGGACTAACGTGTTCCTTCATTCTTAGGTTTGAAAAACAATTACTCAATTCTCTAATCAATATTGTGGGCAATACCCTCAACAGTAATCTGTAATGTATTTATATATAGTATCTGCTTCTGCCCAGAGTGTTCTTGAACATGTCTCAGTCAATGTTGACAGCATATTGTCAAAGTACAACTTGCTGAACTCAGATCTCTAGGTTCATTTGTGGTGTAGGTGTGGAAAGATGGGCTTTGGACACCCTAGGGCTGCTGTTCATTCTTGCAGTGCAAAAGGTGCCCTCTCCTCCAAGTGGTTGCAGACCTTCAAGGGCTCATGGCATGGTGAGTGGAGTAGGATGAATTTTAGCCCCCATTCACCTAATTGGCATAAATCACCCAGTCAGACATGGTAGCCCTTCCTTAAACTGACTGGAGTTTAAATCTCATCTTTGAAAAAAATTTTATCTTTTGAACTTAAGTTTTCTCATGTATAAATTGGGCAAAATAATACCACCTTCCTAAGGGTTGTTGGGCAGATTAAAAAAAAATTACATGTGTAAAGGGCTTGTAACTGACACATAGTAAGCAGAAAACTAGTCTGGCATTTATTGTCACAGGAACTATTAGAGAGCTATTGATTTCAAGAGCAATGCAATCAGGGTTTATTCCAGAAATTTCAGGAATCCGTTCTCTCACTCAAGCCAGGTTCTTGTTGCATGTTTTTTATCACTCTGGATCAGGCAGTCCAGGTTTCTATGCTGCTTTGGCCTGGCTGATCTTTCCAGACTGTCTATATCAAACTGAGGGCCAAAGCAGTTAGGAGACATCTATCACAGAGCCTTACCTTTTCCTTTTCTTCTTGGCAAGTTATACATACAGCAATGCCCTGTCTGACAAAACTCAGCAACAGATTTCTTCAGAAAGAAATTTGTAATTTTGAAGCAATTCCAAATGGGCTGTAAAATACTTTTGGTACAGATCTGGGGTGACAGTTTGTAAATTCAACATAACAACCAGGTTGTCCAAAATGTATAATGCAAGTCAAGAAGCAGTTTGCATATTTCTTTGCCTTATATCTAGAAAAGGGGCTTGCATTTAGCCTCTAATTATAATTAATCATGTTTCATCATTTCTTTTCTTCTTAAATCGCTAAGCACGGATAATGATTCTTAAATCACTAATAATGTCTGTTACTTAGGAATATATATACAGGTGAGAACGAGTGAAGGGAAATCAAGTTCGGAGATTTTGTGGGTGGGGAGAGAACCCAGCCCATGCTGTCTTTCTTTTCATTGGGTACTGTTATGGCTCTCATCCCATATGTTAAGGATGCTCTGAGCCTGTGCCAGGCATAGGCTTGAACCCTACATACATGAATCTTCAGAGGCTCAGAGATTTCCATGCATGTTCAGGCACTGCTTTGTCTTTTACCTCCTGGGAGACTTACACTTATTGTCTGCATAGTGGTAGTTTTGTTTTGGTTCAACCATCATTGGGTTTGGAATATTCTCTCCAGCTGGCTGGCCACGTGTATTTTCCTGTGAGTGATATGCACCCGATGTTGATAAATCGTGACTCTAAGTCACTGTGTGCTCAGCACGATGAATCTCAGGGAGCAATCTCATTCTCAGTTCTTAAAAACAGCTATTTTCCACTCCTGGGGGACTGACCATCTCTCCGGACTGGAAATGGGATTGGTAATAGAATTTCATAGCTAAAGGCCCTCTTCAAATCTGGCCCTAGCCCCGAGGGGGAGTGAATGAATTTACGAGAGCTATCAGCCATCTGCTGCTTGTTTATCAAGCGTGTGGGCGCTGTCTGCTAGTTAGGCTCCTGGTGTATAGGACTTCTCTTCTTGGCACTTACGTCAACCCAGCTTGAACCCAGCACATATCATAGGGAGGTCTGATGAAGGAATGAGATGAAGAGGAGATTCTTCAGGAGATTTACCCCCAAATGATAGACCTGGGACCACCATGGCAATGGCTTACAGAGCTCTGAACTAGGTTCTGTCAGGCAAATCAAACTCATCTCTTCATATGCTAGACAGAAAGAAATGGAATCACAGAAGTAGATGGCCACCTTCAAAGTAGAAGGGATCCAAAGTAGAAGGGATCCAAACTGAATACCTACCTCACTTAGCTAGCAACTTTACAGACAAGTGATCCTTTAAGAAGTTTAAAAATGAACATACTAAGAATAGCAGAGTTTAAATGGCTAACCTAAGGTGGCATATCCCATGTAAAAGGACCAAGATTGAATACTGGCCTTTCTGACTAAATGAACCACTAAGCCGGGAAAGAAATGTGAAGAAAATCACATTCATGGATGATGACATATAAATGGAATAGCTAAGTGTATGGCTTTGGAGGGAAAAGTGGATCTCTTCAATTTAGTCAGTTGATTTCAAGGCCATGCACACCAGGAACTGAGGCTCGGAGTCCCCTGCAGAAACACAAATTCCTTGGCCGAATCCCTGGGAACCAAACCAAGTGACTACTGTTGGAATTTCTCATCTTTAAAAGGATGCTTTGACTCCCCTAGTTACAGATGAAATGCACTTGTGATTTCTTTGGTGAGAGATCAGAGGAAGGGCAGCTCAAACTGGTATTTTATAGTCACTGAATGACAAGCTATGGATCAAACTTGTGAAAGAGTCAGTGACTCTTCAGGGACACAGAACTCTGAAGTATCTTCTAATCCAGAACCACATTAGAAATTTAGCTCTCGCTTAAACTTCTGGAGAGTAGTACGTAGCTTCTACTCAAATACCAGTCTGGGACCTTTCACTCTGAGAAGGAAGAGAGGACTCTGGTTGAATAGCACAGAGACATTACTTAGGTTAGTCCCCAGAGGAATTCCCCTAGGTCAGTATTCCCACCTGTTTTAATTAACGAAAATATATAAGTGAGGCTGCCATTTGTCTAAGATTCCAGAGCTTGTAATGGCATTGGGACTTAAAATCATGTCTGATATAAAACGAAATCACATTTTTGGAGAGTTCTAATTGTTTGAAGTCCTCTCCATGTTATAGTAACATTCTAGATTTCAGTTATTGCCAGCCATGTGTCCCATACCTGACTTGCAAGATGACACATAAGCTAATTGCAATTCCTCTTTCTCACCCAAGGGCGTAATTCAGAAGACTGGCCCACGTTTGGTTTGAATTGCCTTTGATTACTTCGTCATCATGCCAATGTAGTCATGAGGCTACAATTTACTAAGTCCCCTGAGATACTTAGGCCTTTACCCAAGAGTTTTACAAGGAATATTTAGATGCTGGTATAAGAAGGTGCACCTGTCACCATCACATTTCAACCTGTTAAATTCTAGCCACTGATACACCCAGAAGATATCTATGGGGAATACAGTTTTATCCCAATTATATTTCTTGGCTCTGTGCCATTGGTGAATGCGATAAGCAGACATCCTCTATCTTCATGCATATTAGTGATGCTAACAGGTTGACATCTGACCCCTTTTTTCTTGTTGAAATTAAGACATTGAACAGAAACTTTAGGGTCAGATTTTCAACCATATAACGTATAAGTGAAAGGCATAAGATCCCCCAAGGAATTTCCTTGTACATGACTATACAATTAGTCTATAATTGTAAAAAAGATTATACATCCCTAAAAAGGTGTTCTAGTGCACCTTAGGATGCCCACTCATTTCTGGCTTTGATAAGAAGAATCACAATCAAACAATTTGGGATTAACTTGTTCCTCTGCTGCTTACCAAAGGTATAATTTGAGGGAAGTCACTTGAGTGCCCCTTAATCTAGTTTATTCATCAATCACATGGTAATAATAATAAATAAGCCACAGGTTTTTAAAAAATTAAATGAGGTAATTAGACATAAGCATGCTTTTAAAAAACATTTTGCAAATGTCAGCTGTTATTATGTGTGAAATGGACATTAACTGGGATATAAGGGGAGCACTTACCTTGAAGATTTGTTCATGTATTCATGCATCCACTTGATCAGGATTTATTGATTGCCAACTCTGTACTAAGCATAGTAAGAGGGGATGGAGCTACAAAGACACCTAAATTTGATCCTCATCTTTTCTCACTGCCTGGTGAAAAGACAGACCCCTAAATTGCTCTGATTGTGTCCTTACAATAAAGACTTCTATTTAGTATGCAAGACACTTCATTGCAATTATTCTTTCCATTTATAAACATGATTGTTATTTGCATTGTAATGCCAGACAAGGGGAATAAGACCTATTCTGTGGAGGGTGGATATGTTTAGATTATGCTTAAATTTTAATGTTTCATTTAACATTTAAATTAAGGACAAACAACTGAGAGAATAGGGACTACTGTTCAGGACCCCAAACCACATTTCTGTGAATCCACAACATACCTGCCCTACTCTCTGGCACTGGAAAATTCACTGGCTCTGAACAGGCAATAAGAGGGCTAGCCAGATCCTGGCATATTCCAAAGACTTGGAATGGTACCTTAGCATTCTTGACAAGCTACTGCCGTGCACCAACGAACTACCTTACTTGGCTCCAGAAACCATGTGAGGAAAGTTGCTATATTGGTAGAGGCCCAATGGACTTCACTTCATGTTCATCCCTGGAGAGGAATTGTATGCCTCCATCCCATTTGTAGGCTCAGCAATCTGGCAGTGAGGCCGTTTCTACAGAGCAGAGAGCCACTGAAAATCGGATTTGGTCCCTGTAAACTCAGAGTGAAGCAGAAACACTCAGGATGATAGCACCTTGATGCTTCATGTCGGGCTTCCTGATCGCCCCCAAGTAGTGTGGCCACGAGTCTACAGACTAAACCCGGGCTGAGAGGGTGGTCACATGGATGGAGTGGAGTAATGCCATTATGGGTTTCCTGTTTGTCACTATGGAAAGGCCACACTTACCTGCTCAATCCCCATTTACTTTGTATTCTAGGATAGAGGTCAGGAAGACTATACCCCACCTGCCTATACAGCTGTGGTGTGTTGAAAGATCCCTGGACTTCAAGTAAGAAGATCTGGGTTTGAGTCTCAGTCTGTCACTTATTTTCTGTGTGACCTTGGGCAAGTCACTTCACCTCTCTGAGCTTCAGTTTACTTCTCTGTTTAACTGGGAGCATATTATCCGTCTCATGGGGTTGCTGTGAGAATTCAGTGAGATGGTGCATGTGGAAGTGCTTTGTTGACTGAATAGTGCTCTAAGGAAGCACAGCAGAAAGCAGAACCTGTAACACCATGTTTCTTTTTCAGGTATTCATCCAGTGGTTTAAAAACCCAACAAAATGCATCCATAAATATGCAACTGCCTTCAAGAGAGACAAATTCCTATTTTAATAGCTTGGATCAAAAGGACCTGATGGGCTATTCATCCACACGGGCCAGTTCCGTGCCCATCATCCCTTCAGTGGGTCTAGAGGAAACCTGCATGCAAATGCCAGGGATTTCTGAAGTCAAAAGCATCAAATGGTACAAAAACTCCTACTCTGCTGATATTGTCAATGTGAGTATTCCAGTCAGCGATTGTCTTATAGCAGAACAACA
Organism: Neomonachus schauinslandi; assembly: GCF_002201575.2. Taxonomy (NCBI): domain Eukaryota; kingdom Metazoa; phylum Chordata; class Mammalia; order Carnivora; family Phocidae; genus Neomonachus; species Neomonachus schauinslandi. Next base: position 109,547,113 of record NC_058408.1, read on the forward strand.
AGAAGTGAAAATATTGCTAGAAACTGTCCAGGAGCAGATCCGAATTCTGACTGACGCCAGGCGGTCAGAGGACTATGAACTGGCCAGTGTAGAAACTGAGGACAGTGCAAGTGAAAACACAGCCTTTCTCCCCCTGAGTCCCACGGCCAAATCAGAACGCGAGGCACAATTTGTCTTAAGAAAGGAAATACAAAGAGACTCTGCATTGACCAAGTGACTTAAGATGGAGGAATCTGTGCATTCTGTGCTTTGCTCAACAGGAAAAGAGAGGAAATTAAATACAAATTATTTATATGCATTAATTTAAGAGCATCTACTTAGAAGAAACCAAATAGTCTATCGCCCTCATATCATACTGTTTTTTAACAAAATATTTTTTTAAAGGGAAAGAAACGTTTCAGGAGGGATAAAGCTTACCACTAAAGCTTTGGGGTAGAATTCTGAATACCATTTCAGTTAGTCCCAACGCCGGCCTCTTTTGGCTCTTAGTAGATGTGGGTGATTCAGACCCTCAGCCCCACCGCACCAGTGTCCTCATAAAAAAGCACTGGCAGTTACCCGGTTTCAAAGAGACAAGCTGTATCCTGAGGGTGGACATGCCAGTGAGCGAGTGGCTCTTGCATTTGGCTTGCTGGTCCCAACCCCTAAATTTCTATTCACTCGACAGCCTCCTCACAGGTTATGTCATGTCAACCAATGTAGTGTTTTCTCTTTCATTTCTGAAGAATGACACAAAGACTCTGGAAGGGGGAGGACAGGAGATAGAAGGAGTAATCGGGGGCAGTCTTAGCTACTCTCATGTGCCAGTTCCCTCTGAAATTTGAAGGCACAGAATCTCAGAGGGAGGTGTGAAGGAAATTATTATAGAAAAAGAGATGAGAAAAATCACAATGTCGTGTCACTAAAACCATGCGAATAGAAGTGTTTTTCTTTGAGATTGTGTAGGGGCTCCAAAGGAGCATTTCTCAGTGTGTGTGTGCCTGTGTGTGTGGGAGTGTGCGCACACGTGTGTGCGCACGCGTGTGTGTATGAATGTGTGCGTGTGTGCGCACAAACGGGCGTTGGTATGGGCTTGCTCACTCGAGCACAGGTATGCTGTATGCACATGTGTTCCTTGTGTGTATGTGTGTGCATGTGTGTGCATATTAAGCTTGCTAAAATTTGTTCTGAAACATCAGGGAATTTAATATTCAGAAAAAAAAATTTCCCTCTCAGATCTGTTCACTTTAAATTTATCCATTAAGTATAAAGTTCAGTTAGTAAGTTCTTAGATCAAGGTCACTTGCATGGCGGGGTCCTATAAAACTCTTGACAATGTCAAGATCATTTTCTGGTGTGAATATTTTTGAGAGGAACAACTATTGGCTCATTAATGATATCAGCATCACAAGGCGAGTTGAGGATGTGTGTTTATTTTGAATCATGCATACTTAAATGATTTACACAAGCCAGTTATCAAATTGACAGTTACCCTTTGCTTTCTCGTCATCCTCATTACTATTTATTTTGTAGCAAGTCTACTATTCGTGGACCAAGACATTGGCTTCTGTGGTTAATATGGAAAGAATAAATTGTTGAAATCACAAAGCCCAGACTTTTCAGTTCACAGGAAGCCCCCAAAAGAACAGTAAATTGTGTTGTATGTTCATTTGGAATAAAGCAATATTTTTACCACTGCTAAGGTGAACTGAAACTTCTCCTGAAGATTTGTCTGTTTTATTTACCCTTATTTTCATGGGGCATTCAAGGAAATTAGTGTTCACATAACCAGTCTTTTTCCAATCATTGGTGGTGTTGAGTTGTTATGTTTACACTGTTTTAAATAAAAAGGCACAGTATTTGAAAGTATGTAAAAGATTTCTTTTACTGCAGTCTGGGAAGACTTTGGTTAAAATTTCCTTGTGGAAGATTCACATTACATTGAAAGGGAATGTAACTATTTCTGAAATATTGCATATATACAATTCTTATTGAGGTTGTTTCTGTTGAAAATACATTGCAAATTGCTCTTTGAGAACATTCTTTAATAATAGACATAATGTCATGCAGGGGAAGGAAAACATTGTGTTCTTACCAACACTGTTTAGTGGAACTTCAAGGTCTCAGTTGTTGAAAACACTTTGGTAGAAATGCATTTTATATTTAACAAAAGGTTTTTGGTATTCATTAATTGTCCTAGTATACTTATATAATTTTGAATATAGAGGTAATGTTGTTAGAGTCTTAAAAGATCATCACAAATTTTTAATGTCTAGACCACCTAGGCTCCCATTTAAAAATATTGTATCTTTGGGGCAAGGATATATGACACCCATAAGTTGCATATCCAATATGTTACTGTGTTGAAATTTATCACTATTATCAAACATTAACTGGAAGGCCTCACAAGTCTGTTGAAGTCAACCTTGTTTCTTGGGTTTTTCATCACAAGTTTACCTGTGGCACACCTAAAGGATTCATACAGATTTCACCTAATTAGGAGGTGATAATTAGGTGACTCACAGCAGTTACTTTAATATATTTTTCACTCTGAAAAGATTGAATATTATCAATCAAACTTAAGTCCTGATCCAACCCCCACTTTTTTTTTTTTAAAGTAGAACCATATATTATGTGATTATAAACACTCTGGTGCATCGTGAAGAGCATTAATATCAGGCGCACCCACTGGCAGTCTGATGTAAAGTTTAGAGATATAGTTATTTCCTAATTGATAATCAAGACAAAATCTTCCATAAAGAACAGATATTAAAGGTTATTTCAGTGGTCATTTGTCTTCTTTTGGAATATGAAGCTCTCTGAAAAGGGCCCAAGCTCAAAATGCACATTTTTGGGCACCATCTGACAAGTACTGATAACATCAAGACTTTCAAAATTGATCTAACATGGCAAACACCTGGAGCCATTGGTACTTGTCCTTCTAGCTCATGTGCCTACAGAGAGGTGCTTATTTCTACAAGACACCTTTGATTTTGCTTCATTTTCCTTGTCTTTTTTATGTGAATAGATATTTGGAGATTTGTACCTAAGTAAGTTGCATATTAGTTATTTACTGAAGAGTGAATGTCACTCACTAGTTTTTCACTCTGAATCATTTTCTAATTAGTCTTTTTTTAATACAAGGCATATATTATTCCAAGTTGCCATGGAACACTGTTGTTCAAAATATATGACTAATTTTATGTTAATGAGAAATAATAGAAATGATGTTGGAAAATTGGCATCCAAATTTTCTTTCTGATTTTCCCATGTATGTTATTGAATGCTCTACGTTTTACACTCTAATCCAGTATCTACCTTGCTATGGGCTAAGGACTAAATATTTGTAAATTTATCACATCTCCAATGATTCACATCATTTCTAAGTAAGAATAGCAAGGTCTTCTGGAGGAGCAAAAGTGCTGATTTTAAGACTTCACAAATTAATCTCTTTTGATAATAATAGCATATCAGACCAACCAAAAAGAGAAAAGTAGGGCCAGGCTGACTTTGAGAGAATGCCCATTGGCTTCCAGATTGAATGACAGCTACAATGTAAGTGAGGCCTCTGGCAACCATGGCGAAGGCTGTCAATAACCACGTCTCCACCAGAATACGCTTGATGTATGCAGCAGTCATGCACATCCATCTGCTGCATGGTGCTCTAGGAAACCATGGCTCCCTAAGTAAGGGGAGATTCTGGTTCCTTTGATCCCAGCCCTGTAAGCCAGAAAATATCGCCCTGAGACAAGTGCTGTGAAACATTTCCCAAATGAGCATATACTATACTTACGAACACAGCAGGAGGGGTGGGATTTTTATTTGATCTTTTGGTATCCGGGAAACATTTTATATATAAAGAATACTTTTTTATTATTATTCGATTGTATAGATTCAGTATAGTGTATTTGATGATAGCATATCTCTACTGTGTTTGTACCTTAGTCTTCAGAAATTCAATCTTCATCCAGGAAAGATCAGCACAATGTTTCTGGGCTGTTCTCAATTTTAGATGTATCCCAATATGTTGTGGGAAATGATGCCTTTAAATAAGCTTTATCTCTTCCTCTTTTATTTTTTCTTTCCCTTTTAAAGAAATAGTGAGGGTGAAGGAAGAAATCCATTCCTTAAGATCCACCTTGTTTTCTTACAATTATCTGTTTTCTACTGTGACTACACACACACACACACACACACACACACACACATCTAAACATATATGTATATATAAAATATATACGTATATTAAATTTAGGTGTTTGATTATTTTGTTAGCTTTATTTTTGCTTAATTTGACAAATATTAAAGTGAATGCCAATGAAATGAAATCATTTAGGGATCAGCTGAACCTCCAACGTTTAGGTAACAGAAGCATTTTTCAGTTCTTTCTTTTTCTTAGGTAAGCAGAAATATCCTCGGGTTGGAGAATTCACACGACCCTGGAATAAAATTTCTGCTAGATTATCCCTTAGACATGAAGATTAAACTATGGGTGTATATGATTGCTGTCCCTATAGCATATAATGGTCTCAAATATATTTTTTACAAATATAGACACAAGTTCTCCCAAAGGTGCTACACAGGTACCTTTGGCTTCAAGTGCCCATGAGCTCTAGTGAGGAGTTGAGGTCAAGGCAGAGGGACGAGGGGGAGATATTACATGTTAATATTGGATACCCCAGTGAAGATGTGCAGATGATAGTAGAGGTAACCAGACACCATCTTGATAAAATAGAGAACAGGCTTCTAGTACTTTGAAAACTTTTTTCAGAAACATTGGTTGCATGGGTGTTGTTGCCTATGAAATAATTAATTGTACGATAGCAAACAATTCATGTTGAGAGTCATCTTTGTGAAAGCTCGTGACTTAACTATACATATTAGTAACATCATGACTCCATCTGTCAAATAAGGAGGATTATCTAGTTCATCTTCAATTTCCTTCCAAATTGAATAATATCCTGTTATCCGATCATTCAAACTCAGACTTTACCTGGTCATTTGTCATCCAATCATTTCACAATCCCTTGGAAAGTTAATAGTTATGTCTTGTAAGACTCAACAATTGTTGGAACCTGTCTATCAACCTATATATATCTATATGTTACACTTATAATATTCCACTTAATTTCCATAGAGAAATAGGATCACTTTTCTCATTTTTAAAGTAAATTTACCTAGGACAGGTAATTAATAAGAAAGGATGGCCAAGAAAATGCCTAACTTCAAAGCTTGAGCATAAAAATTCGCCCTGGATTCTTGGATTAAAATTTGCCACGGATTTTTTTTTAAAGTGTATCCTTTGTGAATCTTTATCAAAGCCAGAGTAAGGAGTTCTGAGAAGGCATGACACCTTGAAGATGTTCTCCTCTCACAGATGCAATGACACACTCTCACTGGATACACAGGATATTTCTTAATATTCTCAATTATTTGCACATCAAACTCCTTACCACAAACCCTCCAACTAATAGTGAATAAATTCTCTGGGGACACTTTCACATTATAGTTGGAAATAATCCTGTTCTTTGGGGGGCACAATAGACAAAAAAAAATGCAGGGTTTACTTATTTGATTTTGGTTTTAATTGCTGTTTCTTTTTTTTTTTTTAAGATTTTTTATTTATTTATTTTTTAGAGAGCGAGCGAGAGAGAAACAGCATGAGAGGGGAGAGGGTCAGAGGGAGAAGCAGGCTCCCCGCTGAGCCAGGAGCCCGATGTGGGACTCAATCCCAGGACCCTGGGATCATGACCTGAGCCGAAGGCAGACGCTTAACCATCTGAGCCACCCAGGCGCCCTAATTGCTGTTTCTAACAAATCAATATCTATTTGCTCTTCCAATAGCATCCTGACTAGCACTAATTCTTCCATATAATTTTTCTTCATCAAGATCCCAAAGTCTGAATTCCTTAGTCTTCAATAAAACAATGCAGAATGTTAAATAGGTCAATCAAAACAGTAAGTCTCATTAAGTTGTGTTGTGTTTTTAAAGTTATAAAGATTCCATGTAGTTGTTTACAAAATCAAAATAGAAAAAATGCACGTTTTTAAAACTTTTTGATGTATTTAGAGGTCTGATGAACCATTCACACAGCCTTGTTCCACTTTACATTGATAACTCGATACTGTCCTTTCCGAAATGAACTTAAGTTGAAGGTCTTAAACAATCACACACACACACACAGCATGTTAAAATCCAATGTTGTCCTCCTTTTCCTTAGAGTTTTCTCTTAAAACTCACTCAAGTGTGTCCAAATTCTCATGATGTGGATGACCTTGGATTCAGATATGTTTCATATGAAAGGCAGACAGCGAAAACTATAGTGATTCTCTTTTAAGGTTGTTTTATACAGCCTGCATTTGAATCCTGTCTATCAAAAAAAAAAAAAAGGTCTAGAGAATAGATACATTCATTCAAACTGGAATAAATGGAAGAACATACTAGTCACCTTAAAATCTCTACACATTTACCAGGGGTCACTGTGTATATTTTAAAGATAATTTGAGGGAAATACCTTGATTCCCTCTTATTTTTTTCACGTATGCAATTGTACACATTAAATCTAAATGAAAAATGAATTCCCTAGTTCTTCATAATTAACGTATTTTATTAACTCACTGACCATATTTTAAATAAAGAATGTTAAGTCACATACAGAAGAATACATACAAAATGGTCAGCAGAATATCTCCAGTTGTTATTTAAAAAAAAATTTTTTTTTAAAGCAGAAACAATCTCTTGTGCCTGTGATAGTAGTTTTGTCTTAAGGAGTGTATATGTTCTCCTTCCAAGAAAATATTTCAAAATGCTGTTCCCTACTCTGTGGAGTGGATATGAAGGCTATGGGAAATAATACTAGCTGTTTGTCCCTTGGCAGCCCAGTAAAGTTTGGTTACATTATGGGGCACTGCATTTCAGGGAAATATACCACACTTACTAAAATTACGATATTACTAATTGACTTAATAATAATCTTGACTTTGTCATGTAAGTTTTCATCTGTGGAGGGAATCCTTGATTATTATTTTCCTGTTGCATCTTCTCAGTAGTCTTTGATGAACCTGGGCACTCAGATCCCTTAGGTTGGATTCTTACTGCATGTTACTTTTATCTTCTCGTTTATCAAACAGGGAATTTTCAGCTAAAATGAGAGACTAATGTGATTTTGTAGAGAAAAATAGCTTTATTCTTTTGAGTTGTGTTAGTGGAGGATTAAACTTGTAATTTTTCCAATGAAGGGATAATAAGGTTCATGACTTTAGCCAGTATCTTCTCAGATACAGGCATAGCCTAGGGCTCTTTAATTTTCCAAATATTATTAACAGACTTTTCAACCTTCTTATTATTGTTTTTTACAAGAATATTTTCTATCTTGTAAGAAAGAAAGATAAAATCATCGATTTATGTAAAAGAACAAAACAATAAATAAAATAATCCTCTTTTAAACATTGAATAAAAGATAAACCAATAGCAACATTTTTAAAGGTTTCACATAAAATACTAACAACTAAAAATCAAATCTAAGGCTAAAATAATGTAAAGAAATATTAGGTAAATGGTTTCCAAAATAAGGTGGGGTTTTTTTTTTATAATTCTCTGTAAACTGAACTCTTTCCATAATAATAGTTCATATTTTAGAATTTCTGTTGGGCATTAATTATGCCTACTGAGCTCAAACATTTAAATATACTAAAATCTTCACTTTTGCCATTTCTTTCAACTTGACACAAAATTTATAAAAATCTGTGTTTAAGATGGGAAAAAATTATACAGATTTATAGAATGAAATAGTTATCTACTAATGCATTCTTATTTTCTTATTGACAGTTTTCACCGAAGGTTCCGTATTTTAAGCTGAACATAGATGAAGCTACTGAATCAAATATGGAGACAGATGTCAACACATTCTGAAATTTAAAATGTGTAACATATATGGGTATGGATATATGGAGCTGCAGTACAGGAAAGGGCAAGCTCACTTGGAATGCCTTAGGGAACTTAAAAGAGATCCAGGTACTCTTCGCATGAGAAGAGTCTACTGCAGTAAGTTAGTAATTAAGGCAAGGCCAAAAAAAAAAAAAAAAGCCAGGTTCAATCACTCTATGACCAGCTTTGTTTCTGTGGGTCATCCTCCACTTTTTTTTTCTTCCTTTCAATTTTATTTTTAAAGCAAAATCCAGTCATTGTATAATTTCATCAATAAAAACACTGGTAAGTTAAAAGAAAAAAAAAAAGTTGCAGTCTTCCTTGGATCAAATATCTAAACAACTGAAAAGTATACTACAGAATTTGAGAAACAGGGCATTCGTTTGTATAAAAAAAGAAGTAGCTTGTCCTGCAAATTCCATCCATTCCAGCTGAAAAAAATGAATGAAGCATTGCTATGAGGCCTTTCTCCAATGAGAAAGTCGAGACAGACACCCGATGCCACAAACATTTGCACAACAGATGTTAGATTTAACAGATTTTCTTTTTGCTTTACTTTTTTAAAATCTTATTTTAAAATTAATGTCACTGAAAGTGTGTGAAAAATAAGAAAATGATCAGCATGAATTCAACAATGCTAAGACCATACTCAACAGTGTTTTTGTAAATTTTCTTCTCATTTTCTACATACATGCATATTTCACTATTATTTTCCTACTATGTTGCATTATAATTTAAAAAATAATACAACATACAGTCCCATGGTAATAAATTGTCTTTGTAAACATTATTTTAATGGCTACATAAATTTCAGTCTGTTCCTATGTTATGACTTATTTAGACATTTTGTTATTATATGACATTCAAATTGCTTCAGTTTATTCACTACCATAAGTAACTCCACAATTAGTATCATAGAATACACATTATTTTTTCTTTCTTTTGGAAGAAGAAACTGCAGGTCCATGAACAAGTTTCATAGGGTCTATAAACACTCAAAAGTGTAAGCTGGTATAGGTTAGTATATGCATATTTTTGGTGGGGCAGAAAGGTCTCTAACTAAAAATTTCATAAGGTTAGTAAAGAAACGTGTGAACTTCAATGGTTATGAATAACTCCTTTAAGTAATTTCCCAGTTATACCCTACAAGAAGTTTATATGGTTGGGTCAATGAATGTACCTTTTTTTAGTTACTTTATTTTATTATTATGTTTTAAGTAAGACTTTTTTTAGAGCAGCTTTAAGTTCACAGCAAAATTGAAGGGAAAGTACAGAAGTTTCCCATATACTCTTCACACCCCCCACACACATAGCCTCTTCATGATCAACATCCCCCACCAAAGTGGTACATTTCTTTCAATTGAAGAACCTGCATGGACCACCATAGTCACCGACAATCCATAGTTATTACACTACAGTTCACTCTTGTTATTGTACATATGATGAGTTTCAACAAATGTATAATGACGTTTATTCATCATTATGGTGTCATACAGAGAATTTTCATTGCCCTAAAAATCCTCCATGCTCCACCTATTCATTCTCCCTCTTCCTCAACTCCTAGCAACCACTGATCTTTTTACTGTCTCCATATGACCAGTTTGGAAATTTATTTTAGACATTACTCAATTAATTTCTAGAAGAGGCTAATAGATACAATTTTAACATTACTTGAATTTTTGTTTGTTCATTTACTTTGCATGGCAATATAACACATTGTAGTTACAATGGTATAGGGCTCATCAGAAATGCATCATTTTAATGAAGCTTAATTTTAACTTGTAATTAGAAAAATGTTACATGCTTACACATAAAATATGTAAGAAGAAAAATAAAAATCACCACCAGGAGATAACCACTATTAATATTTGAGTATATTTCCTTCCAATATTTTTAATTGAATAGATATATAGGCACCATGTCATTTACAAAATTTAAATTATATTCAAAATATTTTATACTGCTTTATTAACTTTACATATGGTCTCTGATAATTTCCTCAATTAGTAAAGTATTATACATATTTTTAATGACTACGTAAGTCATTATATGGATGAAACACATTCATATTTTCAAAGAGCTCATTAAACATCACATATGTTATTCAAATGATTTTTAAATATTTACCTACATTTGCTTTGTGTCAATGTTTAAATATTATATGTACACATATATGCATTAATTTTTTTGGCATAAGCATATTTCTAAGTATAGGTAGACAAAGAAACTAAGTTACCTTACGGTATTAATTTTGTGTTTTGGAGGAACTCCCCTGAGGGATTTTGATCACCAAAATCACCGTATTTGCTAATGTAGACAGGTGAGTAAAAAGACATAAGCTCTAGAGAAACCTCTGTACAGCTTACTACATTCACCTCTCCCAATCCACATTAAAAAAAACTAAGTGTTAAAAAATGAGATGATAATTTAAAAATTGCCATCGGCTTTGGAACCCGGGAGGAGTGACATTAACATAAAAGCAAACCATTGTAAAGAACTGAGAATATGCTCGGCACTCAATGTTTTACATATATTAACTTTAAATCTAGTCTTCATTAAAACCCTATGAAGTAGGTATGCACATCATTCCCATTTTAAAGATGAGGAGATCAAGGCACAGAGAAGTTAAGAAACTTGCCTGAGATTTCACAGATAACAAATTGTAAGGGGCTGGATTTCAAGCCAGAATTCATGCAGACTTACCTTTATTTTCTAATCTTATTCATTATCTTGAGGAATTTCTTACAATCATAGTTCAAATGTCCACGATAGGGTAGAATCTCCAAGGCTAAGTGAAGATGATCTGGACTTCAGTTCACTAAATCCAGCAAATGAACATAACAAGTGCTAAAAATGAGGGCAGAGCACAGAACTAATGAGTGGGACTCTATACATCCAATTTTGTGGGTTATTTGAAATTCTCACATATGAAATATAGTGATCAGATAGTTATCAACACTACTATTCCTCCCAAATATGACAGGTAGCAGTGTCAGGAAAAGACCAGAGGGACCTACTTATGGCCTTGGCTACATCCACTGTTTACATTATGTGAAGAATGAGTACACAGTGGTGGTCCTCAGGTCTTCTGCTTCAACAAAGCAAGAGTTGGTGCTTTGTGTGACTGTACTTCCCTGTTCATTCACTTCAAGGTGCCACATCCCTGAATTGTTAGTATAAATCTATACCAATCGTCCCTCAAGCCTAAGATCCAAAAGGAGGATTTTGTGTGGGCATATGGTCAACAGAAGAAATAAAGATTCATTCAATCTCTCCACTCACTATTATTACACAGACACAAGCCCTAGAGGAATCTCTGAACAGTCAAGGCAAAGAGATTATAAAATATCCCAACAGGAGCATAGTGAAGCCATTTGCAGGCAAGAACAAAGGCCAAACATATTGCTTCCAGTGTGTAGAAGTCATGACTCCTTTTAAAATGAGCTTTGCTCTAATGTTGCACCTTAGAAATTATCAACTATTATATCAAGAAAACTTATACTCAGAAATGAAATAAAAGACTAAGGGCAATGTGTGGGACTCACTAAAAAAGCAAACACTATATAAAGAAACAAGTCAAGGAAATTTTTTCTACAGAAGAAGAAATAATGAAAGCAGATTAAAATCTGACAGAACTAGTAAACAAGAGAATTGGATAAATGTAAATTTATGCTCCAATAGGATTGGAGTTAGAAACACAGCTGTCTAATTTCTTACTCTTCCTCCCTAAGATATGTTGTTTCAGAATTTAAAAATAATAACAGAAATTTTTTAAATGTTAAAAAAGCAAACAAAAAGTAATCCTGTTCTAAAGAGGAAATTAAAAATTCAGTTAAAGGAAATTTAAAAAATAAAAAGCAAGATATAAAAAAATATTTAAACTAGCTAAAGCTGTACTCAGTGGAACCCTGAGAGTCTTAAATAAATTCCACCTTAAAAAAAAAAGAGAAGTGTTGAATAAAGGATTCAGCTGAGAAAGTTAGAGATAATGTAATCCATTTTTTAAAATACAAAAATGATGTGAAGGCAGAAAAATAGATATTTGGAATAAGGAAAAGAGTGGAAATAATAACACTTTGAAAAATAAAAAATGTGTGAAGTTAGGAAAAGAATAATTTTAAAATGAGAAAAATAAAGAAAGCAAAGAGAAAGTAAATAAATCACAAATATGGAAAATATTTTTTAAATTATTGTTGAACAGCATAAATAAGTCTTTGTTCATTGCTATGAAATTTCAATGAAATTTCAATGAAATTTCAATGAAATCTCAATGAAAATTAAGATTTTTCATGGAAAGTAAAATGTACCAAATGGCTTAAAAACAGGAAATTAAGTTATTCATGGGAAAATAAATAGAAAAATTTTTTTTCCTTCCAAGAATTACTTAACCACTTATAATGAGTTTCCAGGTCCAGATAGATTTGTATATAAGTTCTTTATATCTATATACTGAAATCAATATATATATCATGTATAAATACATACACACATATAAAATATGTATTAATTACATATTATATAATTAATATGTAATTTATAAACACACACACACACACAAGATGTTAAAATGGGATTCTCTCCAAATTTTGACTGAGAGACAAGTGCAGTAGTTGCCTTATGCCTCTACTTCCTTGAGTAATCTTTAGATCACCTCAGAAGGATGTGCCATTAAATATTAAAGCCATTTCTGCCATGTTAGCCATCACTCACTTTTGCCTATAAAAATGTGAGGTTTGGAAGGACAGTTAGTTCCTTCTGAGAGAATTGTCAGTATTCTGTGCTGTTAGAATTTTCAAATGGAGAAAGGATGGATTCCTCTCACATCAAGCCAAGTGAGAGGGCATTCAGAGAGCCTCCTATGATCCCATAGAATACAGCCCCTTGAAGTTCTAGCCTGAGTACCTGGAAGAACAAAATTCTGGCTGAAGCTTGCCTGCCAATTGCTAGATTGAGGAGACACAGAGACATGAGGAGAGGAGATCCATGTGTTTGTCTCAGAGTAAAGATATATGTTCCCTTCACCCTTGTGAGGGCCAATAGCAAGAAGGACTGCCTGAGGCAGCAGTGTGACCCAACAGAGTCCGTGAGGGTGGTACAGGGCTAAGGAAAGGTCATAGCCAGGAGGAGGCATCAGCTTTGTCAAGTAAAGGGTCTCCAGCAACCCCCAAAAAAGTGTTCCACGAAAGAAAGCTTTTGTATGTTTTTAATCTGCCTCATTCAAAGGGTGGGAACTCTGCTTATTCATTTTCTTCTTCTTTTTCTTACTTCCTCACCACCTGGTTTTAACCGTTGGGTCAGATACCATAAACAGCAAGTGGGAAAGATGAGCAAGGAAGAGGGAGTTCAGCCAATCTCTCCCTTTAGACATCTAGCTCTATTTCTGGTAATTATTTGGATCACAAAAACTTCTATCAATCTATAAACATTTATAGTATTCACTATTATTTGGCAAAACTGTCTTTGGGAAAATTATATTGTCCAAACTCACTTATAAATATGTATGAAAACATCTAAGTGAAATCATTGCAAATGAATTATACTAGTATTAATAAAAAAGAAATCATCATGACAGCATAAGGTTTATTTCAGCAATTTAAAGTTATTTCAATATTAGTGTATTAAGTCACATGATTTATCTCCATATAACAAAAATCAGATATGATTCAACTTCCAATCTGGAATAAAACATTTAGTTAATTAGAGGAAAAAAATTCACTTTCTTAACAACATAAAGTCAATCATCAGTTTTAGACATAGCAATTAAACATTAGATTCATCTCCCTTTGAGTAAAGAACAAGGCCAGTCTTCACTATTAATATTACTAACTAAATTAACAAAATGAGCAATATCTAGGAATAAGAAAAGAATAAGAAAAGATGTAACTATAGCAGAGGTAGAATCATAACTATCCAAAAGAGAATTCAAGAGTCAACAGGATGATACTGTAAATGATTTCAGCAGTAAGCCTATAAAGAAAATAGAATGGCTAGAAAACATATGCTAAATATGATCCAATTTGCAGCATTAACAAAAATATACATTACCTTGAAATAAATCTAAGGGGAGGCAAATGAAATAACATTAATGAAGATTTTAAAAAATGAGAATGTAATTTTCCTCTTAGTGGGAAAATTCCGTATTTTAAACTTGTCAAGGGTCTGCAATTTCATTCATAAATATAATGCATTCAAATGAAAGGCATACCTAGAATATTTTGGAGAATATATGGATGAGAACAGCCAAAACCAGTGTGAAAAATAAAACTGCATGGAAAAATGAGGGAGAGTTTAGTATATAATCAAAGATGTTATAATGTTAAAATTATTAAACCTTACTGAGTTGATGCAGGTATCGAAAGAAGAGAAACATAAGCGACAGCCCAGAAACACACTAGAAAACAACAACAAAAAATTAATAGAAATTCAGGACATTTTAAATTATAAGTTAAAAATAAATAAATTATAAGTTAAGCTCACCTTATTTAAGAAAAGTTGCTAGAAAATTGGCTGACCTAAAAAAGAAATATAGGTTCCTCCCTTATACAATATACTATGATGAAATATTGATGAGCTAAAGAGTTAAATGTACTAGATAAAACCATAAATGACCCAGAAGAAATATAGCTGGAAGAACTTTCTAGAAAAAGAAGCAAACAGAAAACTCAAAATTGGATTATATTTATAGGAATACATTTTTAGTTTGGTATTTATAAAAACATATGTAATGAAATTGGGTTAATGTTCACAAAATAGATTATTAAAGTTTACTGTCTTAAAGAGATCTTAATGACTGAGCCACCCAGGCACCCCTATTAAAGAGATCTTAAAAATAATGCATAATAGTTATTGGTGGCTGGACTATTTCATATAGAAAATGACACAAGAATTCATGTATAAAAATATTTTTATGCCTTTATTTATAAAGGAAAAACAAGCCAAATGGTTAAACAATTCATGATATTTTATATAATGATGAAATTCTATTAAATCCTATGAAGGTAAATTTATTCTTAGATTTTGTTCTCAGTATTACAATGAATTTAAGGTATAGGATAAAATTGAATTACAATTGCATAGCATAAATAATACATTTATATATCACGTGTTCCTTCCTATCTTTTTCCTATGTATATATATATATACATACATAGTAAAACAAACCTAATAATAGCAATTGAAAGATACCCAAAAATACAACTACAGAGAAACAAATTACAATATGACAATAAGATGGACTAGTATTGAATTATTAAATACCATGCTTTGAGAGAATATTGATTGCTTTAGAAAATGTTCTCAATATAAGCTATTGGAAGGAAATATGAAGATATTAACAATGGTTATTTATGTGTAATAAGATGTTGAGAATTTTATAGAATTTTCAACATGTTCTATTTTTTTATGATGGACATGTTTTACTTTTATATTAAGAAAACTGTTAAATATAATTTTCAACAGTCCAATTTGGGGAACCCATTTCAATAGTCCATTAAAAGTAATGGCTTTGTTCCCATCCTTACAAACCCTAATTAGTACATTGTTTTATGGTGTTTTCTTTGAAGGGATTTGCCTTTTAGTTTTTGGCATGCCTCTTTGGTTTGATTAACTGGGGCTTCTGTTCCGCTCCTCTGCATTGCAATTGAGTGTTTGTTTTAGAGGAGGCAACAAGAAGCAGGACAATATTATTATATTCTCCCCCGAGGCTTCCTATTTTCCAGAGATTAGACATATTTGCTCAACAGAACCAAGTTGCTGTAACAATTTCTTTCTCATTTCCCTTATACCCAGGGACAAATGGCAACTTTCTTGCCTGTCACTTTCCAACTTGGGAAGCTGACGCATATTTTGTCTGTTATTTAATACTTGACAGATAGCCCCCAGCATCAAACCATCCATGAAAACTGTTGGCCCCTGGCAAACAGAAAAGCTGTAGAAGCATTTGACATTCTAGTAGCTAAGAATGGATTTGGGGTGGTTCAAAAAAATTCTCTAAAATTATATGTGACTAAGCTGGTTCATAGAATTCTATTCATCATCAATGAAATGACATTAATTATTACTGCTCCCTGAAGCAAAGCTAAAATGTGTATTTATGCCCTTTGACAATGTGAAGTCTGACTCCAGAGAGGGCAGGGGGAAATCAGTCATCAAGTAGCAGAGCCCATGTGACAGTGGAGAAAAAATATTGTGCTGCTAACCATGGTGCTTTCTGTGCGGTGAGGAAGAGCACTGACCTCACCCTGTGAGCCTACTCACTTCTCCCTTAAAAACTGTGGTGACCAAGTTTTTCCTGTGCAGAGATTGGATAGACACAATAGGTAACATAATTTTGCACACATATGTCCCCTACATGTAAACATGTTCCTGTGTTTTCTTTCCCTCTTTCTCCCTCCCTTCCATAGGCATCTATTGGGCACTTACTATGTGTGAGATGAAGTTCTAAGAGCAGTAGATACAGTGGCAAACAAAACAGACGAGCTCCTTACTTTCATTGGGCTGGAGGTCGTTGAGGGAGACCACCAATAAATGAATAAGCAATTAAATAGTATAATTCCAGCTTGTTATTGAAAAACCTAAGGAAGTGGGGAGTATCTGGGTGAGAATGGAGAGAAAGGAGCTATTTTAGATAGGGTAATTGGAAAAGCCACCTCTGAGGAATTCCACGTGTGATAAAATAGGACTGAATAATGAAAATGAGTCACACAAAGACCTGGTAAAGGACAACCTAGGTAGAAGAAATAGCAAGTGTGAGTTCCTGAGGTGGGAGGAAGGTTGGCACACTGGAGCAGGCAGGAGTGAGGATTCAGAGTGTCTGCAACAGTTAACCAGGATGGGTTGAAGAAGATGGTCATATAAGATAGGCTGGCACAGCCAGGTCATTTAGGGTCTCATAAGACATGGTATAAAGTTTTGATTTAAATTTAAGTGCAATGAGGCATCATTAGAGTTTAAGGAGAGAGGAGGAATCTACTCACATTTTCTTAAAGAGATGACTCTAGCTTCTGTGTAGAAAATGGCTTCTGAAAAAAGAAAAAAAGAAAATGGCTTCTGGGTGATGAGAGTGGATGAAAGAGAACCTGATAAGAGGTGGATGGAGTAACACAGATGAGAGATGGTGGTTGGTGGGACTGGGGCATAGGAAAAGAATTACACAATGACAGAGAAGAAAACGATTTCTTTAGTAGCTTATATTTACAGAGGACTTTCTCATGTTTTATCTTGAATAATCTTTAAGGTCTCTACCAACACCCCAAATTTGGATGTTAATCATTTATGACCTTAGGGGGATGCACCAATAACTTTTTCATTCTCCAAAATCATCGTAATACATGTGATAGTAGAATTGCACTACCCATGTCTGTCCCAGCATATATCTATTTTAAGATGTTGTTTTCAAATTTTAAATATCAGAGAATTGAAGCATATTATGCATTTTTGCTGTTTCACATGCTGAAGATCAATTTTTAGACTGGAATTCATTGGTTTTAACTTACAGTTCAAATTGTGTTTTCAGTCCCATACTCTCTGGAGTTAGAATGCATGGGTGGCTTCTCAGCCAGGATAACTCGAAAGTGATGATAATCTATGTATGATAGCTGACATGTTGTTATATGGGTAATAAAGGTAATATTGAGGAGCAGAGTTTAAGAATTCCTCCCTTATTGTTCTAAATGATTAATGCTTTGCAAGAATTATATGATGATCTTTGAAATTGTGACCAACATTTATTCATTCAACAACTTGGTAAGATATTGGTTAATAAAATAGAAATGGTCCCAACCTTTGCTGCTTACAGTAAGTTTCTAAGATAACAAAATTAATAGAGAAACAAATGTGGATGTGTGTGTGTGTGTGTGTGGTGATAAATGTCATGAAGGATATTAATAGGTCACAATGACACAGAGTAGAGGTGACATAGCACCCATTCATGAAGATAGTTATGAAAAGTCCCCCTTGGGAAGACACATTTAAGCCCATGTATGCTTCAAACATATGAAGAGTAGAGGGAGTATCATTCCAGGTAGAGGAAATTTCATACACAAAAGCTCTCAAATAGGAATGCACTTCAGCAGGTCAGGGAAGAGAAAGGAGGCCAGTAAGCCTGCAGACAAATAAATAAGTGAACCTGAAGAACAGGCAGGAGTTAGATCACAGTAGAGATCTACAGTTATGTTAAGGGGTTTGGATTTTAGCTCAAGGCATGAAAAAGACACAGAGGGCCTAAGGAAGCAAACACCATGACAGATTTATGTGTTGTTTTTTTCCCCCAATTACTCTGGCTACTATATAAATAATAGGGTGGAAGAAGACAAGAGTTGGAAAGGTGTAGACCAATAAAAAGACTATTTTGTGTTCCAAGGAGTAGTGATGGTTGTTTGACTCACACTAGACATGGAATATATGAGAGAAGTTGATATATTAAAGATACGTTTTTCAGACAGAATTAATAAGACAATATTCTTTATTCATATGAAGTGAGGGAAAGAAAGGAAATGTGGATAACTCTTGGGCTTCTCCCTTTAGGAATGGTAGATAAGAGTGTCACTTCACAAGAAAATACAACCTGAGAGAAAAGATCTGGTAGGAAAAATCAACAGTGCTTTATTGTAAGAGAGCTTAGATGAATAATTCCAAAGTGTCATTGAATGTTATTTAGAGAAAGTGAAGTTTAACTTAAGAACCACTTATTGTTAGCTAAAGATGGTAAGAAGAGGGATCCAAGCAGGGAGAAAAAAATAAAATATCCAATATCAGAACCTTAAATGTAAAGCATCAATCAAGAAAATAGAGACTACTGTGGCTGAGGCAGGGAGAAGAGGCAAGAGAGGCAAAAGGTAAAAGAGTTTACAAAGAAGGGAACAGCAGAAAGAGGGCATCATGATGAGGAGGATGTGGATGAGGATGATGATGATGGAGATGATGATGATGATGATATTGATGGTGATGATGATATTGACAGGGATGATGATGACAACCATACAGCGACAATATCTAAAATATTTTTTAGCCATTTTGCACTAGTTGCATGTACTAGGTTGTGCACTAGTAATAAAGTCACCAAAATTTCAGTGGCTTAGAACAAGACTGGCATATCTCTCACTCATGCTTCATGTGTGTTTTAGATCAACTGGGGGCTCAGTTTATTCTTGTCTGCCTCTGAGAACCTTGATGATATAGCAGCAACCATTTGGGGTATTGTCAGTCATCACAGTAGTAGACAAGAGAGCATGACAAATTGTACCCTAGTTCTTAAAACTTTTGACAAAACACATATGACCTCAACTACTTTTATTAGCCTCAGCAAGTCACATGGCAGTATGTAATTACAGGGTACTGAGGAAGAGAAATCCAATCATGTTTCCAGGAGAACTGAAAATGTTTGGTGAATCACATTAATGACTATTTGTCTACTTGCTGTATTTTAATTGGATTATCTTATTCAATCTTTTCATAATGCTGTGAAGTTGGTACTCTTCATCCCCACTTTACAAGAAACTGAAATTTAGAGGTGTTAACAGATATCTGGTAAAATCCACTGGTAAAATCAAAGGTGAAAACTTAACCTCAGTCAATTTTGAGTTCTTATGTTCATTGGTGAGAGATTGGTTGTGGGCAATTATTGGCCTGAAATGATTATAATCAATTGATGTTTGCATTTGCATATTCTTAATTTTGTTTGTTCTTCTCCAACAGTATAGACAGGTTCCCAACAAGAATGCTCTTTTGGGTCTGGGATTATCTCAGCTAACTTTAGAATATCCACTGGCTCAGTAGATAGGCATACTGCTATCAGAAAACACTGTGTCACAGTGATCTCTCACTTACAGTTGTAATTACCAGTCAGGAGTTGCATGTAGATTTTCAAAACAGGAGCAATGCACCCACCACCACCAAATATTGCCTACGTCAGGGCTGTTAAGGAGGCTTCATAGTGTCAGCAAATCAGATGCCTTAGAGCTTTCTTCTCTATATTTAGGGTAAGACCCGACCCTTATCCTCATGCTTCCTACTCTATGAAATAAAAAAAATAAAAAATAAAAATAACTCCTTATTGGTTAAATCGCTTTTATTTCGGTATTATGTTACTGAAGTCAAAAGTAGTTTAACTAATTTTAACTTATATATGTGGATAAAAATTACCTGAGAATATTTGCTAGTGTAGAGAGAGGAGCCTGCAGGAAGAGAGAGGGTTGAAGATGAAGGAAATAAAAGGTAAGGCTAATGCAAAGCAAAGTCCCAGAGGAGGTGAAAGGATGGGCTTATTGCGAAGAGTGGAAGTAGCAGCCTGCAGTGGGAGAATAGACACACCATTCTCCATGACTGATGAAAAGGAGAGAGAATGGATGTGAATGTAGATGTCAGAATGTGATGTGGTGGTTAAATCACATTCATAGTGAATCTAAATGCATCAATTTGTGGAAAGTAAGGTAGCTTGCTTGGGCAGAGGCCTGAAGGAATGTAGGAAATGTTTCACATAGAAATTGAGAGGAATGATGGGAGATTTAAAGGCAATTCTAGAAACCAAGCTGGGTTTGTAGACCACGGACATGGAGTGGCTGTCAATCTGAATCTTCATGGGAGAGCAATAGAAGGGAGAGAAGATAGTTGGAAAATGCATCCTGTGTTTGAGTTTTCTCTCATAATTAAGACAGAAGGACTGGGCTGCAAGAGTTGATGTTGAGAATATGAGTTATGTGAGCCCAACTGGTGCATCCACAATTGGCAAGGGAGGGAAAAAAAACCAAGAAGACTGAAGAAAAATGGAAAGAGCAATAACAACAGGAGAATTGCACAGATGACATCTATGGAGTGTCTACTATGTGCCAGGTGCTCTGCCGCATAAAACATCGTCTCACTGAATATGCTTTCCAAGCCCAGAGATTGGTATTATTCCCCTTGTCCAGCTGGATCAATTTAGCCTTAAAAGATTGAACAACTTTATTTCCAAAATCATTTCACTTACACCTATGATTAAATCCCGGATCTGTCTGACTCCAATGTCTAAGACCTCTCAAGGGTCTGGAATTTTCTAAGAAATCAAAAGCTGTAGAAAGGGGTGCAAAACATTTGGACAGATAGGAGGTTGTGGTCTGAGGGTAGGACATTGGATGTCAAAGCTTCGCAACTTAAGGTGTTGATGCTAATGCCTAGATTAAGGTTGTGTGTAACTGAAGTTGAAAAGAGGTGAAGGTTACTTGATAAGCAATTATAGAGGTGCTGGTTCTCACTTTGCTGCAAAAGAGTTATATGTATTAGGCAGGAATCTCTTGCTTTCCGGTTAACAGATTCTAACTCAAACATTGTTGAAAAAATAAAAATTTATTATAATCATGCAGGGATGTCTCATGAACCCAAGGACATTAATGCAACTGGGCTATAGGAAAGCCTGGAAAAAGGGGCAGGTGGCATGTAGGGAAAACTACTAGGGCTATCAAGCCATCTTTGAGTTGCCCCTCCCTTTTCTCTCTTCCAACAACTTCATCTGCTCTGGAGAGTACAACAGCTGAAAATGGTTTGCCTCCATTTCTGAGATTGTACATCTGCTCCATTGAGTACACCACCCTATCTTGAAATTGAGTTTTTCAAATTCTTGGAAAAGGGAGTAATTGGAAGTTAGATGCTCACCATAAGATTATATTGTACAAAATGTTTGCTATAAAGGATGCAGTGGTGATGAGAAGCATTTCTTCAGAAGAGAGAATGAGCAGATAACCCTCACATTGTCCTTCTTACTGTGGGTCTATGCTTATTATCTTGAAGAAACATCCTTCTAATTTCTAAGCTCTGATTTCAGTAAGAATTTTTTTATTATGTTATGTTAGTCACCATACATTACATCATTAGTTTTTGATGTAGTGTTCCATGATTCATTGTTTGCGTATAACACCCAGTGCTCCATGCAGAACGTGCCCTCTTTAATACCCATCACCAGGCTAACCCATCCTCCCACCCCTCTCCCCTCTAGAACCCTCAGTTTGTTTCTCAGAGTCCATTGTCTCTTGTGGTTCATCTCCCCCTCCAATTTCCCCCCCTTCATACTTCCCCTCCTGCTATCTTCTTTTTTTTTTTTTAACATATAATGTATTATTTGTTTGATTTCAGTAAGAATTTGTCTCTCTATATTCCCAGCCTACCTCTTGTATTTTTATGAGGGTGTTCTTGCAAAATAACTCAAAGGCAGAAAATTCACAAAATAAGCTGGTGTCTACCAGGAAACTAAAATGAACATACTCAAGAATCTTGAAAAAGTTAGAATTGGTATTATAACTTTCTAGATCTTGTGTTTTGTTTTTAGAATTCCTTTTGTAGTTCCCAATTATGACAACATCTCAACTACCTGAGAATTACAGGATGTTAGGAAGTCAATATTTTCCTTTGAGTATTTACACAAAGATGGATTCTCAAACAGGAAATTGTTTATACACCATGTTAGAATGGGTGGTAAATTCAAATGGAATTGATAAGTCTTTTAAACAAAGAATCACTGTAAGTGGCTGCATTAATTATTACATATCATCAGTACCATTAAGGTGACTAAAACCTTGTTCTCACTAATGGATATGTAGGGAACATTTTTTCTTTCCTAAGTATCTCCTCATTAGTTCTCAGAGGAAGCAGAAATAGTTCTGGATATGTTTTATGTGCAGGGGTTGGGAAGAAAAAGCTACTAAAATTTTGTTGAATATGTACTTTATAACAGTACTAAAAGTAGAGGATAAATTATTCACAAATTATTAATTTGCATCACCCTTGGGGGAGCTGCTGTAAACTCATCAGCAAAATATGTGTTTATAGCATACAAAATGGCCCTGTCAAGAGACCATCAGACATTTTGCCTTTGACTTCTGGGTTTCCTTTTTCACTTGAGTAGAATTTTCAGAATCCTGGCTCCTGAGGGGATTAGGACAAACTCCAGCAGTGAGCTGGCAAGTGTTGAAGGCTTTGCTGCTAAGGGGCAGCCAAGGTGATGAAAGGCTCTCTGAACAAGAAGGAGGAAAGGATTTTGTGGGTGCCACAAGAGGCAGCAGTGTACTTTTCTGCCACAGAGCACTCTGCAGGAGCCAGGATCTCGGCTGGGTAAATGCTGTCTAGCTATCTATGAGGTTTCAACTCTTAACCTGGCTGTCCAGTACTTCACATAAAGTCAGCAGAGAGGTCCTTGGTGCTCAGTGATCTGAGAACACCTGAAGATCTGGTATGACATTCTCCATGAAATCATGTAACAAGAAGCAACAGTAATTTCAGAGGACTAAAGCCTAGGCCTTTCTCATGATTTCATGGATTTATACACAGCAGGTTTCATGTATAATCCAAACAAGAGAAGAAAAGCACTGAAGAATTGCTGTGGATGGACTTCTCTTTGACCTTGGCAACAAATGATATGGAATGGATTTGGTATATTAAAGATATATACATATATATATGTATATATAGGTAATAAAAATATATATTATAAAAATTTTCTTGTGTTCTGTGTGTTATATACTTAATAGCTAATAGATACATATTATATTAAATATTTACTACAATCCTACAAAGAAACTATACAGGTAAGGAAACCAAGGCTCAGACATAATTCATGATTTACCAAAGATTAAATATAAAGTGTCAAAGTGAGGACTGAACCTAAGATCTTTCTCTCCTTTCTTTCCTCTTCTAAAAATATCTACATAAACATAGAGAAATACATGTATAAATATATCCATAGAAAGATACATACATACAAACATACAAATATCTGTGATCTTTACATATGTATGACTCTTCCTCTCTCTCCCTATAATTCTCTCTCATCTTTTCCTTTTATCTTTCTCAATATATGGCTTTCTTCTCTATCCATATACAAGGGCAGATATCTCTATTATTCTCTTAAGGCAAGCAAATAAATTTTGCTTAAAGGTAATCAACTGTCCAAAATTGCTCAAGACTGTCCTACTATTAGAACTGAAGTCCCATGTCCTAAGTAATCCCTCAGTCCCAGGAAAATTAGGAGAGTTGGTCCCCTCTAGTCAAATTTTCCATTATTTTTCTCTTCCTGACATTGATGATCTTGCATTTTTGGGCATGACTTCACTCATGTTGCATTCCCCTGGCATATTTATAACACAAGGTGATTATGTATGGGTCACCTCTACTTATAGTTCGAGGGTAACAATGAACAATTACAACAAAGAGCACGATGGAAATTTGGATTAGTCTCGGATATCTCTATTCTAAGAACATATTAACTTTTTGCTGCCACAGAATGTTCTCAAGTGACTAAGACTCTTCTTGGCTTCCATTCCCCTCACATACTGTCAGTCTCCTAATGTCTCACTTTCCCTGTCTTCCCTTTTCTGTCTCTTTGCTCTCTCTCTCTCAGTTCTTCTCATACTTTTTTTATCTTCTTTTACAAAACTTCTCTCTTTCTCCAAGTCTGTCCCTTCAAAACTCAAAATTTTTGTTTCTTCATTATGCAGAAAAATTTATCCCTCCCCTAGAATCTTTACTTTCTATACTTAAACAGACTATGTATTTTTCCCCAAGGCAATAAACCCACCTGACTTCAATATGAATTATTCCACTCTCCCAAAGACCAAAGCTTAGTAGTCTATGTTTATATTAAGTAGCATTTTCCTTTCCACCATATTTTGGAATCAATATATTGATTATAGAGGATATTTCTTGAGTCCAGTTGAAAAATATATTCCCAGGAGGAGAATGTAATTTCCTCACTTAATGAAGATGTAGATTTTCTCAGGAAACAGCTTTTACAGAACAAGATCTGTGTACTTGTCTACTTTTTTGCAGGTGTCCAACAATAGTAAGTGAAAGAGCATGAAAGGCATTCTGGAACTCTACTACATTTCTAGAATGTACACTATAGCATCTCCCTTATGGCAAGGGGGAATCTTTTCTTACTTGTGAGTCATGCTAAAATCATATTAAATCAGGGAAGGAAAAAAATCATGTGAATCATCTGCACTACTGCATCTTCTGACTGATGCCAAGCCATTAGGTCATTGGAATGTTTTAAGATGGCAGGTTCAGAGCCAAACACAGAAGTAGACTTTGAAATTCAAGGACATACCAGGTATATGTGTCTTTGTTTCCCTTCCCTTCCCTCTGTGGCATGATCTCATGACCCATTTTTTATATTTTAATCCAGACTCAGTTACCCATTGCCTCCTTCCCAGGCATTATGATTCCCAGTATTTACTCCATTTCTGACCTCCCCTCATTCAGAACTTCACTTTTACTTCATGTATATGTAGCCTTGTTGACTTAATTATGTCCTTGCACAAATCTGACTTGGAATTGCATCTTGTCTTTAGGTTTGCTTTGCTTTTGTCACTTTGAGCTCTCTATCCCATAAAGCATCATTGGCAGAGGGGCCTAAATCTTCAGCTTCAAGGCTCCTCACATGCTAGGGCTCCAGTAAGGATAGCCAGTTCCTAAGAGTAGTACAGTATTTTGGAAAGAAGAAGTTAGGTTGCATTTCTACATAAGCATTTCTGACAAATTGTTTAAAGAAATCCCAAAAGAAAGGAATGTGGATATCTGAAACTCCAATAAATGCTTGCAATTCTTTTTTCTCATTCAAAATGATTTTTATTTAATACCAAATTATGCACTTGTAATTTTGTTCTCTTTCTTAAAGAGATCCCCTTAAATTGCATAAGCTTCAGTATGGCAGCTGACAAGAGATCTTCAGGGACTTGCATCCCTAGAACAGATTGGGTTCCCTTTTATTTCAAGAGACTGTCACCAAACAATATCAAAATATATGAATAAAGGTGAAATGTTAAGGAGAAATGATATTTGCACAGCTTCAAGGTTTTTCTCCCATAATATTTATTAATTACTTTGGTGGTTTTATCATATTTTTACACATTGACACTCCTCCCTCTAGGAGGTAGAACTTAATTATCTTCTCTTTAGTTTGGGTACTGGACTTAGTGACACATTTCTAATGAATTGATTAGAGAAAGGGGGAAATACTCATGTTAGAGTGAGACATCTGACAGATATCACCTTAACAATCAGGGTCAAGGTCATAAGTCATGTGCCCCCACTCCAGGGATGTGATGAGAAATGTACTTCACCTCTATAGTAGTCTTTCCCCAAACAATTAACTTGGGAGGTTGGGGTGGGGGGCAACTGAGAAATGTCACAGATGAGATGAAATTAAAGAGATATGATGATGAAATAAAACCTAGTGTTATGGGTTGAAATGCATCCCCACAAAATTCGTATGTTGAATTCCTAATCCTCAGCACTTCAGAATGTGACTGTTTTAGAAGGTAGTCTTTAAAGAGGTAATTAAAATTAAATGAAGTAAGAGACAGGAAGATGGCAGCAGAGTAGGAGGATCCTAGGCCCACCTCGTCCCACAAATACAATTAGATAACTATCAGATCATCCTCAGTACCCCAGAAATCAACCTGAAGAGTGGCAAAACAAACACCACAACTAGAGAGAGAGAAGAGGCCACACCAAAGAAGGTAGGAAGTGCGGAGATGTGATTCAGGGGAGAAAGAGATCATGGGTACTATGGAGGGGAGGGAACTGTGATTGCAGGGGAGCATGTTTGAGAGAGAGGAGCACACAGGGGAAAGTACAAGGAGAATATTTCCTCAAAGCCATTGGCTTGAAAAATTAGAGGAGCTGAATTTTGTGAGTTTTTACAATCAAGGGGGCTTAAAGCCTGGAGTTTTAAAGGTCAGAGGGCTTGACTGGGATAGAGCCCCGAGGGCACTGTGCTGCTTTTGGAGAGAAGGCAGGCAAACAACCCGGGGGCAGTGATCTGAAGATAGCCTGGGGCACACAGTGGGGAGATTATTTGCTATTTTCATAGTGTGTCCCTGAGAGGCAGCGTTCACTTAGATACTTCTCCAGAAATAAAGGAGCTGTCCAGTGCCAATTCCTTCCCCCACCCCTCAGCATAAACACAGAGCCACCTGTGGGAAGCAGCACACCCCCAACATTGGCTATCAAACTTGCTTATACCAGGTCCCACTCCCTTGCACTCTGGTGGGACTGCCCTTCTCAGTAAAGCTTGCCTCAGTCCCAGCACACTGCCCCCTCCCACAAACACCCCCCAAAAGGCCAGCACAAACCACTGCCCACACCATGTTTCCTGACCACAGAGTTTTGCAGATCCTCAGTTTCGGTGAAGGTGGTGACAGGTCTCATTTAACAAGCAGACCAAAGCACACCTAGTTAAAACTTGCCATATTCTGGCCAAGGACGAAACACTGCCCACAGCAGGCAAAGAGAATTTCTGAAGATGACTAGCCTGATGCATAGAGCAGCCAAAACACAACAGCAGAGTGCACTCAGCATGCTGGAGACACTCCCTTAAGCACCAGTGCCTTGGGCATGACTCATAAGACCATTACTTTCAGGAGCAGGAAACATAACTGGCTTTTCTAACACAGAGAAGCAGACAGAGACTTAGAAAAAATGAGACACAAAGGAATTTATCCCAAATGAAAAAACAAGATAAGGCCACGGCGAGAGAATGAAATCGATATAAGTAACATGCCTGATGAAGAATTTAAAACAATGATCATAAGGATACTCACTGGGTTTGAGAAAAGAATGGAAAACATCAGTGAGACCCTTACCACAGAAATAAAAGAATTTAAAAAGAATCAAACAGGGGCACCTGGGTGGCTCAGTTGGTAGAGCATCTGATTCTTGATTTTGGTTCAGGTCATGATCTCTGGGTCCTGAGATTGAGCCCCACATTGGGCTCCATGCTCAACATGGAGTCTGCTTGGGATTTTCTTTTCCCATCTCTCTCTGTCCCTCCCCCTGTTTGCACACTCTCACTCTCTAAAGTAAATAAATAAATAAATCTTAAAAAAAAAGAATCAGAGATGAAGGGTGTAATAAATGAGATTAGAAACATGCCTTATGCAATGAATAGCAGGCTCGAAGAAGCAGAGGAATGGAAATAGTGACCATAGAAGACAAAGCAATGGAAAGCAATGAAGCTGAACAAAAGAGAAAGAATTACACAACACAGTAACAACTGTAATTCATATTACAGGAATCCCAGAAGAAGAAGAGAGAAAAGGGAGCAGAAAAATTATTTGAAAAAATGATAGCTGAAAACTTCCCTAATCTGGGGAAGGAAACAGACAACTAGATCCAGTATGCACAGAAAACTCCCATTAAAATCAACAAAAGCAGGCCCACACCAAGACATACTATAATTAAATTTGCAAAATGTAGTGATAAAGAAAAATTCTTAAAAGATTGCAAGTGAGGAGATGGAGAAACATTTACCATGCAAATGGATGTCAAAAGAAGCCAGAGTAGCAATACTTATATTGGACAAAATACACTTTAAAAGAAAGACTGTAACAAGAGAGAAAAAGGGCAAATCCAACGAGAGGATATAACAATTATAAATATTTATGTACCCCACATGGGAGCACCAAAATACATAAAACAATAACAAACACAAAGGAAATAATTGGTTCCAATTTTAGTATATGTGCTGCTGAAGCAAGCACAATAATTGGTAATAATATGATAATAGTAGGGAATTTTCAAACCCCACTTACATAATGGACAGATCATCCAAACAGAAAATCAACAACGAAACAATGGCTTTGAATGGCACACTGGGGGGATCAGATGGACTTGACAGATATATTCAGAATTTTCTATCCTAAAACAGCAGAATACACATTCTTTTCAAGTGCACATGGAACATTCTCCAAAATGGATCACTTGTTAGGCAACAAAACAGGCCTCAACAAATTCAAGAAGATTGAAGTCATACCATGCACATTTTCTGATAACACTACTATGAAACTAGAAGTCAACCACAAGAAAAGAGCTGGAAAAACCATAAATACATGGAGGTTAAATACCATGCTACTAAAAAATGAATGGGTCAACCAGGAAATCAAAGAAGAAATAAAAAAAAAAATACATGGAAACAAATGAAAATAAAAGCACAACAGTCCATAACCTTTGGGATGCAGCAAAACTAACCCTAAGAGGGGAGTATATAGCAATACAGGCCTACCTCAAGGAACAAGAAAAATCCCAAATAAACAACCTATCCTTACACCTAAAAGAGTTAGAACAATAAACAAAACCTAAGGCCAGCAGAAAGAAGGAAATAATAAAGATTAGAGCAGAAATAAATTATATAGATGCTAAAAAAAATAATAATAATAGAACAGATCAACGAAACCAGGAGCTGGTTCTTTGAAGAGATTGACAAAATTGATAAACCTCTAGCGAGACTTATCAAGGAAGCAAAGAGAAAGGACCCAAATAAATAAAATCACAAGTGAGAGAGGAGAAAAACAACCAACACCACAGAAATACGAATAATTATAAGAGAATATTAGATCAAGTGGGATTTATTCCTGGGTTGCAAGGGTGGTTCAATATTAGCAAATCAATCAACATGATACATCACGTTAATAAAAGAAAGGATAAATACCATATGATCATTTCAATAGGTGCAGAAAAAGCATTTGACAAAGTACAACATCCATTCATGATAAAAACCCTCAACAAAGTAGGTTTAGAGGGAACATACCTCAACATAGTAAAGACCATATATAAAAACCAATAGCTGATATCCTAAATGGGGAAAACTGAGAGCTTTTCCTCTACAGTCAGGAACAAGACAAGGATGTCCACTCTCACCCTTTTTTTTAAAGATTTTATTTATTTATTTGAGAAAGAGAGAGTGTAAGCAGGAGGGAGGGGCTAAAGGAGAGGCAAAGAGAGTCTTAAGCAGACTCCACACTGAGTGCAGAGCATCTCATGCTCTCAAGATCATAACCTGAGCCTGACACTTAACAGACTGTGCCATCCGGGTATCCCTCACCATTTTTATTTAACATAGTACTAGAAGTCCTAGACACAGGAATTAGACAATAGAAAAAATAAAAGGCATCCAAATCAGCAAGGAAGAATTAAAACTTTTACTACTTGCAGATGACATGATACTATATATAGAAAACCTGAGAAACCCCACCAAGAAACTGCCAAAACTGATAAACCAATTTAGTAAAGTCACCAGATAAAAAATCAATGTACAAAAATCTGTTGCATTTCCATACACCAATAATGAAGCAGTAGAAAGAGAAATTAAGAAATCAATCCTATTTACAACTGCACCAAAAATGATAAGATGTCTAGGAATAAACCTAACCAAAGATGTGAAAGACCTGTACTCTGAAAACTATAGAATACTGATGAAAAAAATTCATGATTACACAAAGAAATGGAAAAACATACCACACTCATGGATTAGAAGAATAAATATTGTTAAAATATGTACACTATCCAAAGTAATCTACACATTTAATGCAATCCCTATCAAAACACCAAGCACATTTTTCACAGAGCTAGAACAATCCTAAAATTTGTATGGAACCACAAAATATCCCCAGTAGCCAAACTATTCTTGAAAAACAAAAGCAAATCGAGAGGATTCATAATTCTGGATTTCAAGTTATATTACAAAGCTATAGTAATCAAAACAGTATGGTATGGGCACAAAAATAGACACATAGATTAATAAACTGGAACAGAAAACCCAGAAATGAACCCACAATAATATGGTCAATTAATCTTCAACAAAGCAGGAAAGAATATCCAATGGGAAAAAGACTGTCTTTTCAATAAATGGTGTTGGGAAAACTGAAGAGCAACATGCAAAAGAATGAAACTGGACTCCTTTCTAACACCATACACACAAAAAAAATTCAAAATAGATTACAGACCTAAATGTGAGACCTGAAACCATAAAAATCCTAGAAAAGAACACAGGCAGTAACTTCTTTGACATCGGCTATAGCAATTTCTTTCTAGATAGGTCTCCTGAGGGAAGGAAAACAGAAACAAAAATAAACTACTGGGACTTCATCAAAATAAAAGCCTTCTGCATAATGAAGGAAACAAGGCAATCTACGGAATGGGAGAAGATATTTGCAAATTACATATCCAATAAAGGGTTAGTATCTAAAATATATAAAGAACTTACAAAATTCAACACCCAAAAACTGAATAATCCAATTAAAAATAAGCAGAAGACATGAACAGACATTTTCTAAGACACACAGATGAATAACAGACACATGAAAAGATGCTCAACATCACTTTTCATCAGGGGAATGCAAATCAAAGCTACAATGAGAGATATCACCTCACAGCTGTCAGAACGGCTAATATCAACACAAGAAATGACAGGTATTGGTAAGGATGTGGAGAAAGGGGAACCCTCTTGCACTGTTGGTGGGAATGCAAGCTGGTGCGGCCACTCTGGAAAATAGTATAAAGTTTCCTCAAAAAGGTAAAAATAGAACTACCCTACAATCCAGCAATTTACCCAAAGAATACAAAAATACTAAGTCAAAGGGATAAATTGACCCTGATGTTTATAGCGGTATTATCTATAGTAGCCAAATTATAGAAATAGCCCAAGGGTCCATCGATTCATGAATGGATAAAGAGGTGGTATACACACACACACACACACACACACACACAATGGACTATTACTCAGCAATAAAAAAGAATGAAATCTTG
Source organism: Neomonachus schauinslandi (assembly GCF_002201575.2). Lineage (NCBI taxonomy): Eukaryota > Metazoa > Chordata > Mammalia > Carnivora > Phocidae > Neomonachus > Neomonachus schauinslandi. Next base: position 109,578,572 of record NC_058408.1, read on the forward strand.
CCATTTTCAACAACACAGATGAAGCTAGAGAGTATCATGCTAAAATAAGCCAGTCGAAGAAAGACAAATACCATATTGTTTTACTCATATGTGGAATGTAAGAAACAAAACAAATGAGCCAAGGGGGAAAAGAAAGAGAGAGAGAGAGAGACAAACCAAGAAACAGACTCTTAACTATACAGAACAAACCAATGGTTTCCAGAGGAGTGCTGGGTGGGGGTATGCGTGAAATAAGTGATGGGGATTAAGGAGCACACTTGTCCTAGTGAGCACAGGGTATTGTATGGAAACATTGAATCACTATATTGCTCACCTGAAATTAATATTACACTGTATGTTAAGTAACTGGAATTTAAATAAAAACTTAAAAAGATAAAATGAGGTCGCTGGGGTGGGTCTTAATCCAATATGACTGGTGTCCTTATGAAATGAGGAAATTAGGACACAGACACACAGAGAGGGAGGACCAGGTGAGGACACAGGGAGAAGATGACCATCTAGAAGTCAAGGAGAGAGGCCTCAGAAGAAATCAACCCTGTCTACACCTTGATTTTGGATTTCTTGCCTTCACAACTGTAAGAAAATAAAATACCTGCTGTTTAAGCCACTCAGTCTATGGTACTTTGTTATGGCAGCCCTAGAAAATTAATACACAAAGTGTCTTGGATTGTATTTTGGAACCAAAAAGGCCATTAGAAGAAAAACTTAGTTAATAGTACTCTGCACATGTTAAATTCTTAGTTTTGATAAATGTACCAGATATTAAGATGGAAGATGCTAACATTAGAAGAAACTAAGTGAAGAGTATATGAGAGATCTTTCTAGCATCTTCAATTATTTTGCAAAGATATAATTATTTCAAAATAAGAATTTTTAAAAATCTAAGGACAGAGATTTTTATTTTTTTCATTTTTTTAAAGATTTTATTTATTTGAGAGACAGAGTGTACAAACACACGTGCACTGAGCACACGAGAGAGAGAGAGAAAGAGAGAGAGAGAAAGAGAGAGAGAGAAAAGCAGACTCCTTGCTGAGCAGGGGCCAGACGGATGTGGGGCTCCATCCCAGGACCCTGAGATCATGACCTGAGCTGAAGGCAGGTGCTTAACCGACTGAACCACCCATGGCCCCTCGTCTTAGGCATTTTTAAAAATCTTTGTCCTGGAACACCTGGGTAGCTAAATGTTTCTCTTGGACAAATATTTCCCCTTTTATATTGCTACCAAGATGATGATGATGATGATGATGACATTGGATATAGGTAGCCTCCAATCCAGGAGGCTCAAAAGGCATGTTGACCCTCAAGATGTGAAGTCACCTTGTTCAAGGAAACTAACAATGGTTTCATAGCTCTGTTCTTACATAATGGCTTCCATTGTACTTTGGATAAAGAAAAGCACCCCATATCCTTGACAGGGCATATAAGACTCTTCCAGACTAGACTCTTTGTCTGTTTCTCAAACCTCATCATGGGAGAGGTTTGCTTTCTTGTTTTTGCATCAGAATACATGCTCAATAGATACATGTTAAACAAGTGAATAAATGAGAAATTCATAAGAGAATGTATTTGAACGCACAACTTAAATTTCTACCATCATCTAGTGAGATAAAGTGACAGATAATTAAGTACAACATTCTGAGTGCTAGGAGAGGCGTGTGGTGAGAGTCAAAGGTGAGGTTTAACTGCAGAGATCAGGCAAGGAATGAAGAATTTATGACTTTGCATCTGAGTTTGAAGGACATTTAGGAATTCACTTTTCATGCAAAGAGAAGGATAACATTCAGATTAAGGAAGCAGCACACACAGATGTGCAGAGATGTAAGATAAACCAAGACTTCTAGAGAACTCTGAGCCTTTGCCCTTGTTTGCTGCGAGCTAATCACATATCATTTGCAGGCTGACTCAGCATACTGTTTTGAACCTACTGTTACTTGAACACAATGTCTGTGTGTGTAAACTATAGTCTTCATACATAGCTCTGGACATTCAGAATCTTAAAGGATACTTTAGTTTTACATATAAAAAATAATTTGTGTTTGTAATAACAGTAAATTGTAGCTGTTATTTGTCAATATCAACTCTTAAATTCAAGTGACATTTATCTTTTACCAGAAATAGGATTGTATAAATCTATAGTCATAACTGTATATAAATAAAGCAAAACTCTATATTTTGGAACTTGAACTCTAGGAGGAGAGATGGATAAAAAGTCTGATGTATTTAACTGAGATCACACTTATAAGATTTTTTGCTAAGGCATGAAGAGAGAACATTTAGATAGTGCATTACTTAAAAAAAAAAAAAAAAGGATATCTAAATAGATTTAAAAATATCTGCTAGAGGGCATTCATGAGGCTCAGTAGGGACCCTGAACTCATGTTACAGGGGGAAAAAGAAGTAAAAGTTGTTTTATATCTCCATTCTTAAATAGAGCAAGGGTCATTAATTGCCATAATTTAAATGTCCAATCTGACGGACATGTTCCAGGAAAAGCATGTATGTCTTAAATGTTTCAGAAATTTCTCTGGTCCTGGGTTGATAGCCACTCATCTCCATGAATAATTTTACCCTTCACAGAGTATGAATTCTGGACATGAGTAATCTTAGTGAGGAATTACATAACACTCTCTTTTGTAGAAATCTTTCCATAAGATGCCTTTCAAGAATACATTATATATAACCCATTATGTAGATAGAGAACAAATCAATATTGAGTTCATTTAAGAAGTAGACTCTGAGGAATTAATTTGGAACCTATAATATGCAGGCTGAAGAAACCCAGATCTGGGAAGCATAGTGTAATGCAAGGAGTGAGCCCTTTGTTATCAGGCTGACCTGTCAATCAAAACTCTACCACAGATACACTGTAAGACCTTGGGAGTGCTGCAGCTTCCTCGTTTATCAAATTAATACTCTAATTCCTACATTATAGAGTTAGTGTGAAGACTAAATGATCTTAAAAATGTGTGGCAAATTACATCTTTAAATATTAGCAGCCGTTATCCCCCACCCCTAGTATTTTATTTTATCCATTGTCTTTCTATTGCAGACAACTAGGACATTCCACTTTTAACGAGTCAGAGAAGAATGACAGAGTAGAACATGATAAAGACCCAAATACAGCCTTCCGTCGGAGGGGATGTCAGCCATGGGAGAATACAGATGTTAGAAAAAGGAGAATTTGTTCCACTGAAGTTAGAGAAGGTCCTCTTTATGAGGAGGAGAGAAAAGGGCCAGGAAGCAAAGAGGGATAATCCCCAGAGCGTTTTTTTTTTTTTAAGATTTTATTTATTTATTTGAGAGAGAATGAGATAGAGAGAGAGAGAGCATGAGAGGGGGGAGGGTCAGAGGGAGAAGCATACTCCCTGCTGAGCAAGGAGCCCGATGCGGGACTCGATCCTGGGACTCGATCCTGGGACTCCAGGATCATGACCTGAGCCGAAGGCAGTCGCTTAACCAACTGAGCCACCCAGGCGCCCCCCCAGAGCGTTTCTTAAGGGAATCCTGTGTCCTCCCCCTTGACTGACTCCTCCGGTGTGGCTCTGGGAGGAGGAGTGATAGAGCGAGGGAGGTGCTAAGGGCCCTCCATAGAGGGAACAGAGGAGGGAGCCCAGAGCGGGAGGACAGAGCCCAGGAGCGGGTAGAAGGGCAACTCTAGATGAGGCAGTGTCAGAGTAACCCGGGGTACGCTGTCAGAGCCTGAGGGACATGTGAGAGAAGACAGGTGGCTGCTCAACAGCAGACTCAGTCCATACAAGGGGGACTGACTAAATGAGTAAATATTTCAGGATATTGAGAGCTGGGTTCCTCACTGTTTGAGAGAGGAGTTACAAACATGAAAAGAGAGAAACTAGAATCAATTCTACTATGTAGAATAGGACATCAAAGTATCTGTGTGAGCACCCAGTTTTCAATCTAAACAGAAATAAAAATAAATTGAGCTGTGGGCCTGGGAGTAGCTATACCCCAACCATGATAAGCACACTCACTGCCCAGGTCTCAGTTTCAGGGCAGCAAGAACTTGTATGATTCTTCAAGGATACCAGATCCTGCAGTCCTGAGGCAAGCGATTGCTTCAAAGATGTGGGGAAGTTGCTGCAAAGACTCACGTGTGCACACTGCCCAAGTCCACGCCCAGCATCGACGTTACAGGTATGCGGATTCTGCCACTTCCTACTTCCAAATCTCATGGCAGTAACTCTCAATGATGGAATGCAAACTAGAAAGTAATGGCAATAAATTCCAAGAAATGTACTTCTCAGACTTTTATACCAGTCCCTGAAACACATACGAGGATAGAAGCAAGTGGAGAACATTCCTGGTGTGAAATAGAAAATAAATGTGTGCAGACATGCATGCATGAGTGACTGATACATAATTGCTTGTGTTTGCATTTTGGCTTTGGCTTCCAGGACATTCAGAAATTTCCTCTTTTGTTTCTTAATCTTATTTCTTATATTCTATGATTATTAATAAAACTGTGCTTTGAAGGGCAGAAGAATTTGTAGTCTTTAAATTATTGTATAACTAAAAGGCTATCTTTGTGATCGTATATCCTTGTTTGTCAATATTTAAAATTCTCATCTGTAAAATACAAAGGTTCAATTTCAGGTATAGTTCCGTGGTTAGCCTGCATTGACAAACTCCAGTATATGCTAAAGAAAATTATTCCCTTTTCGAGGCAAGCCCTCATACCCATATCTCTGAAGTCAATAATATAAAAACATAAATAGGAAATTAAATGCCTAATAAAATATTTATGACATTCGAATAGAGTTTATATTACCCTTATTCTGAAGTTGTGTTTGATTTTGGCTTATAATTAAAGTATTTTATGAGCAAGAAGTAATAGGATTTGGTTGTGAAAATAATAATCTTTCCATTGTTGAAATGTTACCCTTTTATATTTGGAATTTTCTTGATCAACTAATATACAATATGATATTTATGAGAAAAAAATGATTCCCTTTATATGGTAACCAAAAATATAAAATGATTGGGAATTCACTTACCAAGAATGCATAAGACCTATATGAAGACAATTTTAACATGCCACTGGTCAAAAAGAAAAGTTAATTGGTGGCTCAGTCGGTTAAGCGACTGCCTTCGGCTCGGGTCATGATCCTGGAGTCCCGGGATCGAGTCCCGCATCGGGCTCCCTGCTCGGCGGGGAGCCTGCTTCTCCCTCTGACCCTCCCCTCTCTCATGTGCTCTCTCTCTCATATTCTCCAACTCAAATGAGTAAATAAAATCTTAAAAAAAAAAAAGAAAGAAAAAAGTTAATTGGAAAGTTCTGTGTCCCTCTCTGTCTCTCTTTAAAGAAACAATAACCAACTAAAGAAATAAACAATAACAATGTAACAAAGCAGGTGGCAAACTGGCGGGTGGACAAGGGGAGCCAAAGGCTTGCAGGCTTAATTGGCGAAAGCAACACAACAAGGGAGGAGCTGGGGATTTAACAGGGAGCTCTGGGAGTTGAGACAGTCATAATGAGTGGGCCATAGTTGAGATGGGCCATAGTGGGCTTGCCAAGCTCCAGTAGATACCCCAGGTTGACTGAGGGCAGTACGCATGTGCAACAGAGATCATACAGGAGGCAGGACACCGACACATCCTTGCTGACAAAACCTACGTGCCTATGTAGACAAATAGTGAGAGAGACTGGTGGAAAGTAAAAGCTGGAGCAGACCTTTATGTTTGCATTTGCTTTCCAGAAAACCCCACAGATCAATCAGCATAGATTGGAAACCTTACAATCTCAAGATGTTTGAGCACAACCTCTGCTCAGTTTTTGATCGACTAAAGGTTATGATGACCCATAGAAAAATAGACTATGTTACTATATATTATATGTAAAATAGAATAGATAGATACATACCCAGAGCTACTGTAATACAGAAAAAGCAGTTGAATCTCAGAAGCAGAATTCTAAGTAAAGGACATCAAAGAATATATACTCTATGATCCCATTCATATGAAATTATAGAAACAGTAAAATTGTAGTGACAGGAATCAAATCTGTGGTTGCCAGATACCAGAGGAAATGATAAGTGAATGACTGCAAAGGACCACAAGGAAACTTTTGGGATGATGGAAATGAGCTATACCAAGACTGTGGCAGTGGTTACATGACAAAGTACTCTGTCAAAACTCACTCAATTTTACAGATTACACAGTGAATTTTATGGTATGTAAATAAAGCTGCCATTAGTAATGTACTAGACATATTTACAAAAGTATGCTGAGTTATTAGAACATGGATTTTCACTGCAGTATTATTTATAGTAACAAAAATCTGAATAAAACCTAACTTTCCATAAGTAGGAAACTATTTAAATTTAGTATGGCACATTCTTATAATGGAATACCATGCAAATATTATAAAGAAGGTAGGTTTGTATGTCTTCATTCAGATAGCTCTTCAATATATTAAAAGAAAACAATTGCATAGAGGAATGTATTAATAGGAACACACAAGTACCTAGATTTTCTTATGTATTCCCATATGTCCATAAAAAAATGTATTTTTACCCCAATACCTGTTTCTCTTCCAGATTTTTCCATTTCAGTTAATGATACCACTTCGTGCCAATAGCTCATTGAGTTTGTTTTGCACATCATAAGAGTTTACTCATTGTTGAAAAAGACTAGCTTTTCCCCTGGTCAAAGAAATACATTGTAGTGAAATTGTCAAAGATTTGTAATTTAAAGGCAGGTTCTAGTCTAGCCTTCACCATCAAATTTTTTTTTGAGATTTTATTTATTTATTTGACAGAAAGAGAGAGAAAGAGAGAGAAAGTACAAGCAGGGGGAGAGGCAGAGGGAGAAGCAGGGAGCCAATGGAGGGCTCAATCCCAGGACCACCATGACCCAAGCCCAAGGCAGGTGCTTAACCAACTGAGCAACCCAGTTGCCCCAAATTTTTTTATGATCTTAACAAATCATTTAATCTTTTGATTTTAGAATCTTGTCTATTGTGGGTTATTGATAATGGATTTAATGATTTGACTTCTCTGAGAGCTGCTATAACAAAGGAAACTAATATTCTGTTCGGATACTTCTTGAGTTGTAAAGCTAAATCAAAAAAATTTTAAGTTCTAACTTACTAGGAGAGCATTAGTGAGTTTTTGTGTCACTGTAAATGGTACTCTTTGTATTACATCTTCAGTGTCTCTTGCACTGTACATTTCTTCAAGTTAGAATTTGTACATATACATATACGTTTACACATATGGTATGTACATATATATTTAATATGTGGAGTTATAGCTAACAAAAATATGTCTAAATGAAATTTACTAAATTTGGAGTAAATATGTCTGAGAATGATTCACGACTTTTCCATCATAATGAAGTATTGTTTTCTCACTTGTAAACTGACCTAAGTAATAGTTGTGCTGCCCACTGCGCAGGAAGATTTATCAAATGGAGAGGAAAATGCAGTCAGTGTGGTAGAGGACTGAGAAACATGCACAGCCCTCTATAGGAATCCCATCACAGCTGCTGTGACCATGCGCTTCTTAGTACATACGTCGCATCAAAAGAGCTCTGCACCAAATGTCCATTGACGGTAACCTGATTCTTTTCTCATCATATATTTTTCTAATTGTGAATTTACTCAGACAGTACCATGATACGAGCACTTTAAGAGATTAAAATGTCAGAATGATATATACTGTATCAACATCTGGCCATATTAAGAGGAGATAAGTAAAAGAATAGTTCTGTTTAAATGTGAGAAGGAGAAATTTTGGAGGAAAGAGGCAATGAAATAGCCATGAGAGACTGAGGACAATTTGGAATTTACTGAAGAGGAAAATGACATACCAATGATTTTGCAGAAAACTGCCAGGTAGCACTACCAGGGAAGGTGGAAGCGACATCATAGGGATTAGACTGCAAGGCGGTGAAAGAGAAAATTAATGTATCCAGGTAAATTCATAAAGCTGGTTGGAGTTTTTAAAAGAGATATTAAATCAAAACATGAGCTCACAAAGAAAAATCTGTAAACTTCTTGCTTCCCTGAGATTGTTGTTGTTTTCTTATTGACCTTTATATCATCCCATACAAATATATTTTAAGTACCTAATTTCTTGTATTAAATCCTTGAAAGATTCTCTTGAGCAAATCATGATTCATGAGTATTTGGTCCCAAAAGAGGTTCAATAAACAGTCACCAAAAACTTGGAACCTAAGATTGATTATGCGGCAGATACATTTAAATCATTTTGTTGTCCAGTTCCTGTGTTCCTACAGGCAAAACATGGCTTTGGCCTCAGGGGTCTGTCCTCTACCTACTTTAGTACTTGGAACAATATTGCAGTGAGGCCCTGATGTTAGAACCCAGTGTGGGTCAAGGGTGATTCTTTTATTTTATCTTAATTATATTTTGAATGTAATACAAATATATTTCATATGGTAAGAATTTACTCTTCATAATTACATAAGCACAGTTATACACTTAAAAAAAAAAAACCCCTTGTGCACAGTTTACAAAACAGCCTAAAGTGGTATTCCTTAGAAGTTTATGAATTGGCTACTATAGAAAATAAATATATCCTTGAGATGTGAAGTCAAGACATCTGTGGCTGTATTGATTATTGAAAACTCTCTGCTTTTATTCCTTTATTCAAGAAGGATCTTTTTAGCACCTTCTTTGTACCAGACATTGTTCTGGATACATTAATGTATGCCCACATGTATTAGTTGGCTTGGGTTGCCATGACCTAGACTGAGTGGCTTGAAAAACAGATTTTTTTTTTCTCTCACAGTTCTGGGGTTGCAAGTTCAAGATCTAGGTGTAAGCAAGGTTTGTTTCTGGTGAGACCTTTCTCCTTAGCTTACGGATAGGGCCTTCTCACTGTGTCCTTCCATGATCTTCTCTTGGTGCTTTCAGAAAGAGGGAACTCTGGTGTTTCTTTCTCTTTTTATGAGGACACAAATCCTATCAGATTAGGCCCCCACCCTTATGACCTCACTTAATTTTTATCACCTCCTTCCAGGCCCTATCTCCAAATAGAGTCATATTGGGGGTTAAATCTCCAACCATACGAATTTGGGAGAGGAATCCAGTTCAGTCCATTACACCACACAAGCAAAGTTATCACAGAGAGTTATATTTCCTCAAAAGTGGTCTATATTAAGGAAATTGTAAAATATTTGTTTTCCAAATGAAGCAAGATTTAGGAAGAGCACCAGTTTCTAATATTTAAAATACTCAATGTTATAGAAAGAATTTCAAATGCAGGTCTTCTGATTTTTAATATTAAAAAAGTATTTATATAAATTCTTTTTTTTAAGATTTTATTTATTTGAGAGAGAGAAAGAGAGAGTACAAGTAGGGGGAGGGGCAGAGGGACGAGCAGACTCCCCGCTGAGTGGGGAGCCTGCAACCGGGCTTTGATCCCAGGACCCCAAAATCATGATATGAGCTGAAGTCAGACGCTGAACAAACTGAGCCATCCAGGCGCTCAAAAAGTATTTGTATAGGAGTGCCTGGGTGGCTCACTCGGTTGAGCGTCTGCCTTCGGCTCAGGTCATGATCCCAGCGTCCTGGGATGGAGTCCTGCTCAGCATGGAGTCTGCTTCTCCCTCTGCCTGCCTGTCTGCCTATTGTGATCTCTCTCTCTCTCTGTGTCAAATAAATAAATAAAATCTTAAAAAAAAAGTATTTCTATAAATTCTATAAAAGTAGTTTTATGAATTTAATGATGCAAAGTTTTTCCAGCTTTTAGTTTCCAACACCTGATTAACCTTATTGCCAGGATTTGATTCCTAATTTCAAGATTTTAAAATGTATCTTCAAAACTGTCTTTAAAATGTGAGAAGTATTCAACATATTAAAAAGCAAAAATCAGCACTTAAAAGTTACTTGAGAGGTCATGTACTTGTAATCTTCGATATTAAGCACTGAAACAAGTGAGTCTGACATTTTGTTGGACAGACATTTGTGGAGGAAGTATCCACTCTTTCGACTTTACATATTGTATCAGTTGGACTAATTAATTATGCCTGCAGTTTGGGAAGTTTCCAATCCATTGTTACTCTGGCACACATTAAAGAATATACAGCTATTTAACTACAGTGTCAAATAAAAATCTGCAGGATAAAAATTTCAGGTCCCAAGAGAACAGTGATATTTTAAAGCAGAAAGATTTGTTATAAAATGAAATGCCCCTTACGCTACACAGATAAAAATAAAAATGGTTGCTTTATATCTATTATCTAATGACTTTATGGCCATGTGATATCAAAACAAAGTAAAAATTCAATACTTCCCAATATCCTTTTTTTTTTTTTCTTCAGATTCACTTACAAATCAGTTCTCTTTACTTCTGTCTTAGTCAGTTTGGACCACTACAATAGACCACCATAGCCTGCTTGACTTAAACAACAAATCTTTATTTCTCCCAGTTCTAGAGGCTGGAAGTCCAAGATCAGGGCACCAGCTCAATCAGGTTCTTGGTGAGGGTTTACAACTTTGTCCTGTATGCCATCTTTTTGTTGTATGCTCATATACTAGGGAAAGGGCTAGTTCTCTTTCACTTCTGATAAGGACATAATCCCATCATAGGAGCTCTATTCCCCATGACCTACTTACCTCCCAATGGCTTATCTGCAAATAACATCACATTAGGGTTTCAATATGTGAATTTTGGAGGGACATGAACATTTAGTCCATAACCTTTTTTTAAAGATTTTGGTTATTTATTAGAGAGAGAGAGAGAGAGAGAATGAGCGGGGGCGGGGGACAGAGAGAAAGGGAAAAGCAGACTCCCCGCTGAGCGGGGAGCCTGATGCAGGGCTCCATCCCAGGACCCTGGGATCTTGACCTGAGCCAAAGGCAGATGCTTAACCAACTGAGCCACCTAGGTGCCCTAGTCCATAACTTCTAACAAAGTTTAAAGTGTGATCATATTTTCTATGTCATACTTATTGAGCATACATTCTTTACTTTTTTCTTTTTTATATTGTTGCCAAAAGAATAGAGAATAATAAAATTAAGGCCATTGTTTTCATAACCTATCACTTTTTAAAGTCAAAATGTGTTCCTTTTACCTCTCTTCATCTTTATGGGTGTTTTGCAAACTGTAGTGTACATCAGAATCAGTTGCAGGGAAAGCAGATTGCCACACCCCTACCCCGGAGTTACTGATTCGTAGGTCTAGAGTGAGAAGTACGTTTTCACCTATCTTCAATATTTTCCATCTTCTTTCCTTTGCCTGCCTCATTCTGGGTAATTTCTTCAGATCTCTCTTCTAGTTTATGGGCCTCTCGGCGCCACCTGCTTCACTAGTTGTATTAGCTTTCTATTGCCTTGTAATAAGTCACCAGAAACTCAGTGGCCTCAAACAACCCATATTTATTATCTCACTGTTTGTTTGGGGTTGGAGTCTGGGCATGCCTTAGTTAGATGCTCTGTTCAAGATTTCACAAGGCTGCAATCAAGATGTAGGTTGGGCTGTGTTCTCAGCTAGAGGCCTGACTGCATAAAATATCTGCTTCCAAGCTCATAGAGGTTGTAGGCAGAATTCATGTTTTGTGCCCATAGTACTAAGGCCCTCAGATCTTAGAAGCCACCAACAGTTCCCTGCTACATGGCCCTCTCTATAGGCATTTCAGAGCACAGTAGCTGGCTTCTTCAAGGAAAGAAGGAGCATCTCTTGCTCTAATCTCTCAAGACAGAGTCTTATATAACTCAGCACAGTCATGGAAATGAAATCCCCTCACCTTAGCTACAGAATGTAACCTAGCCAAGGCAGCAGCATCCCACCATCTTTACCACTGTCTATGGTTAGAAGAAAATAACAGGCTGTAACACCAGAGGGTGGATATCATGGTGGCCATCTGAGAGCTTTGCCTGCCACACTAGATCTCCTCCAATAGCATCTTCCACATATTTGACTCATCTGATCAAATCACCTTCCTCACAGCAGCTGTGGCTCCTCTCTTGCTTCCTGCCCCCGCTCAGGGTGCAGATCTAGTTCTTGGTCTCAGCCCCTCTAAAAAATGCCAGTCTGCTCTTATTCCTAGCAAAACGTCACAATCTCTCTCCTATATAATTAATCTGAAGTAGTGAAAAGAACTAATTCTAATTTTAAAGTAGAGAAAATAGCTTTCTCATTCAGGTTTCAACCCTATGGGATGTGTAAAAATTTAGAAGTGATTTGATCTCTTGATCTTTGTATAATAATCTATATAGAGAGGAAAATAACACTTAACTCATAGGATATGTTAATGCAATAAGAGCATTTAGCACACGGCATGCAGTCAACCACAGATGACGATATGCCCTTTTACTAATTTGCCATCTTCTGTATATGAAGAAGGTCTTACCTGGGTCTAAAGCAAAACTAGAAAAAAAAAAATCACATGAACACTTAGGGTTGTTTTATACCAGTGACTTGATAATATGTTCTTTGCTCTTTACAGCATGAAATGAAAATCTGATTTCCTAATGCTATACGCAAAACATTTTACCCAAATTTACCTATTGTTTCTTGGTTTGTCTCTCTCTCTCTTTTTCCTTTGCTTGTTTGTTTTGTTTCTTAAATTCCACGTATGAGTGAAATCATATGGTATTTGTCTTTCTCTGACTTATTTTGTTTCATCCTCTATTTCAGGAACATACTGATCCGTATTTTTACTAATAGAGTAATAACTTAATAGGTTAATTAGTATATTTGTGGCAATGCTTATCAAAGTAGGGACAGGTGTGTATCTGGATGTTAAAACTTAAAAAAGAAAACTGCACAAGGAATTACGATCATTAAGTAGTTAATTTCATATACTTATAAAGATGTTTGAATATGAGAACTTGCTCTAGATTAAAAGAACACTGGGATGCAGAATTAGTATCAGTAAGAAAATAATTGCAATTGTTAGTAACAGAAAAGAATTTAAAAGTGGCTTCTTTTTTTCTATATATGAAAAATTGTCTGATGTTGGGTAGCCCCAGTGATGGCAAGATGGGGGTCAGAGTTTTGATAATGAGGTAATAGGCAATAATGTGTATTGTAAACTAAAGCAAAGTCTGCCATAATCAGTGCCCTTGGGGAAATTTTTTCTTCAGACATAGCAGCCTCAAAATTTTATCCCCTCAATTATCTGTGATGTCTTCGTTAGTTCCAGTAACCCAGTGACCTATAACTAAGATATAAATTATTGCTGTCAACACACTCAATATACAATGATAGGGGTTGGAGCCTAGAATTATTATATTAAAAAATGCCCTCAGGAAAAGAGAAATTGGAAAACATTCCTAGTCACTAGTCATCCACTAATCATAGCCAGCTGGGAGACCATGTAGACACTGCCTGGGCTAGCCCAAAGTGTGACCCCATGCTCTAGTCTCTTGAGATACTCTTTTGTTGATCATTCCTTGATTCCTCTGTGTTTGCTTTCTGGAAGTTTATCTCTAGTTGTAGGCATGCATTTATGTATCATGCCTGTCCATTATCCTCCAAGAATAATAACTCTCCATCCCAGTTTCTCTTCCCACTTAAGAAGCCTCTTTCAAGTCAGAACCATCTCATATCTTCTTATTTCTCAGTGGCCAGAATTTAGGCACATAGTATGCCTGCCTGCAATGGGAGCTAGGAAATGTAAACTTTTAGTTAGGCATATCACTGCCTTTAAATCAAAACCCTATTATAAAGAAAAATCTTATTAAGAAAAGACTAGATATCAGGAAATAATCATTGCCCTACAGCTCATGATATCATCAGAAGTCCTTGATAAGTATAAATGGAAAGTGATGGAATGTTGTGCCTACAACAGGAAGTTGATTAAGACAATCAGTATAGTTGGAATTATTCCCCCCCCACAGAACAAATTGGCTTTATTTGGAAGAATTATAAAGCTATTATGATAGTGCAAAATACCAGACAATATCATCCCTACTTGTCACACTAGTGTGTGTGGACCATGGTAAGACTTCTGTGACATTCTTAAGGAAAAGAAGAGAATAAGGTTAGGGATTGGTAACAAATGTTCACGTGGAGATCCAAGTTGTGGGACCAACATGGATCAAATCATAATGTCTAGTGTATGTTGATAAATTTGAGGTTAATCCAGGTGAGTTGTGATCTTCATGAATTTTTGTGAATATGTTTCACTTAGAGTAGCCTCATACTAATTCAAGTGGGGCTACCGATTTCTCGGTGGTTCTGAAGATTTATCATTGAAATCACCCAGAGGTTCAGAAATGTTGAGTGAAGATTGACAAAGATTGAACTAGGGTTAGCACCCTAATCAATCAGGCAGACTGATGTCCCTGCAAATAAGCTGGACTAGGCTCAGAAAATCAAAGCTAAATCTAAGCCAGGGGAACACACAAAATGAGAGTGGCAGTAGGGCATCAGCTCAGTGATATGAAACATTTCTAGTGGCTTGCCACTCAAAGACCCCCACATATTCCATTTATAATACTAAGAAAATTCAAGTCCTCTATTCTCTATCCTTCTTGCAAAGCCACCTCATAGAGGCAATATTATTTACAGTATTATTTATCTGCTCCAGAAGCATATATGGTGTTTTCTTGCCTACAGCATTTATCCATGGCTTAACATTCACCTAGAAAGGGAAACCATTCTAACATAATGGAAGAAAGAAAATAAAACCAGTACAGAGCCAGATGTTAGGATACCTAGGTTCTCCTGCTAACCATTAACTACTTTCTATGTGATATATGTTACTACTTCTTCTCATTGGACTCTTTACTTTTCATTTGTAAAATGAAAACTTTTGAATTTATGACTTCTAATATCTCTTCTCTTTTGAAACTTCCATAAATCTAGGTATTCCAAAACCCAGAAAAAAAATTTTTTTTTAAAGATTTTATTTATTTATTTGAAGAGAGAGACACAGCAAGAGAGGGAACACAAGCAGGGGGAATGGGAGAGGGAGAAGCAGGCTTCCCGCTAAGCAGGGAGCCCGATGCGGGGCTCGATCCCAGGACCCTGGGATCATGACCTGAGCCAAAGGCAGACGCCCAACGACTGAGCCACCCAGGTGCCCTAAAACCCAGAAAATTTATTTTCAGTTCTTTTTTTAAAAAAAAAATGAGATCCCTTTACACTGTGCTCTTTATATTCTACTCCCTTACGTGGGAAGAGTGCATTTCTGAGCATGTATGAATAAATCCTATGTCTGATCATGATCTCCAGGTAAGAGCCCCAGAGGCTACTTCTTCTGTGATTACATAACTGTGGTCTCATCTGAAGTTTCAATGACCACGGGCACAGAGCTCCTTACACAGAGATCTTAGGGTCAATGCTTCCAGGCAGAAAGCCATATTGTACTTGCTTCTTGAGCCACCCTCATTTCCATATAAATGCTGCCTACTACAAAAGACAATGTGACTTTTATACCTCTAAGAAGATAATGATGAAGTCATTTGGGGATGTCATTTATGTTTCTCTTTTGATTCAGTTACTTACAAATTAATGGAGTTCAGCCGATACTTCTCTGATTTTTTGACTTTTCCCCTTTTCCCATTTTTGTGAACAATGGAAAACTTAAGTACTAATCACAGTTCAAAATTCATGAGTTCGGCTACCAACTTTGCATTTACTGCTACCAGTACAAAAGGGAAAAAGATACTCTGTAAATGGATGTTCTCTTTTAATCTTTAAAATAGCAGTGAGGTAGGAATCTTTCCCACCATTTTAAACATAAGTAAACTATGGAACAAGGGTTAAAAGAATATGTGTTAAATCACCATTGAATCAGTTTTAATTTTCCTGATACCAAACCCACATAATGAAATGAAATGGGGTGATAAGAGAGGGGAAAAAAAGAAATAGTTATCTGATGCAATCTGGAATTTTCAAGTAGTTGTGGAACAAAAAGTAAATTTTAAATGAAAAACATGGCCTCCTTCTGTGAAGTGCGATTAATGTGAAAATCAAGATTTCATAAAAGTTCCCTCTGAGAACTTTTCATTTCTTGAGCTTGTTGAGAAAGCTCACAGAAACTCTCTCTCCCACTCTCTCTTTATATATATATACATATAATAGGGGATATATAGCATAGGTTCTATGTAGATGTATTGCATAGATCAAGTAGCAAATATTTGGATAAAAATATTTGAAAAAATAGTTAAGAAAACCACTGTTTCCTTTGTGGCTATGTCTTTTATTACAGATTTCTGGACTATTTTATGGGTTTCTGAATAATCACATGGATTTATTGAGATTTTGTCTCTATAACACTTTAAAATTTATTTGATCTTCCAAAATATTAACTGGGATGATTGTCATTTTAATAGGTACGCTATAGTTTAGAAATACTTTTCTGTTTGTTGCAAGTAACCAAAAATGGCTATAGTAGCTTAAATAGAGATTTGCTTATCTTAAATAATGATTCTACAGTTTTGTGGCTGATGACATTATTCTAGCATCTTCTATATATCAAGATTAGTACTTATTTTAAACTCTTGGATTTTATTAAATTTTTTGTCCTTGTGATCACAAAACAGCATCCCCTTCTATAGGAATCATATCTACATTCCAGGAAGAGGGAAATGCAAGAGTCAAACACACTTTCCAAGTAGTATGTTTCATTTTGTCAAGAAAGCAAAATGTTTCTGGAATTCTTGCCCAGAGAGGTTTTTTTTTTTTTTTTTTAATGCCTACTGGGCCAGAGTCAATATTGCACATGGACTTCTCTGGTTGGAATGTGCTTTGGTAGAAGTGGGTCATAGATAGTGAGGTAACATAAAGCATCGATGTCAAATAAGACTCGTATGAATGAGGAATCTTACCCCATACATAACCTTATTAGTAATCTCAACAATACAATCAAGAAGCTCATAAGAAGCATACAAAGGGGGAGACGAACCATGAAAGACTATGGACTCTGAGGAACAAACTGAGGGTTCTAGAGGGGATGGGTGTGGGGGGATGGGTTAGCCTGGTGATGGGTATTGAAGAGGGCCCATACTAAATGGAGCACTGGGTGTTATACGCAAACAATGAATCATGGAACACTACATCGAAAACTAATGATGTAATGTATGGTGATTAACATAACATTAAAAAAAAAGAAGCATACAAAGGTATAGAAAATCAAGGCAATTTCTCAGTTATTCTCTCTCTCTTTCTTTTAAATTTCTTCACTAGACAAACACACACTTGTCCAGAATACATAAGGTCTCTAAATTAGTTACAGAAGTAGAAAGCACTTAGTCTATGAATCATCCTCATTTTATACCCTGGCTTCTTCTTCCTCCTCCTCCTTTTCTCCTCCTCCTCTTCCTGTTCTTCTATTACAAGCAGTTGTTAAAAAGAGACCATAAGACCTTCTTTCCTAACAAATATTATTAGTCTATTTGCTCATGGTCCAGTTATTGAGCTGTTGTAGATATTAGACTGTATCACCTGTCTTTCTTTTCCTTCTCCTAGGAGCTTCCCCTGGTAAAGGGAGTAAATAGATTATAAATTTAAATTTCTTCTTCCTCAGAAATGTGATAGATGCTAGAAATGCAATAGTTAGGCCAGTAGATGTAGTATTAGCCCCTCATAGACCTTATAGCCTAGTAGAGGGAGATCAAAACATAAGTAATCACAAAATTATATAGTCATGCATTTTGATCTGGTCCATAAGGAAAACATATGGTGTAATATTAGAGCCTAATATGGTGGAGAACTCTGAGTGAGGGGTCAGGAAAATTTCCTTCAAGGGGTTTCTTTAAAGCCAAGATACATGGGATGAAAAAGGGTGCCATAAGAAAAGCAATCCATTTCAAGACAGTGGGAAAAATACTAATTTATTATCTTAGGGACTTTTCTTATTTCATCTGCATACTGCCTCTGCAAGTCAGGTTTAATTATCCCAATTTGAAGGTGAATAATCAGAGTATAAATGATTGGTCAATGTCAATTGGTTAGCTGTTCAAGGTTGCAAGTCCTACTTTGCATACCTTCCTCAGGAATTTTGGCACATGACTACATATGAACGAGGTGGGATTTATGTGTATAGCTTTTGCCCCACTTAGCTGAAATCATAAACAAGTTCACTCCCCAATCTCTCAAGAATGGTTGTACCTTACTTACAGAAGGAACATAGTTCCATCTTCAAATGACTGTGTAGTCTCTGATCTGGGAAACTGGGCATAAAATATGTATTCGTATTATAAAAGTTATCTTCTCCCTCTAAAAACAGGTCCAACTCCCAACAGACAAAGTTATCTCCTCCCTCTAAAAACAGCCCAACAATCCAACTCACACTAATCCTGTCTATTCTTGTTTTGAAGATAACTGGAACATTTACTATCATGTCTCATGCCAATAAGGGAGGGAAAAGGTTAATGTTATGAGAAGAGCTGGTAAATGAACTATAAGCACTTTGTGATCACAGATCGCTAAGACTATATTACTCTATGATTACAGACCAGAGAGCGAAGAGTGTGAGCAATTCTTATTATACACATCATGATTCTGCACACTTCAATCAAGGTCCTTCTCACCTCTTTTAATCCAGACTAAGTCATTTTAATTGGTTTGCTCTCTTGTCTTGTGCAAGCTTCCCCTCATCCCTGACAATCTCTGTCCCCTTTCCATCACCTTAATAAGGTTACTGACTTAAAGAAGAGGAGCGTCTGGGTCACGAATTGGGCCTACCTTAATGGTACTTTGTTGTTCTGCATCCTGGAAAGAGATCTCTCTTTCCTTCTCACGTTAAAGAAGTTTAGGATTGGAATAGAACAAATGGAGTTCAGCTATGTGATGCATCATCATTTAATGGTGTCCTCACTATGGCACACAGAGCTCCTAATACGTTCTGTTTTCTCTTTAGGGTAAGGGAAATATCATAGAGGCAAGAAACGGCTCTGTAAATACTCTTCAATCTAAAATCTTAATTCTGAATTCTAAACATTTGTCATGCAATTCTAATCTCAATTTATGGGGGCAGACACTACCTCCATTTTAATGGAGCATTAAAGAGAAGTGCCTGAATTATTAAAAGTTCTTATGACCCAAGTGGTCTGTTTACTAAATGGTTTTGTTTTGTCTTGTTTTTTTGTTTCTTTTTTTTAAGATTTTATTTATTTATTTGACAGAGACACAGCGAGAGAGGGAACACAAGCAGGGGGAGTGGGAGAGGGAGAAGCAGGCCTTCCACGGAGTTGTTTTGTGTTGTTTTCTGGTACAGTACCGCTCTTCACTCTTTACAACTAAAAATAGGCTGATTAATATAGAAATTTGCTGAAATGTAGATTTCGGGCCAGACTTTTCAGAGCCAATTGTATTTGGCCAGATTTCAAAGCAAACTTGTATAAGACTCTCTGTTACCGTTTGAGCATGGAAACAAAAATTTGAAGAAAAATAACCATTACAGTTTATCAAATAATTGCTTGTAAAATGAAACTGGGAGGTAGTGTAAAAATTTGTATAGTATTAGGAATTAATTTAATGTCATATTACAGTAGTGGTTTCCCTAAGCTGCTAAATACTACTTGTCTATATAGTAACTATTAGAAGTTATTAAATAGTATTATATATCTATATTCTATACATAACAAACCCTTTTCTCTCAATGACCTAAGTATATTCAAAACCCAGCATATAACCTGTCTAAAAGATGAATTTGTTTCAAAGATACAGTAAGCGGCTCCAGAAGGTAATGAGGTCCTTGGAAGTATTCAAACAGAAATGTGGGATGCATAGTGAGAAAGAAATCAAAATGGAACTTTAGATTAGAGAGCTTTTATTTTTTTTGACCAGAGTTGAAAGACAGTCCTAACTGGATTTTCCCTATGTTCCAAAATGGTCCAGGCCCTCTGAATTACAGAAATTGACAGGATAGAAAGACAAAGAATGTCATTTGCTCACATTCTGAGGGGGATAGACTCAGGACACTTGTCTTTTTCCTCTAGAGCTATTTTGCTTCCATTCTAAGGGTAATAGAGTCTACAGATGCCATTTTTTTGTTTTGTTTTTTAATCTCCCCTGAGATAATTGCTTACATTCTAGTGTAGAGAACTTTCTCTCTCTCCCAAAGAGGACTTGTTTACATTCCAGAGTAGAAGATAAGGTTTCTGTCTTTATCTCCAGAGTCAAGAATAGAATGGCAGGTAGGCCAGCAGCTCTGTATACACTCTTGAGTTTTTTAAATTTTGGAATCCCTCTCCTGTGGTGAAAATCCCACTGCATGTTCAGGTGACATTTGGCTCTCATTGCATCATCTCATGGGAATTTGAGGAGTCAGGCAATTATTTTATTTTTACTCTGTGGGTGAATAAAAAGATCTCTTCCCTTCTGTCGAGATCTTTGTGTGTATGAATATATATAAAACAATGGAACTGGAAGTCTACCTTGTTAGTATGCGGGGGAGGGGGGTCGGGAGGTGGGAGATGACATCTCCAATCCTTCACAGTTTTGGTCTTAAAAACCAGATGACTTTCTGGGGCACCTGGGTGGCTCAGTTGGTTAAGCGACTGCCTTCGGCTCAGGTCATGATCCTGGAGTCCCGGGATCGAGTCCCGCATCGGGCTCCCTGCTCGGCAGGGAGTCTGCTTCTCCCTCTCCCGCTCCCCCCTCTTGTGCTCTTGCTCTCTCTCACTCTCTCTCTCAAATAAATAAATAAAATCTTTAAAAAAAAAAAAAAAACCCAGATGACTTTCAGGGCGCCTGGGTGGCTCAGTTGTTAAGTGTCTGCCTTTGGCTCAGGTCATGGTCCCAAGGTCCTGGGATCGAGCCCCATGTCAGGCTCCCTGTGCAGCAGGAAGCCTGCTTCTCCCTCTCCCACTCCCCCTGCTTGTGTTCCCTCTCTTGCTGTATCTCTCTCTGTCAAATAAATAAATAAGATCTTAAAAAAAATAAAAGATGACTTTCTTTCTCATAATTTGTGTGTGTGTGTGTGTGTGTGTGTGAGATAAAATACAGATGACAAAATTTACCATTTAGAGTATATACTTCAGTGACATTTAGCATATTCACAATGTGAACGCAAACATCAACTCTCTGGTTTCAAAACAGTTTAATCACCCCCAAAGCAAACCCCATACCCATTAAGCAGTCACTCTCTGCAACCCTTGGCAACCACTAACCTGATTTCTATCTCTATGGACTCGTCTATTCTGGATAATTCATATAAGCATAATCATATAAGACATGGCCTTTTGTGTCTGGCTTCTTTTGCTTACCATATGATTTCAAGATTCTTCCACATTGTGGCATCTATGAGTTCTTCATTCCTTTTTATGGTCACAATTTCAGTGTAAGGATATACCACATTTTGATTATACATTCATCAACTGACAGACAGTTGGGTTGTTTCTACCTTCCTTTAGTTAATAGTCCTGCTGTGAACATTAGTATGAAGTTTTGGTCTGAACATCTGTTTCCAATTTTTGAGGGTAAATACCCAAGAGTGAACTTGCTGTGTCATATGGTAATTCTGTATTTAACTTTTTGAGGAACTGCCAAACTTTTCTACAGTAGATCTACCATTTTACATTCCCACCAGCAATTTATGAGGCTTCCAATTACTCTACATGCTATCCAACACTTGTTAAATATTTTTTTTTTAAAGATTACTTTTTTTTTTAAGATTTTATTTATTTATTTATTTGACAGAGACAGAGATAGCGAGAGCAGGAACACAAGCAGCAGGAGTGGGAGAGGGAGAGCAGGCTTCCCGCTGAGGAGGGAGCCCGATGTGGGACTTGATCCCAGGACCCTGGGATCATGACCTGAGCCGAAGGCAGACGCTTAATGACTGAGCCACCCAGGCGCCCTACTTGTTAAATATTTTTAAAATTATTATTATAGGCATCCTAGGGGATTTGAAGCAGCATCACATTGTGATTTGATTTGCATTTCTCTAGCGACTAATGATGCTACCATCTTTTATGTGATTGTTGGTCATTTTTATATATTCTTTGGAGAAATATCTATTGAGGTTTTTTTCTATTGATTTGTCTTTTGTTGTTGAGTTATTAGAGTTCTTTATATTCTGAATACTAGAGCCTTATCAGATTTGTGATTTACATATACTTTCTCCCATTCTGTGGGTTATCTTTTTGCTTTCCTTTAAAGAATACTTTTTTTCATCTTTATGAAATCCAACTTATCTATTTTTTTTGTTGTTTGTGCTTTTGGCATCATATTTAACAAACTGTTGGTAAATTTAAGGTATGAAACAGAACTGAATGACCCTTAGTGGGTTTTTTTTAATCATCATGTTTTTTCTCCACTTTTGCCTGTTTTCTCCAATTTTCTGAAGCAGAATCCCTACACCAAAGAAGAGATAGATGATCCTGGGGCAGAAAGCTCATAGAGTCAAACAGAATGCCTAAAGACTGGCTGGCAATCTGAGATTAGATTACTCTATCAGTGCTATGTCATATCATTTCCAGAGGAAACACAAACCAAATTCACTTTGTAATTGGCCTCTGTTTAACTCCTGTGGCCATCTTCTTTAACTCTTTTATCATCATGTTATATTGCCTTCCATTCTTCCATGGGTACCTAACACTCAAAACACAGCCTTCTTCCTGGAAAGGACAGGATTTTTTTTTTCTTTTTTCTTTCTCGACTATGTTCTAGTTCTGAGAAGCTGGATTGGAAAATTATGAAGGAAAATAAGAGACCTCTTTGACAATTTGGATGGTTGTTCCTTGCATCTTCATCCCTAAGCTTTATCCTGGTCTTTCAAGAACCACTGAATCAAAAGTACCTTCCAAGATACCACTATGACCCTGTCCAATGGAGAGAGAATGTAGATGCTACAAGTTTAAAAAATTAAAGCTCAAACTGCCCACTCCCCAAATGCCAAAAAAAATGTCTAACAAAAAGCAGAGAGCACTCCTTTCATTCAGTTATTCACTCATTTATATATTTGACTATTTATTCGGTTAGCCGTTGGAGGCACTTAACTGGTCTATTGTCCTTGACTCTGGGTCTTTCAATCTGTTTAGCCAGAATGGTCTTATCCAAATACAAATTGGGTCAGGTTATATCCATTGTTTCTCCCCACATTTTCCACTTCTTTGATAATGACTATCTTCCTAACTTGATCTACAAGACCTGACATTCTATGCCCTCATTCTCGTACTTCTAAGTGCATTTATATTAGAATTCTTATTATATCATATACCATTGGTAATCTGGAGTGCAGTGAGGTTGCAGAAGATATAGATGCAAGAAGCATTCTCTTTGCCATCAATATCCACATCTGTAAATTTGGTATTTTATTCTACATCACACATATCTAAAAGTTCCTTGAGTAAATGAAATACAATTCCAAATAAAGAACATCCCAATGCTATGAAGATATATATATGTGTAATGGTAATATAATATAAAGCATTTTGTTCCAAGAAGATTAACCAACAATATATTGACTCACACTGAAAAGATCCCTTATATATATCTGTGACCCAAATCACTTTAAATCAAAATACAATTTATATGTTATATTAAAAATTAATAATAAAATTCTTTGTTTTCCTCTCATTCTCAGAGATGGCTTGTGTATCATCTTGAGCCAATTCTGTCAGATTGGTATTGCCTGACCAAAGTAATTTATTGGGAAGAACTATGAGAATCATTTATTTAAGAGTGACTGTCATGGGTGTAGAAGAGTGGCAGCTCAAGTATTTATTAGTCTTAGTTATCTTATATTCTGCAAGTTCTTTGAAATGAGAAAACTTCTCATTTCTCATTCTCATCCTCTGGAGACATACCGTAGGTGCCAAGAGCTTAGTCAGTTTTGTCAAATGAACCAGTGAATGTATGAATGGCATGCTAACTCAGGAATAGACTCTCTGTTTAGATAGATAGATGGATTAGATATAGATATTGGGTATATATGAGATTTAAAAAGCAAATGAAGGGGGGCGCCTGGGTGGCTCAGTCGTTAAGCATCTGCCTTCGG
This sequence comes from Neomonachus schauinslandi, assembly GCF_002201575.2. Lineage (NCBI taxonomy): Eukaryota > Metazoa > Chordata > Mammalia > Carnivora > Phocidae > Neomonachus > Neomonachus schauinslandi. Next base: position 109,602,455 of record NC_058408.1, read on the forward strand.
CTTAGGTCATGATCCCAGGGTCCTGGGATCCAGCCCTGCATTGGGCTCCCTGCCCCGTGGGAAGCCTGTTTCTCCCTCTCCCTCTCCCCCTGTTTGTGATCCTGCTCTCACTGTGTCTCTCTCTGTCAAATAAATAAAATAAAATCTTAAAAAAATAAATAAATAGATGAAAAATAAAAAGCAAATGAAGTACAACAATTCACATAACCCTGGGTGCTCAAACTGTAGCAGGCATTGAATCCCCCAGAAGGCTTGTTGCGACACCAATTATTGGGCTCCACTCCCAAAGAGTCTGAGTCACTAGGTTTTTGGTTAGGGCCTGAGAGTTTGCATCTCTAACAAGTTCCCAGGTGCTGCTGCAGCTACTGCTCTGGGGACCGCACTGACGTAACCAAATCGTCTGTCGATGAGTTAGACACAAAGACAGCTGGCTCCAGGAGGTCAAGTGTTTCATGAAGACATAATTTCACTTTACTCATCTTTGGCTCTGCTTTCATCTGTGGTGAACTCATTTTTGGGTGAAGATCACCAGAAGCATCTCTTAGCTTATGTAATTGCCAGAGCAACTACGTCTCAGAGAAGGAGGACCTCCTTTCTGATGGTTTAAGCAGAATCCCAGGGCTGATTCTGATTTGTTCCATTCAGGTCACATGTTCACTGCATGTAATTGAGATCCCCATCAGATGAAAGAGGAGCAGTACTTCAGACGGACATTGAATACTGTTGGGTAAAAAGTAACATACCTAGCCTCCCCCACCGGCTTTGAAAATGAGAACTTCAAAGTCAACATGTGGGGCAATAACCTTAACCACTTGTGTTGGTGCCAGAGGCAAACACCGAATCCCAGGTGACTCTCTTCAAGCCCAGTGCTTCTCCCCACTCCCCATTTACCTCCTGCTCTTCTGATTCTTCTCTAACATGGATTGCAAGAGTTCCCAGTTCTTACGAGGAAAACTTGTCATAGCAAGATCTAAAAAGCCAGGAGGATATTCCTTAGAAATACTTAGAAAGATTTCAGTCAAATGAAAATGAGAAATATAAAAATTTCATTTGACTTCCCAGAACCAGGATCACTCAGATAAATGCTGTCAGGGTGGTTAATAGAAAATACCTTAAAGTGCTTTGCTTCCTTATATAAAAATTAATAAGTGAGAGCACAATAAGAACATGTCTATTTTGTAGACCTAAGGTTACTATCTTGAGGAAATATGTGTTAAATAAATCTATGTAATTATTATAAGGCAGTCCAGCATTTATTTCAAAATGGATGTTAAATGTTCCCCTTTCTTATAATTGTATCTGCCATGCCAATAGTGGGTAATATCATAGACCCATCATGAATGCACAACTCTCTGATTAATGGACATGGGTATAATAATGTTCAGACATGTTGGTCCCCCCAAAAATATATCTCCAGTTTGTTTACCCCAATAAAGTAAGGGAAGAAATAGCATGGGTTGTTGCTATAACTTCTGAATTCCCATGACACCTCAATTCTGCCCCTTCCCTGAAGGATTTGGGATTTCAAGTTTTTTCTTCATGGCTTTGCCACTGCTGAGGCGATTTTTCCTTCTTCCCCTCGAACTCCTCCCCTTGTTCTTCTTTTTTCTCAGCTGCTATTTGTATTACCTCCTTTACAACAATACCTCTCCAGGTCTTATGGGGAGTTTATTCCCCACGGAAACGTATAACCATATCAGACAAACTTTGAAATGTAGAGATCCATGGTGAATTGAGAATTTTACAGCATCTTGTGAGGAGGTTGGTATATTGTCAACTTTCTCACCAGAAGGCATGTTCTTGATCTTATACCTCTTTTATATGTCCCACCTCCTCCAGCCAACCTGCCCAAGATTGTCAGAGATTTTACTTCTCGTTGTGTAACATGAGTCCATTTTAGCTTTCTTCTTAGATTCTTAAGGATCCTCTGAGAAATAGTAATAAAAATAGCCAACCCTCTTTATTTACCAGGGCCTGGTTTAATCCCTGTACATGTATAAATTCCTTTCTTCTTCACAACAACCATTAAGTGGTGGCTATAATTATTAACCTCATGTTCTGATGAAGTAAATTAAATGGAGAAAAATTACACAATTGTCCAAAGTGACAGAAAGCATAAGTAGAGCTCAGGGTTTTTTTTTTTCCCATCTAATAAAGGTGGGTTTCTTCTTGTTGATGAGATATTCACTTCTCAATGATTGAAGATCCAGTATTCTTTTTTTTTTTAAAGATTTTATTTATTTGAGAGAATGAGAGACAGAGAGCACGAGAGGGAAGAGGGCAGAGGGAGAAGCAGACCCCCTGCTGAGCAGGGAGCCCGATGTGGGACTCGATCCCGGGACTCCAGGATCATGACCTGAGCCGAAGGCAGTCGCTTAACCAACTGAGCCACCCAGGCGCCCGAAGATCCAGTATTTTTAATCTCCCAGGACTTATTATCTGTATCCAATTGGTGGAGGGGAAAGAACATGAAGTTTTCATGGGCCAGGCATAATTACTGCTACTCACACTCCACTGTCCACATCTCCGTGTCTTGGTCACATTTAACCATAAGGGAGAGTGGAAAATGTAGTCCAGGTGTGTGCTGAGAAGAGACAGCTACCAATCTCTATCACAGTGACCTCCTGAGATTCCATATGTTCCAAAGTAAGTATAGAAAAATTAAACTCTGCTAATAAAAAATAAAAATAAAAACAAAACTTCCAAGGAAGCAGAGACCACAGGACAGTACATGATACATGTGTTGATCAATATTTTTTTTTAAGATTTATTTATTTTAGGGAGAGAGATTGTGCACGAGCAGGGGGGAGGGGTAAAAGGAGAAGGAGAGAGAATCTCAAGCAGACTCCCTGCTGAGCATGGTGCCCAACACGGGGCTGGATCTCAAGACCCTGAGATCATGACCTGAGATGAAACCATAAGTCAGTCACTTAACTAACTGAGCCACCCAGGTACCCCAATAAATATTTGTTGAATGAATGAGGGAATACAACTTTCTACCTATCTCTAAAATGATATGGGATCATGTATCAATTCCATGTTTGCTCCATTTTTAGTTTTAGTTTTGAAATAAGTAATATTTTAATATTTGTGATTAGACAATGTGTCCACAAATGTCTTATCAATTGCAAATTCAATTTATTCATCAATACTGTGGTTCCCATGGGTGACAAATTAGGCCTCTTAAAACAACACCTTACCTTTTTTAACTTCAAATACCCTGAGAATTAAAAAAAACCAAAAACCCACATATTTGTAGAGATAATCTGTTCATTAAGAGATATGTTATGTTGTAAAATATAATAATAATTTGATTTATATGTTGCAATATTATATATATTAAGCACATGAAATGTACCATATCTTTTTTTTCCCCTCTGTGCAGTGGCCTTTCTCTTTAAATAGCTCTTAGTTTGCTGTAATAAAGGAATATTATGATTTCATAGGCACTGCCTAAGAAAAAAATTTAATTAGCATGAGTAATTTCAAAATTCATTTAAGATCTTGCAATGAAATATTTTATGGACAGTTAAGGTAGTAAATTATTGATTGGCTAATCAAATTCTCAATTACTGACTAACTGATAAGTTGTCATCTCTCCAATAACAGATATTCTCTGAATGCAATTACCCAGGCTAACTGACTCCCTCAGCATCCATCACACTCCCATACAAATTAGGGATTTCTTAAATCTCTGCCATTTATTTCTATTCATAGCCCTGGTTTATAAGTTTCTGTTCACAGTCACACCCACCCTAGATCAGGCTTCTTTTCATGGATGTCTAACATGCCTAGGATGTCAGCAAGATACCAACAACAATTGCAAGGACTCTGAGACTAATTATCAACAGGGTGGTTGTTTTTCTGTCCCAGTCCCAACTACATGTTTAGTATGACAGGGTTCTTAGTGACTCAGCTCAACCAAACATTGAGTTTGTGAACTCAGGCTGATGGAATATTGTGAATCCCCCTCCAGCTAGTAAGTTAAGCCTGGAATTAGCCTCCTTCTTTTATACCCACTGTTTAGTGGGTCTAGAGTTACAACCTCTTTATGTCAAGATTAATTGTAAGTAATTTTTATTTCCTAAAAGAACTAAGCCTTGAAAAAAAAAGCAAAAGAGTCCATGTTTTAGAAAACTAATCATGACAATTCCACCCTTTTAACAGCCTAAGTGCTTGTTCATCTAGGTTCTATGTTTAATGATTCAACAAATATTTATCATGTGACATTTTGAATGACATCTACCTTCACAGAAGTTGATATAAGGGATAAAGTTAAGTAAATAGGCAACTTTAAGGAATAAAGGAATAAATCATTTGATAGATTAGTAGAGAAAGAGAGGGAGACCTTCCGGCCAAAAAGAGGTAATAGACCCAGATTTCAGAGAGAGTCAATGATGTCTTTCTGACAAAAGTGATCTTTCAGGTAAGAATTGAAGATACAGAAAGAGTATGGGGAAGAATATTTTATGTCAGGATTTCTAAAACTTTACTTGTATACCTAACAAGCTCATGACTTTTGCCATATTTATATATATCTATTAATATTATCAACTGAATACTTATTTTTAGAATTTAAATAAAAATTGTTTTAAAAGACAAGTTTATAATCAATTTCACAAGAAGAAAATCAAGATCTTGTATTATAGACAGAAGGTATCTCTGAAAACAAATACATTGACACAAAAGATGTAATTAAATCTTAGCTAATTACTGCATCCTACAGAAAGTTCTGAGCCTAAGACTTTCCCTCCCACTTAAAAGGGAATATTACTTCCAGCTCTATTACAAAGCTGTTATCATCAAGACAGCATGGTACTGGCACAAAAACAGACACATAGATCAATGGAACAGAATAGAGAGCCCAGAAATGGACCCTCAACTCTATGGTCAACTCATCTTTGACAAAGCAGGAAAGAATGTCCAATGGAAAAAAGACAGTCTCTTCAACAAATGGTTTTGGGAAAATTGGACAGCCACATGCAGAAGAATGAAACTGGACCATTTCCTTATACCACACACAAAAATAGACTCCAAATGGTTGAAAGACCTCAATGTGAGACAGGAGTCCATCAAAATCCTAAAGGAGAACACAGGCAGCAACCTCTTCGACCTCAGCCACAGCAACTTCTTCTTAGAAACATCGCCAAAGGCAAGGGAAACAAGGGCAAAAATGAACTATTGGGACTTCATCAAGATAAAAAGCTTTTGCAAAGCAAAGGAAACAGTCAACAAAACCAAAAGACAACTGACAGAATGGGAGAAGATATTTGCAAATGACATATCAGATAAAGGGCTAGTATCCAAAATCTATAAAGAACTCATCAAACTCAACACCCAAAGAACAAATAATCGAATCAAGAAATGGGCAGAAGACATGAACAGACATTTTTCCAAAGAAGACATCCAAATGGCCAACAAACACATGAAAAAGTGCTCAACATCGCTCGGCATCAGGGAAATCCAAATCAAAACCTCAATGAGATACCACCTCACACCAGTCAGAATGGCTGAAATTAACAAGTCAGGAAACGACAGATGTTGGCGGGGATGCGGAGAAAGGGGAACCCTCCTCCACTGTTGGTGGGAATGCAAGCTGGTGCAGCCACTCTGGAAAACAGTATGGAGGTTCCTCAAAAAGTTGAAAATAGAGCTACCATATGATCTAGCAACTGCACTACTGGGTATTTACCCCAAAGATACAAATGTAGGGATCCGAAAGGGTACATGCACCCCGATGTTTATAGCAGCAATGTCCACAATAGCCAAACTATGGAAAGAGCCAAGATGTCCATCGACAGATGAATGGATAAAGAAGAAGTAGTATATATATACAATGGAATATTATGCAGCCATCAAAAGGAATGAGATCTTGCCATTTGCAACGACGTGGATGGAACTGGAGGATATTATGCTGAGTGAGATAAGTCAAACAGAGAAAGACATGTATCATATGACCTCACTGATATGAGGAATTCTTAATCTGAGGAAACAAACTGAGGGTTGCTGGAGTGGGGGGTGGGGTGGGAGGGATGGGGTGACTGGGTGATAGACACTGGGGAGGGTATGTGCTCTGATAAGCACTGTGAATTGTGCAAGACTGTTGAATCACAGATCTGTACCTCTGAAACAAATAATGCAATATATGTTAAGAAAAAAAAAAAAAGAAGATAGCAGGAGGGAAGAATGAAGGGGGGGAAATCGGAGGGGGAGATGAACCATGAGAGACGATGGACTCTGAAAAACAAACTGAGGGTTCTAGAGGGGAGGGGGGTGGGAGGATGGGTTAGCCTGGTGATGGGTATTAAAGAGGGCACGTTCTGCATGGAGCACTGGGTGTTATGCACAAACAATGAATCATGGAACACTACATCTAAAACTAATGATGTAATGTATGGTGATTAACATAACAATAAAAAATAAATAAATAAAATAAAAGGGAATATTAGCAATCTTCATGTTAATCAAACAAATAAATTCACTTAGTATAAAAGTGAGACTTTCTCATTGATGCAATCTAATCAGAAGATATGTAACTTTTCTTATACAGTGATAGCCAAAGCTCTATCTGAGCATCAGTCTAAAATGGTTTCTCATACCACTTATGGTACATATCTCACATCTAGAGAGACATAGACTCGGCATGGGGGCAAAGCAAGGTTAGGGTTCAGAGGCAGGATAGAAAAAGAAATATTTGAGAAGCTTGGAATCATAGATTATAACTTGAGCATGATTGTGGAAGAATAAAATGCCATAATTATCAATAGAGATATAAAAAGTGATCTGATCATGCAGGGCTTTCTAAGTTATATTCCGATACCTCTTGAGGATCCCTAGTACATAGATCAACACCTTTTTGGCTAAGAGGATGGTTTGGACTAGAAGAGGGAGCCATTTTTCCAGCGGTTCTCAATGCCCATCACCACTCTTCCTGCTTTGGTTATGCCTTGGCCCTTTGATTAATGAGCATAACTTTTGTAATCCATTTATCATGTGGTGGATGCTCAAGTTAAGAATGCAGAATTAATGTATTTTAAGCCTGTTCCTAGGCAAAGAAGGATTATTAACATCAAATCATTGAAAAATGAATGGTCTCATTTAAATCTAAATTAGGAATATCAGTAGGAAGACACATCCTTTTCAAGGGCAAAATGGTCACAATTCTAACTCCTAAGTTGATTAGGAATATGTATTTTTAAAGAATAGTATTAACTAGAAAAATTAGTTGAGATACTTATATAATTATCTTAAGAATATGAATATTTATGATTTATGTCTACTCAAGCATCTTGAAATTACTGAGACACCTGTTCTTTGATCCCTGTTTCTTCCTACAAACAAGGTAAAAGCCTTGGACTTAGGTGAGGAGAATTCTGCTAGTTTGGCTCTTGTGAATAGTTATGTCCCATCTGGAAGGTCAGTGGTACACAGGAGACTTTCCAGCTTCAGTTCATGCCCATAACTGGTTGGGTGTTATGGACTGTATAAGCCTATCATCACAACCCTAATGTAAGGCAGGACTCAATTAATAGAAACTAGATTTTATCAAAGAACACGTAGTGAAGCCCTAAGTTAAAGAGGGACCAGCTATTATAGAAGTCATCAGTGCTGAAGCTCTAAAAAGAGGTTATGCATATATCAGAATGCATATTTTCATTTAAAAAGCTTTACACAAATGTCTGTGTGTAATGAAAATAATACTTTAAAAAAATAGGTACTGAATGCTTTTTGTATGCCAGGTGTTACAGAAAGCTCACTACCATGCATTAGCACAGTTAATGCTACAGATTGTATCAGAGGCTTTCAAACTTTTTTGATCACAGCTCACAGCAAGAAACACATTTTATATACTACTAAGGAAACATACACTCACAGATATATGCTCTGTTCTATGGTGGTTGGGAAAATGTTGATCTTGAGCTCCCATAATCACTACACAAACCACTCATGGGCTAGAAGACGGATGGAAAACCACTGCTTTATGTGGTTAATACTATTATTTAGGAGTTAGGCATCTGCCTATTTGATTTTCTAAGTGATCAGCCAGTGATTTGAAGTATGTGTGTACACGTGTGTTTATTCAATGCATAGGAAATATTATCTGTGTTTTGGGTGCATGTGTATTCATGTATACCATACTATGTGGTGATAATTTCAGTTTCAACTGGTTTAATCAACAAATGCTATGAAGATAACTGGCTCCATTTTTGGCAACAGTAAAGTTATCGAACAATTTCATGCCTTATTGTGAAGTGCAAATTAAAATAACAATGAGATACTTTTTGTTATACTTTTTTTTTTTTTTTACTATCACTCAGTCTCTGTTGGAGTGAATTTAAATGTGTACAAACTATCTGCAGGGTAATTTGATAATATGTATCAAAAGCCTTAACAATATGTATAAACAATGAACCAAAAATTCAATTACTAGAAATTTATCCTAAGGAAGTAATTAAGCGTATGGTCAAATTTTTTGGCATAATTAACTGCAAGGCTGCTTGTTTTACAGTTGTTTGTAGTAGTGAAAAACTCACCAAATTTTTCAACAACTGAGAATTGCTTAGATGTAATAGTAAATATTCATACAACGGAGGGTCCCTATGCCATTAAAATAACATGTGAGAGATGATTATATATTGACTTTAAAATATGCTTATGATTTTTATTCAAAGAAAAAAAGAAAAAGAAGAGAGAGTAGATGATGGAAAAAAATGGTTATTACTTACCAAATTTAGGGATTGAAATTGGGGAAACAGAAGGAAGGGATTACCCATCATATCTAGAGATACTATCAGATCAGGTGTGAGAGTGCATCTCCAGGATTTTGGAAATGTATGGAGCACAGTGATGCCAGGGAGAAAAAATGAAGGTGTGGAGAAGGTGTGGTCATGAGAACTTTGACAGGAGAAAGATGAGTGAAGGAAGGGAACGTGGAAAGAAGAAGCTTAAGACGTTCTCTATCTGATTTTGTTCTCTTATATGTTTGCTTACAGACCTCTTAAGAAAAACTGTAGGACGGGGTGCCTGGGTGACTCAGTGGGTTAAGTGGTGGCTCAGTGGGTTAAGTGTCTGACTCTTGATTTTGGCTCAGGTCATAATCTCAGCGTCCTGGGATCCAGTCCCCTGGCAGGCTCCCGTCAACAGGGAGTCTGCTTGAGATTCTCTCTCTCTCCCTCTGCCCCTCTCCTCGTTTGCGAGCTCTCTCCCTAAATATAAACAAATAAATAAATCTTAAAATAAAAGTAAAGTTGTAGGACAGATTACATTAGTCACCAAGGAAATATGACCTTATGTCTGAGCTCACCGCTATGCTTGTGCTTTCCTATTTTCATGACTCTGATTTACTATCTTAGAGAATATGTGTGTATTTTTCTTTTTGGTAATACTTATTTCTCAGTATGGGTATCTCAAAATACTTTTAGTTGGTATTAGAGCTATTATAATTTCTTTCATTTACTTTCATTTATTTTCTAGCTGGTTATTGCTGGGACATGTATTACACAATCATGATTCCACATGATTATCTTTTAACCAGACACTAACTCCCTTTAATATAATAATATTTTTAAACAATCTGTTTTTTTTTTTTAGGTATGTAACCATATAATCAGTGAATGATGAAATTATTGGCCATTTTCCCATATAACCAATAAATAATGAATTTATTATCTGTTTAGATATAACTTTGTTTCCTTTTCATCTAGTTGATTAAGCAAGTTTTGATTAATATTAAGTTCTACAGATTTTGATAATTTATTTTATTAGCAATTTTAATGGACATTCCCTGGGTTGACTATTCCTAATTTTAACATAAAATATGCAACTGATTTTGGGAAAAAACAAAAAACCTTTCTTTGTTGATGGTTTATTACATTTTATATTCATTTATATTCCCTTTTGAAATTATATATTTTTTTGTGATATTCTTAAAAGTTAAGTATAGCTATGTCTTCATTTTTTGTTTTATTTTGTTTTTATTTAAGTAATCTCTACACCTAACATGGGGATCGAACTCATGGTCCTGAGATCAAGAGTTGCATGCTCTTCCAACTGAGCCAGCCAGGTGCCTCCAATTATGTCTTCATGGGTAACTTTTTCCTTTCTTTTGTAAACTTTCTATAATATTATTTTCAAAAATACAAGTGCAAACAAATTAAATTGGGGAAAACCTGAGCATAATGAACAGATAATTTTTGTATTTATTCTTTTTTTTAAAGATTTTATTTATTTATTTGAGAGAGGGTGTGCACGAGAGAGAACAAGGTGGGGTGTGGGGTGGGGGAAGGGCAGAGGGAGAAGCAGGTTCCCCGCTGAGCAGGGAGCCCAATGTGGGGCTTAATCCCAGGAGCCCAGATCATAACCTGAGCTGAAGGTAGATGCTCAACCAACTGAGTCACCCAGGCGCCCCTGTATTTATTCTTTAATGGTGACATACACATTTTTGTAAAGGCAGAACTCTTCTGTGTGCCATTACTCTTTTTGCAAAGCCACAATTAAGAATTAATGAGAGCACACTGCACATTACTTTCCAATGGTCAATGAAACTTTTTAATGCAAATTTGGGGGCTTGCAAATCATTAAGGGACAATTTGCTCATCATAATTAAGATGAAATTAAACTTCAAAGTGCTGCATCATAGTTTGGAGACTGTAGTCAGTAAAAACAGCTACGGAAAAAGTCACCACAACTGAAAATATGCTGAATAAGTGTAACATGGAAATAAGTTGTTATACTGTTTTAGATAATTGGTTATATTTCATATTAAGTCATGTCTTCTTTAACATATATATATCACTAAGGTAATTAATGTTAATCCAAACAGGTTTAAACTGAACTTCACAGTGATGATATAAGAATCATATATGCAGCTGATTCTCTTCTTTTTGCCAGAAAGAAATTCGCAATACAGAATACTGGTTCATCCAACACTAACGAGGTCAACGTAATGATGGACATGTAGAAGAGTATAGCTAAGGGAGAAAAATTGTCATAGATCATGACTTAGTACTTATGGTTTTCTTTGACATTATTCAAGAGAATATGCAAGGCAACATGGGACATGAAATACTGAGACTGAATTACACAATCGATCCTCATTATTTATGAATTCCATATTTGTGAATTCATCTACTTGCTAAAATTTATTTGTAAACCTAGAATCAATACTCACAGAGCATTTGAGATCATCCATGGGCATAAAGAGCAGAGAGAGCCAGTGAGCAAAAGAAAGATGAGAGAATGAAAACAAGCGGCTACAGTTCCCTCCCCATTTTTGGTTCTGTTTCCTTTGGAGGCCTATTGTACATGCTGGCTCTTGAGTTTTCATGAAACACCCTAACATCCTTGCAATAAATGCTCATTGTTTGCTTAGGATGGAGCATGTGTGCTTTTGCTACTTGTAATCAAGCTACCTGCTTTTATGCATAGACACAAAAAAGAATCCCAAATCTCTAAAAAATAACTGCTTCTCTTAGTATTTTCAAGATATTATTTCCATTTATTGGTTTCTAATGAGGCTATTGAGAAGCTAGGTGTGTCTGTACAAAATTCATTTCCCTGTGATTGCTTTAACAACTTTTTCTTTGGAGTTCTACCATGTTATTATAATATATCCATTTAGTCACTTTTATGTATTTATTTTCATTTATTCTGCCTAGTACTCATTGGCAACTTTCAATAAAGGAAATTTTTATTCATTTCATTTTCAAATAGTTATTTATCCTCTGTTCTTTCTATTTTCTCTTTCTGAAAATCAAATTGGTGCTAAGTGTGAATTTATCATCCTTCCATTTGTATATCCTAATTTCTATTCCAGATTCATAAGTTTTTCTTGTTGCATTCTGGATAATTAAGCCAGTTTTCTGGATTTTTAATTTCTCTCTCCCTATGTTTAATCTGCTGCAAATAATCATTGAGTCTATAATTACAACTTTAACAATATTTTTTCACTGTAAGGAAATGTGTATTTCTTTAAAAGATGTACCTTTTTCAGAGTTGATAGTGTTTTATTCATTAATCATATTTCCAATTCTGTCTTTTTTTTTCCTGCTATGATTTGAATATTTATGTCTCCTCAAAATTTGTATGTTGAAATCCTAATGCCCAATATGATGGTATCAAGAGGTGGGGCCATTGGGAAGCTTTTAAGTTCTGAGGGTGAAGCCCTCTTGAATAGGATTAATGCTCTTATAAAAGAGACCCTACTGAGCTCCCTAGATCTTCTACCATGTGAAGACAGTCTGCAACTCAGAAGGGGGCCTTCACTTGAACCTGACTACAGTGGCATTCTGATCTTGGAATTCCAGCCTACAGATCTGTGAGAAAAAAGATTCTGTTGTTTTTAAGCTACCCAGTCTGTGGTACTTTGTTATAGCAGTCTAAACGAACTAAGACAATTTCTTTATATATATATATATATATATTAAATTTCATTGTTTTATATTTTAAATCTGATAAAGTCAATTTCAAGATTTTGCAGGCACAATTAGGCAGGTTATTTTTGCTGACTCTTGCCTATGGTGCCATGTTTCCTCGGGGGCCTTGGAATTTTCTTAAATTTTGAGCTCATTCCGATTGGCATTTTGCTTAATGAAATTCAGAGAAGGCCTTGGGCCTAAAGTGTGTCCTTCTATATAGTATTTGTTTTTGCTTCTGTCAGATACATTGCAGGAACATTGAGTCACCACATTTTTGGATTTGGCTTTTCTTCCCTCATTTACCAAAAACTAAAATTGAAGCAGATGTTTTCAAGCATTTCACTCTGATAAAAGACCTCTAATTTAAAATACCCCTCTGTATAGACCTAACACATTTGTCAGCCCACCTTCTGTACATGTTAAAAATTGGCTTTAGCCATCATTGATTAATCTATATCTGCAGGGTTATTCATGGCAGAAATGTGACCTCTCCAAATTCAAACTCTGTTTCCAGCCACTGAGGAATTTCTATCTACAGATATGAATTTCTGTGCATAACTCGATATGGAAATGATATTGATATAGATATTCTTTTATATTTCATACAGAATTTTTATGTGTTCTCTAGTATGAATATTTCTCTGGATTATATTGTCATCAATATATCCAGAAATGGAAATATGATTTAAGAATAAATTGTTCTATACAGGAGGAAGCAACTGATCCTACCACCTTTGCTTTTCATGTAGCTATGATAAAAAATTTTCATTATTAAATAAATACCATGGACTGAAAAAATGTAGAAAATATAAATATATGTAAAATGTTGTCAAAGTCTTGATGATGTTGGATTTAATTATAAGACTTATCTTTTTTCCTTAAGTCCCTAATAATTATCAGAATACATAGGTGTGTGTGTGTGCACATATATGAAAATATATATGATAAGAACATTTAGTAGTAGAAATGTCTAAAACTGTGGTTTAAAATACTGATGCAAAGAAACTAGAAGCGTGAATTTCTTTTCTTCCCCAATTTGTAGCAAGCAGGAAACAGCAGAGATTGTTGCATTAGGACAAAAAAACAGTTTGTGAGCATCAAACTATAAAGGCAGACAATAACACACAAACAGAATGGGGATTTTTCACTACAAATAAATAAGGCAGTAGAAGTTAATCAGTATAAGCCACATATTGATTCTTCAAGATTACTGTGGTCAGGGTTGGAAAAAAATATATAATTTGAAAACAGGGGAAACAAGGAATACCAAATAAAAGATAAACACACAACAACAAAAAAATCACAAAATATTTAAAAAATTATATAATGAAAGGAAGGTGACAACCTTAGCAATCAAAACTGATACCTGAGAAAATGGAGTTAAAATAATAAGTTATTTATAAAAGAATAAAATTATTATTATAAATGAGTATATCATATATAGGAAATAAAAAATTGCATTCTGCAAGTTTTCTTAGAAATGAAAAGTAAGAAAGTCAAAGTTACCCAGGAATGAAGGAATGGATTAATATTAGACAGGCTGTAATTGTAAGCCCAAGTAATTGAAAAGGTTACATATTTTTAAAGCTTAAATTAGTATTTGCTTTGAGTCAGTTCTCCATGGGTCTCTCATGTTTCTGCAATTTTATGAGCAGAGACACTGACAGCTTTTATCTGAACACCTTCTCAACCATGCCAATATAGAGATCAGATAGAAATATAGTATCCACTAGTAGATTCTTTTGCTATCCACCATATTAAAACATAGTCTCCAGCTAGGGCAAAGTTTGGGCCATTTGTTTTACATCTCATTTTATAAAAGATTGAATTTCCTGGGCTTACGATTCTTTTACTGTGATATAAACTCATTACATGCATAGCAGCCATCTGAGCAGCTCTGTGTTGCCTGGATAACACCTGAGATCAAGAGGAACCAATGTGAATATGAAGCTCATGATGACACTATGCCATGACTAATGAAATCCTTTGTCTTTGAACCAAAGATCCTCTGTCAGCATCCATGAAAATGTGGCAGTCTAGCTTAGTAGCTTGCAAGTAAGTTGAAAAATATTCACCTTATGTGGATATACCACAGTTTGCTTGTTCATCCACCTGTAGAAGATCATACTGGATATGTCCAATTTTTGGTGATTATGAATAAAGCTGCTGTAAACATTTACATTCAAGTATCTGCATATTTTCAATCAGTTGAGTAAATTCCTAGGAACAAAATTGTCAAATCATGTAGCAAGAAAATGTTTAGCTTGTAAGAAACTGTTTAATGTCTTCCAAAATGTCTGTACCATTTTTCTTTTCTACCAGCATTAAATGAGAGCTCCGACTGCTGCTAATCCTTGCCAGCAATTGAAATTGTCAGGTTTTTGGATTTTAGTCATTTTATTAGGTCTGTACAGGTATATATATCTTCTTTAGTGAAGTGTATGTTCAAATCTTTTGTGTATTTTTAAATTAAATTGCTGTTTTCCTATTGTTAAGCCTTAAGAATTCTTTATATATTTTGGATACAAGACCTTAAACAGATACATGTTTTGTATATAATTTCTCCTATTGTGTGGCTTATTTCTTCATCTTCCCGTTTTTCATAAAGATGAAGTTTTTAGTTTTCATATAGTCCAAATTACTAGTTTTTTCTTTTATGTATTGTGCTGTTGATGTTTTATCTAAACTTTCATTGCCAAATACAGGTCACTTAGATTTTTTCCCCATGTTTCCTTTTAGAAATCTTATATTTAAGTCTATGACCAATTGAAATATGTAATAAAATTTTAAACTCATCAGTTGAAAATAATTAGAGAACTGGAGAGTACAAAGTATTGACTGGATATGGAACACAGGAACACTTCAACTTTACTTTTCACCAAAGGTTTAAAAAATTATTTCTTTTTTTCTTTTTTTTTAAAGCTTTTATTTATTTATTTGAGAGAGAGAGAATGAGAGAGAGCACATGAGAGGGGGGAGGGGCAGAGGAGAAGCAGACTCCCTGCCGAGCAGGGAGCCCGATGCGGGACTCGATCCTGGGACTCCGGGATCATGACCTGAGCCGAAGGCAGTCGCTTAACCAACTGAGCCACCCAGGTGCCCTAAAAAATTTTTTCTTAAAAAAATATTTTATTCAAGTTTTATAAAATCTTTATATCAAAATGGAAAATAAAAGCAGGCATGACTGCTATTACCACCACTATTTTAGTATTAGATATCCATGCAAATATAATAAGTAAAGAAAAAGAGAAAAATAAAAATAATAAACATCAAAAAGAAAAGAAAAATTATATTATTTGAAGAGAAAATGATTACCTTTATAGAAATTTATAATTATTATCACGGGATGCCTGGATATAGAGAATATATATCTATAGTATAGATCAGCAATGACCAATTTGAAAACGTAAAAGAAAAAAAGATTATAGCTACAATAAACATTTAGGTAAGAGTAAATTAAATAGAACAATGTAAAACCTTAACAGAGAAAACTATGCTACTCTTGTGAAGAATATTATTTCAATCTCAATAAGAATCTCAACAAAATAGTTAAGAAATTTGGATGGTTATACATATACTATATATGAAACTCTATAGATATTGTGAAATCAAGATGAGCAATAAGGTCAGACAAGTACTATGATGTGAAGATGTTAAAAGCTGGAGTAATTTTAACATTCTTGCACTAGCACAATAATGGATAAATAAATGAGTATACTGAACAAAGAGTAGAGAACTATAACTGCTGACAGCAAAGAATGCATTATATGACAACACTCATAGTTCAATTCTATGAGGGAAAATGCTCTAGCAAATAAATGACTTTGGAAAAATTTGTTAACCACATTATTTCCACTGTTAATAAATCTTATTAAGAAATAATCAATGGGAATGAAAGAAATTTTCACAGAAAAAATAAGATGTCCAGTAAGCTATAAGTCAACTTCTTAGCAACCAGGAAAATGCAAAAATTGATGTGTGTGTTTTTTTTCTCATCAGGCTGGAAAAAATATAAACTATCACAATGATGATTAATGTGAATACAGTAGGATGCCCCAATACATAGTTAGTGGCAATAAAAATTATATTTATTGTCCATGTATGTAAAAAATAAAACCATAATAACATTATTTATTTTTTTACATTATTATGGCTGGATACAGATAAGATATAGATAGATAGATAGATAGATAGATAGATAGATAGATAGATAGATAGATAGATAGATGATAGATAGATACAAATGGTATGGAAATGTTTGAAAAAATTCACACTTTATGCAGACACATATCCAGTACCATGAAAAATAAATGTGAAGTTGATTGGGGGAAAAGAATAGGCAGAATACCCCACAGAAAGGTTTGTTTAGTCCTGGCATTGATGCCTCTTGGGAAGGGATCCAGGAGAGAGAACTATACCCCATAATATCATAAATTTGTAGGAAAGTTGGAAGGGCTTGCATGGAACATCTAGTCAAATAATAGATCCCAATGAAAGCTTCCCAGTGGAACAATAGTCCATTTAGAAAGGGGAAACTTTGGGAGCTCATCAGCTGATGTTAATATCTACTTCTCTTAGGGTTGGCTAAGACCTGCAGGGCTAAATAAACACCATAAGAAGGAAGGAAGCAAGCTTCAGGGCTATCCAGATCTGCTCTACTCACACCAAACTGATAATGATGGTCATCTCTGGAGAAAGGTGAGGGATGATGTGTGGGGAGGTATGTGAAGATAATTTGGCTTTGTACATTTTGTATTCTATGTTTTCTATGTATTCTATGTATTCTGTGCTTGAATTTGTTTACCAGAATATTAATATAAAATAAGACATTGCTCTTGCCTTGTAGCGGTAGGAGGGATAAAAAAGCATGTTGTTCTTTCTAATGATAAATGGTGTGAGCATAAAGATATTCTAAATGTCTGGGTAGATAAGAAATGCTTAAATACCAGGAAATGCGTAAAGAATAAATTTAAAAACTTTCCTTAGGGCACTATATAAGAATTCTTTCAGTGCTCTCAGCTAAATTCACTCAGCAAAAAAACCAAACCAAAACAAACAAAAAGGCCAAACCCAGAACAGCCCCACTTTGCCTCTTAAAGGGAGCAATCACATTCATTGTGTTCACAGGCTAGGCCTTTTGTAACTGTTTTGTCCTACAAATAAATGTATGCTGAATATTTGGCTTCTTGCCAATGGAGACCCGTAACAGCTGAGAGAAGATGACAGAAAATAGACCCTAAGCAGATAAGCAATCCATTGCCTTTTTTGCATCTGACCACAGACACTAGACAGAAGTGTTTATTAAATCTGGCAGAATGTAGAACCTTTATGGCTTTTAATGGAAGCTGCATGTAAAGTGAAGTATTTGCAAACACAAATCCACTTCTTCATTCCTCTGGCTCAACAAACTAGGCATCTCCTGTTGTGTCCCTGCCACATCAGTACCCTGGTACAGAAAAAACAATTTTTTTCTAACTTTTATCTTTTGAAAGGGGATCTAATTAAATTGTGATTGCTGCATTCATTTTACAGATGTAATATCTGTTTTGCTTCATGGGCTCAGCAGTTGTGACAATGGACCTGCCATCCAGCTCAGTAAGTGGATCTCATGAATACTGTGAAAGAGACCCAACAAAAACCCCATAACAAGTGCTGCTCTGCTGGAAAGGTCCAGAATAATAAATAGTTCCCCAACTCCTAGCTGGATCTCTGATCACAGTATCAACTTTCTGTCCCATTGAATCCTGCTGTTTTTTCTTTCCTTTTTTATAAATGGTTTATTTGCCAATAAACCATTTATAAAAAGGAGGAAGATAAAATAAATGTGTGAGTATCAGAGCAAGAGCAAGAGAGTGTCCCCAGAGGATTCCATTTGTTGAAGCTCCAGCTTCGAAAATATCAATTACGTGACAGATGGGATGTGGTAGATTGTTGAAAAACTGACACTCAACCTATTTCATCAATAAGTGGTTTAGCAATAAACAAAAATAGTAATGGTGTGTTGTGGTAAATGCTATTGCTAATTGCTCTGTTCTAATTACCCAGAACTATAATAAAATATGGTATCTTTATTTTTTTCTCCATGGGTTTTCCTGCTGTTCTCTTTTTATAAATTGTCTCCTCCTTAACTCTTCACTTACAGAACTCTTACCAATCTTTCAAGCAATAATTCCTCAAGAAAGCCCACAGAATTTCCAGTCCCTGAGATGCATTCGTTGATCTTTAGTGTCAACACATCTTGTGTCTGCCTCTATCACAGTAGGGATTACAGGTGGGCTAGGTATCTTCCCTATGCTCTTTCCACCACGTCTACTACTCATTTTGGCCCCAGAAGGCTGACTTGTATAAATTACAAGGGACTGTCATAATCTGTACTTTCTGGAGCTTTGACCAATTGGAAGCCAAGGGCAGGAGATCAGAGGGAAAAAAGAGAATAAGTTCAGGGGTTTCATCCCCATGGATTCTTCCTTGGACTAACCATAATCTTCAGTCCCAAATCAGTATTTCGTTCAAGATGGTCTCCTATAAACAACCACTCACTACAGGGCTATACTAAATCTCCCTCCTCTATCCCTTTAGCAGAGTACTTTTATAAGTCTGCTGGTTACTAGCTTTGGGTTATGGCTTTATGTCTTATGATCATGCCACATTCTTATTTCTTTCTTCTTTTATTTATTTATTTTTTTTAGAGAGAGAGAGAGAGAGTGGGGGTGGCACAAAGGAAGAGGGAGAGAAAGCACTTCAAGCAGGTTCCATGCTCAGTAGGCTCCAAGTCAGCATGGAGCCTGACTTGGGGTTTGATCCCACGACCCTAAGATCATGACCTGAGCCAAAAAATCAAAAGTTGGATGCTCAGCTGACTGAGCCACCCAGGCGCCCCCACACTGTTATTTCTATAAATAGCCCCTTTCAAGATATCCATTCTACATAACAAACTTCTCCTAAAGTTTAGTGGCTTTATCAACAAACATTTTACTTTTCATCATAATGTTTTGGGTTAGGAATTCTGACAAGGTTTGGCTGGTCAATTCTTCTGTATCATGTAGCATTGACTGGCTTCATTTGGTGGTGTTCAGCTGAAGATGGACTAGTCTGAGTATCTAAGAGGGCTTCACTAATATCCCTGGAGCACTGGTAAGGCCAACTGGAAGGCTAGGCTAGGATGGGCGCTTCCCCTTTCCATGTGGTCTCAGAGCATTTCCACCTTGTCTTTCCAGTATGGTAGTCAGAGTTCTTACATGGTGGATTATACATGGCTTGAAGAGATTCTGTCTTACACAGCTTGACTGGACCAAGAGAAAAGGTACTAGTCCTCTTAAAAATGAGGCTAGTATCTGGCTTTATTTGTTTTCTACTGCTACATAACAAACCTACCTTCATATTCATGTGTCCCAATCACACTCAAGGGGATGAGATTATAAGGAGCATGTACACCAAAGGGCAGGAATCTTAGGGACTGCATTAGAAGTTTGCTTATC
Source organism: Neomonachus schauinslandi (assembly GCF_002201575.2). Classification (NCBI taxonomy): domain Eukaryota; kingdom Metazoa; phylum Chordata; class Mammalia; order Carnivora; family Phocidae; genus Neomonachus; species Neomonachus schauinslandi. The sequence continues at coordinate 109,622,349 of NC_058408.1, forward strand.
ACAGTCCTCCCAAGGATTCATATCCCTCTGAAATGAGAAATACATTCACCTCCCATCCAAAGGTTCTCAAAAGTCTCTTTATAGCATTAACTCAAAGTCCAAGGACTCATCATCCAAATCATCTAAATCAGATAAATATGAAACTCCAGGTAATAAGTAATCCATTAAATTCAGCTTTTGGAGCAAAGTTTCTCTCCATATGTGGATGTGTGAAACTAAGAAGACACATTCTGTAGCCTAACACTCCCATCATACAATGGCGAGACAAGTGTTTGATAACAGTTACAGATATTCCAGTTCAAAGGGGGGAAAAATAGAAGGTGCTAAGGAGCAACTGGTTCCTGGAAGTTCTGTAATACAGCTGGGCAAATGGTGACATTTTTTGGACTCAGTTTCAAAGATTCAGAATAATCCTCTGGGTTCCTAGGCTCTGCCCTCTGGGCTATTGTTTCCATTCTAAGTCATCCTTCCTTTTCCATGAAAAGTAGCTAGTATTAGAAATGGAGTATTTTATCAGCCTGCTTACTGCCAATAAAATTCTGGGGGTCTGGAAGCCTTCTTTCATTTCAAGTTCTATCTGTCCCTTTCAATCCAAGCTAGCAGTATTCTGCTGAAAAAGAATTTCTCAAGAACATTGGAATCTTCAATGGATTTTACTGGGTTTCACTCCATTAGGCTATAGCTACACGACCAATCTTTTTTATCTTTCTGAGATTTAGCAGAAGGTTGTAAAGTCACACATTCAGTGTACTGTTTATTTTTACTTTCTATATATTATGATGTTTTGACAATTTAAAAACCTTGCTGGCTGGGGAAAGACTTCCCTTCCCAGGACTTGCCAATTCTTAGAGAGAGCAAAGGAGCATGCCTTTCATATGCAATCTCCAACCAATCCAGAGCTATGCCTCCTCTATCCAGTTCTTACACCCCAGCAGATGCTTTATCATCCCAGGGCCAGGTACCAGTCAACTGGAGACTACCCCATATAGCCCAAAGTCCACTGGACTTGTCAAAAAGCCACTCCTAAGATGTTGATTCTGTCCTGCCTTACCTCTCCTGCAGAAATTCCAATGAAGACTCTGGACTAAACTTTCCCCTTGCTCCTCTGTTCTGCTACCTGACTCAAACCTGGTAATTCCCCTGTGACCCTGTGTGGCATGTGGTGACCCCCTTTCTAGGACCCCGCGAATATAACAAACTCTTGTTTTCCTGAGCCTCTTGTCTCCTCTTGTGGCCACACCTGATTGACCATCACATAAAAGAACACAGAACATTCAGCCATACTATTATGTCATACTATTGGCAATACTGTTCTACTTTTAGCATTTTATTTTTAGCATTTTTGTTACTTAGAGAGGCTGAGAATTTTCAAAATCATTAAGTCCTGTTTCTTTTTTGTTTAACAAACTTCCCTTCAATTTATGTCTCTCACATTTTACTATAAGCAGCAAGAAACCAGGCGGAATCTTCCAAATTTGCTTAGAAATCTCGTCAGTTTTGTATTTCCATTCATCACTTAGGAGTTCTGCCAACCTAACTGCGGGAACAATTCTGAGAGCTTTCTGCTGCTATGCAACAGAGGTCCCTTTCCTTCACTTTCCAGTAATGTTCTCATTTCCTTCTGAATCCTTATGGGTAACATCCTTAATGTCCATGTTTCTATTAAAAGTCTGTTCAAGACACCTGAGAATTTCTCTCATTGACTTCAATATTCTTCCAGTCTCTACCCATTGCCTAGTTGCAAAGTTGCTAACATATTTTAGGTATTTGTTACAGCAGCAACCTATTTTGATGTCAAACTCTGTATTCATTTTTTATTGCTGTGTAATCAATTACTACAAATTTATGCTGAAAAAACACAAACTTATTATTTCAGAGATCTGTAGGACAGAAGTCCAGGCACAGCTTGGCAGGTTCTCTGCTTAAGGTCTCACAAGGTTGAAATCAAGATATTAGCTGGGTTGGGGTCTCATTTGAGGCTCAGGATCCTCTTCAAAGTTCATTAAGGTTTTTGGCAGAATTCACTTCTTTGTGGTTATAGCACCAAGGTTTTTGTTTTCCTGTTGACTATCACTCAGGGGCTCCTGAGTGTCATGTGTTTCATGCCATACACCCACTGACAACACAGCTCACTGCAACAATAAAAAACCAGCAAGAGAATTTCTCTAATGATTTGAATCTCTTTCTTCATAAAAGACCTCTCCCTTTTCAGATTTACCTGATTAGCTCAGGCTCACCCAGGATAGTGTCCTTTTGATTAACTCAAAATCAACTTATGTGGTGTGTTAATTGCATCTGTAAATCCCTTCCCCTCAATATGTAATAGAATCACGGGTAGCCCATCATATTCACAGTCTTCACACTTAAGGGAGGGAGATTATATATGGTGCACATAGAAGGAGATGCCTATATGTCTCCTTCACCTACCAATTGACAACATGCAATTTCTATCGAGCTTTTTCAGTCAAAGCAGTTATAAGGTTCACAGGTTCAAGGGGAGGCGGAAAGACCTCACTTCTCAATGGCAGTTATCTCAAAGGATGCATGGCCATTTTGAGTCTAACTCAGTCCATGTTCTAGTCACAATTTATTCATATTCCTACAACCTGCAGAATGTTCTCGCCCGCCCCCTTTTAATGATGAAGGATAGCTGGAAGAAAGGCAGGCAGGGACAAAGGATCCCCGCCCTAAGAGGAAACCACCCTTAAGGGTATTTTACACCCACTTTGGAAGGAGTCCTCCACCCTTTTCCACATAACAAAAACCTGATTGGATGACAGGCACAGGAAGGTTAATCAGATTAAAGCAGCCTGCCAACAAGCCCGTAGAAACCCCAAGATTTAGAAACTCTGGTGGCAACCCTCTCGGGTCCATCCCTCTTCCGGAGCTTTGTACTATCACTTTACTTGGCTCAATAAACTTTGCTCTGCTGTCCACCACTCTTTGTCTGGTCTACCTCGTCATTCTTCAGGGTGGCATGACCAAGAACCAGGCATCAAAGGAGAAGGAAATCCTGTAACACTAAAAGCCCCAGAGTCTCATCCCATTCTGGCATTGGCTTAAAGTTCAGGATCTCATCATCTCGTTTAGGCCCAGGTAAGGGAAACTCCTTGAGTGCAGTTCTTTGAATGTGGTTCCTCCTAGTAGGAAAAAAGTATGTTTTCTACTCACATGTCAAAATTTACAATGGGGTGACCAAAAGAAAAGGATAATCATAATCTACATCTCTATTCCAAAGAGGGGAAATGGAAGGCACACAACAGTTACTAATCCATAATAATTTAAAAAACCCCAGCAGGGAACATCTGGTCCACTCTTAATTAGGGCCCAGTCCTACTCCCTGGGGATGATTTCCTGGAGCTTTTGTCTCCACCCTGGGAATCATCCATCCTTTCCCATAAGAAACGGCTGGTGTTTGCAGCTGAGAAGGTTTCTCAGCTTATTACCTGCCCCTAATAGATTGAGGGTCTCTCTTTTCATTTTGTTCTGTCTCTGTCCCTTTCAATCTATGTCATTTAAAAAATGTTTTGGCTTCTTTTCTTGTCCAATTGTAATTCATGTCATTAGACACAACTGTACTCACAAATCTCTTACAGATAACCTTTTCTATCCCCAGGCTCCCTGTGAGGTTGATGTGGGTCTCTATTAATTTGCTCAGGCTGTCTGAACAAAGTATCACAGACCAGGTAGCTTCAACAACAAACATTTATTGTCCGCAGTTCTGGAGGCCAGAAGTCCAAGATCAAGGCAGAGTTGGTTCCTTCTGAGGGCTGTAGGGAAAAGTCTGTTTCCTGCCTCTCCCCTCACTTTCAGTGGTGTGCAGGCAATCTTTGGGGTTTATGGTTGATGCAGGCATCACTCTAATCACTGCCTTGACATTCACATGTCTGTGTGTGAGAGTCTGTCTCCAAATTATCTGTTTTATAAGGACTCCAGTCATGATGTTAGGGCCCACCCTAGTGACCTCATTTTAACTTGGTAAAGAGAGTATCTCCAAATAAAGGCACACTCCTGGAGTACTGCAGGTTAGGACGTCAGCATAGGAATTTGAGGGAACCACAGTTCAACCCATAGCAGGAATACTGTGCTTAGTATTCTTAGAAGCCCTCATTTAGAACTGAAACCACCTATAAGGCATAACTTTAATACTCTAAAAAGCTAAACCTTTTTAAGGTCTTAAGAAGGGTCTTATAGCCACGCCCTGATTTTATCTTTACCCTGAGGTCATACTTTAAAGCCCTGGATTTGAACTTTGCCTTGAGGCCAGTTCTTACTTCAAGAGCCTTTTGCAAGCTAGAGAGACCATTCCTGGCTTCTATATGCTTTCTAAATTCTGCTTAAAAACTAAAAACTAAAATTTCCTCTTAGTTTCTCTCTCTTCTTAAATCCCTCTCTTCTCATAGGGAGCTAGAAAATGCAAGTTACCACTTTCTAGATTTTCCAACCTCCACAAGTATGTGAAATATTTTGCATGTTTTCCATGCTCCCATAGGTAAAGAGCATTACCTACTGTCAAAACATAAAAATAGTCTTTTTTCCTCCAGGCTTTAGTAACATTTTCCTATGTCCTCTCAGCCTTCATTAACAGGCTCCATGAAGCCCTTCCAACTTGCACAGACTCTCTTGAGCTACTTCCAGCTTCCATTCTGCAACTTGTTCCAAGCCAATGTGAAACATAGTTTTTTTTGTTAGGATAGGGACCCATTTCCTGGTATCAGATCTGCTCCTCTTATCGGTTGCTGCATAACAAACCACCCACAAAATTAGTGGATTCAAACAACTGTTTTGTTATACTGCACACTTTTGTGGGTCAGGAATTTGGGCAGGGCTTAGCTGGTCAGTTCTTCTGCCCCACGTGACTTTAACCAGGTATTAACCGGGTAACTGTTCTTATCTGGGTTGTCTAAGCTTTCACTAACATTTCCAACACTTTGACTGGGATGGTTGGAAAGGTGGGCTGACTGAGCCCCTCTCTCTTTCAACATGGTCTCAGAGCATTTATGTGGTTTTTCTTGCGGGCTAGCATTACTTCTTAAACAGTGGTTTAGGGTTTGGATAAAGTAAGATGGAAGCTACTCATCCTCTTAAAGCCTAGGCCCAGAACTCAAATAGCATCATTTCTGCCATACTCTCTTGATCAAAGTCATCAGAGGCTAGTCCAAATTCAAAGAGAGTGGAAATTCTCTCAATGGCATTTCAAAGAATTGATAACCCTTCTAAATCTACCACAGCCTCTTGTAAACAAACTTTTGAAAAAATGATCCTAATTAGAATATGCCATCTGTTTTCTGTGGAGACCTTGACTGATACAGTAATGGGTATCGTAAGAGGCTTCAGGAAACGGATCTCTAAAATGAGATTTTGAATTTTAATTAATCATATATTTGAGGGTACAAAGTTAATCTACTTTTTACAGGAGGAAATGGGATATTAATTATCTAGTGCATATAATTACATCATGATTAATCACAATATCAGTGGTAGTGATATTAGATGCAAAGCAGGTAGAAGGCAAGGTTTTGGAGGATCATTGAATGTGATCATTAGTTGCTATGGCAAGAATAGCAATTATAAACTTGTGGAATCATAAGTTTTCTAATAATGCTAGGGAGCATCTGTAAGAGCAAAGAGAAAATAAAATCTATGAATAACTCAAAATAGGTATGAAAACTTTAGGGCTCCAGGGTAGCTTTGACAAAGTCCCTTATTTTCTGCAGTCACATGACAGAAATGACTTAGATCAAGTCCAGGGTCTGGGGATAAGAGTTGCAGATAGTAAGACAATAATGATGAAAGTTGCACCAATTCAATCTCGCCTAGTCTTTCAAACTAAGTCAAGGAAAAATATGAGATTCTGAAAAAGACATGGAGATATTTGGGCAGACATAGATAAAGCTGAAAGCTTGAGTCTACAAATTTCTCTGTAAACCCCTTGCTGGCAGAAGCAGCTTTTTCCTCATTTAAGGAAAGCAGCTCTCTCTTGCAAAAGAGCCTTCCAAAATCTGTAACTGGGAGGTTGCCTTACAAGTTCATCTGTATCATCCTTTTGCTTCTTTGTATAAGAAAGGTTAGATCCTAAGATAGCCTAGATTAAGCAGTATAGGAAAAAATCACCTATCCACCATAAAAATTATAAGATCTTACTTTAAGAAATTCAGCAGTAATTTTAATTTTAATGGCAAAGACAGCAGTTTATGATTTTTGTCATGTCCCAGAGCTATTTCAACATTCCAACTTCTGTATCATATATAGTTTGCGATGACTTCAATCTTCTTGATATTCCATAGAATTTAATGCTGGCCCATGTCACTGATGACATTATATACCATTTGAGTCCTTATTGTATATTACATTATTGTCCCAAATTTTTACCCCTCCCGTTTTCTAAGCCTTTTGCCATGTGACTTTTGTGTTCCTTCCATAAAGGTGGAATATTTTTTGCTTCCTGTTGACATTAGACTCAGCCACATCCCTTACCCCGGCATGGCAGCAGAAATGACAGAAGAGCTGTTCTGACCTACGGTTTAAGAGGCCTCATGTGCTTCTCCTTGGTATCTAGCTCATCTGCCATCACCAGAACATGCTCCCACTGGCACACTAAATACCAGGGAAAGGATGAGATAGCTGTGTAGCAGAGGCTGCACTTCAAAATGGACACCCTCAAGCTGACACAGGCCAAAGCAGAGCCACCCCAGCTGATCTGTAAACTTAGCAAGAAATGTTTGTCGTATAATGCCCTGATAGTTTGTGGTTATTTGTTATGTAGCATGACTAGGCAATATATTACTGATAGACTCAGTAGACCCAGAGAAAGTTAAGGGTGCTGTCATATTGATACCATTTCTAAGGATGTAGTAGTCTGGAGCATGATGGAATATCCCTTTCAAAGTGAAAGATAAGTTGCCAAACCCTGCTCTGTACACCATAAAGAAAGAGAAGTATGTGGTGGACCTCTTAATATTTTAGCAGCAACATACACAGATGTTTCTGATATATGATGCTATATGTGATCCTAATAAAATATAGGTTCTACAGAATTGTGCATTAAATACAGCAGAGGCATTTTATGTTACTTGATGTTTCTATTCAAGTTTTCTCCCACTTTTATGCCCACGACTTTTTGCCAAGAGTGCCAATAGTAGAGGATTTAAGTTTCAGGTATTAGTAGGACCAAACTGATTCAACTCATAATGTAGAGGCTGATTTCCCTTCTAGGTTCTTTGGCTGATCTAATAATTAATTTGACATAAGACAGTTTAACAAGAGAAAAATTGAATTTCATAAGTATAGGAGCCTCCAAGACCTGAGAGGTTCAAAGACAGTCAGGCAATTGAGGCTTATCTGCCATCTTTATCTAAGGAGAAGAGCAGAGAGGTCTGGGGTTTCAGAGGGGAGGAAGGCAATTCACAGGAAGATGAGAAGAAAAAATGTTTGGTAAACAAATGTTTGCCATGCCATGCAGATAAGTTTCTGATAGAAAAAGGTATCTCTAATTTTGGCCCTCTATCTAAATTCTTTCAGGCAGTTAAAGAAGAGGTTAAAAAAGAAAAAAAGAAAAAAAAAGCAACAAAAAATCCCAAAAAACAAAAAACAAAACAAAACAACAACAACCAAAAACCTTTCCTGGGTCTATTGGGTCCTAATTGCCTTCAGCTCAAAAATATCCATATGCCAAAGTGGTACAATTTGGGGTGACCATACTCTCCCTTCACTGGAACAGAAACTTAACTTTTTTTTTTTAATTAAAAACTTATATCCAGATGAAAGACAGGGTGTTAAGCAATACAATGGTAAACTATAAAGGATGTCTTCACTTGCACTGCAGATCTACTCTTCACTTTTCTTCCTTTAGCTTGCTTCCTAGGTGACAGACTTGCACAGACATATGGATGGGCTTTCTTATTCTCTCTTCTGGTCTGCTTCAGCCAATGGGAGTCACTCCAGGAGATTAGAGGAAGAATGACATCTTTTTTATTCCCTGGCTTTCCTTCAAAGTTATTTTGGACTGTTTTGTTTGTTTTGTTTTATTTTACTTGACCAAAGGCTTTTCTAAAGGTTGCCTCCTCTGTGGAATTATTACATTCTGTTTCTGTTCACCATTTACTCTTCTCATCTTTTTGGGTGATAACAACTATCTTGGCTGCAGCATGCTGAACTATCAGTGTTGTTTTCCTCCTGACTGCACCTCTATAAATAGTCCCTTTGTAAATTAACCCTCTTCGAATTACTCTAAATTGACTGTGCCATTTGTTTTCTTACAGTAATTGGCTGACTCAACAGTCTATGTGTTTGATACAAAGTGGCTGTTTGATGCCTTGACTATAAGCTTTTTATAGAAAGTGATCCCATCCTTTTTTCTTTAGTTCAGAGTTAGCATTTAATAAGTTATGACTGAATAAATGAAAGAAGGAATACATGATGAAAATCATCTAAAAACATTTAGAATCAATGTTAGAGGGAAAATTTACATAAAGGACTACAAGTTTCTTCTTATCTAGGGCTCTGGCTGACGTCCACATCATCCAAATAAATCTTTTTCTCTGTGTTCCTTCTCTTTTGATCCCCTGTCCTACTGGGTAATCCTTACCTATGTTGAGTTTCAGGAGCTTACACACCAGTTCTAACCTCACAGAGGAGTGAGATGTAAACCTAAGGGAAAATCTGGATCATTATGATTCTAACCTCTGCAAAAAATGCCATCATTTAAAAAAACCCCAGGTAGAAGCTTTAGCAGACCAAAATGTTCTTGTTCTTGGAAATAATACAGAGCTCAATAGTGCTACGTGAAGTCTTTTTGTTCTGGAGGATGTGAGATATAACCTTGTTTGCACTGTCACCAAAATGTCGGAGAGTAGAGAATGTGATGTTTACAAGCAAAGAGACTCATGGGAGGACAATAAATCAGCCAACATCTCTGAGGAGCCTAAGACATAGTTAGGATGAGCTTTTTTCAATAAATATATTTCCAGAATTAGGGATGGCAGATGACCTAGACTTCTATGCATAGTGACAATGAAGAATTGGCATGATAGAAGAACAGTCTGTGCATTGGCACTTTCATGACATTTGTCCCAAGAAATCTCCCCAACTCCCTTCAAGGAGAGGATATTTTGTGGGCCTCTGGCATTGAGCAAGTTGACTGCACTACTGATCAGGTATTCCCAGATTTCACACCCTCTCTCTAGATGGAATGCACTGAACTCATATTACCTGTATGGGGCTATAAGAGTATAACTTTGCTCCATCCAAAACATTTTAGGAGATGCTTCCATTTTTTTTTTCCTTTTTTATATTGTCCTCATGAGAATTCAGTAAGAACAGAACAACTCCTTAGGAACCATAGCTACTTTAGAGTGCTACACAGATCCAAAATATTTTGGATTAATACTCAAACTATTTGGGATTAAAAGCCAAATAGAGGAGTTACAGAGCCCTTAAAATAATAGCACATATATAGTATCCTTTGTGATATGCCATATTTGTTTTTCAAACATCACACTAGTCCAACTTTGTGTTGCCTTTGCTTCAGAGCATGCAGCAAGAATAATAAAAGCTTTTGAGATGGTAGTGCATTTATACTACCCCTTTTAATGCCTGAACAGACTGAAATATATCAGAATTTAAAAATCCAGCAGCAAGGGATTGTGTGGAATTAGGTGAGAGAAAAGTAGAAAAAAATAGTTACAACAACAAAAAGAACAAAAAGAGAGAGAAAGAAAAAAGAGTCAGGAAAAAGAAACAAAACGTTCTTTTCCCAGGTGAGAGAAATCTAAGGTGAAAGACTCACCAGATTCAGATATTACATAATTAAGCAATTTCAATAGCCTTTAAAAAGATCTAACATAGTGGAGGATAAATATCAATGGAGCAAACAAAGCAGCACAGTGAGGGGCAGGGATGGGTGGTGTTAATTCAGATGGCATCTTGCTTGAGAGGACACAGTTAGACTCTCCCAGGTTCTCTTATTCTCTAAAGATTATCTAGAGACTCTCATCTCCTTTCTTCTTTTTTTCCTGTTTAATGTGTGTTCTTACATGAAATCTTTAATGGTCTCAGGTATGGCTCTGATAGATAATCTCATACTTGAATGGCAAAGTTCAAAAAACCACCATTAGAAAATTACACTCCAAGAAGATCACCCTTATTACAGGATAACATGGCCTGCACATGAGGGTATTTGGGTCTCTATAAAAAAACCCTACAACAGGCAGTCAACCTCATAACCAACAATAAAAAGCAAGTTGTATGGAGCTTGGCGCATTAAATGTATAAATTAAATTAATAAGGAGTAACTGGCTCTTCTTTAGAACTGTAGTCTCCAACCAGAATAAATCATTAAGTGAGGAATGGTTTAGATTGGAGATGGGAAAAGCTATGGAAAAGGAAGAAGGCAGAGGAACACTGGTTGAGACATGGGAAATTCGGAAGTAGTTAATGTAGATTCCTCCAAGAAAGTTGAGATGACAGAAAAGCAAGAACATAGAGCCAAAATTTATACATGAAAGAATAGAGAAGATCACCAGGAAAGAGTTCAGGCAGTCACCTGGGAGAAGAGGAAACCAGAGGACAATTTTGCTTGTTTCAAATTTCAGTAATAGGGAAGGTAAATGAAGGTATGCATATGTTGAGAAAGAATCAGTAGGAGATGTTGACTGAGGTGTTGAGACAATGAAAACTAGCTATTCCAATTATTTTGATAGCTTTTGGGAAATTTTCAAGTCTTTTTGGTGGAAATGCTCTGCAGATGATATTGTACTATTTATTTATTTATTATTTTTTTAATTTATTTGAGAGAGAGAGAGTGTGTGCGCATGAGCAGGGGTGAGGGGCAAAGGGTGAGGGAGAAGCAGATTCCCTGCTGAACAGGAAGCCCCACATAGGGCGTGATCCCAGGACCCTTGGATCATGACCTGAGCCAAAGGCAGACACTTAACTGACTGAGCCACCCAGGCGTCCCCCCTTTATTGTACTTTTTTTTTTAAATAGAATTTTATTGGCTTCAATTTTCAAAAAGGGCATTTTCTGACCTTGTCTTTTTTTCTGTTTTATCCTGTGGTCAAGCATAAAAGAGAAAATACCTGATTTATTCTTGTATAATTAGAATGGCATTTACAGAAAATTTAAATCACATCTATAATGCAGTTAGAAGAACCATAATTATTAGTGGAATTTGGTTATAGACTAGTATATATATTGACAAAAAATATTGAATAAAATAAATATTATTATATTTTATTTACTTTTAACCAGGTAATATGGGTAATATCTATTTAACTATGTTTATCCATCCATCTATGTATCTATCATCTATCTATTTATCTATCATGGTTAAAAATAAAAGTGGTGTTGCCATACTTAAAAAATAAATTTAAAAAAATCATCCTGTAACTTGTTTTGACAATATTCTGCTTTTAGCCTTATATCATCTTCAATAAGCATTTCATTTACCTAATGAAAAACATATTTAAAGTAATGAGTACACAGTGTTTTAATTTGCATATGCAAATATGTTTAATCACTAGGAATAGCTAGCAGAAGGAAAGTGTATGCATGTAATTATTTCAGTGACTGCCCACTCCTTCAAGTTTATGGGAATGCTTTATAGAGGGGATTAGAGATTAATACTTTTTAAGGGAAAGAGACTAAATTCTTCAACGTGGAAAATGACCATAATGATAATAATAGCTGCCAATTACTGAATAATTAGTGTTATGTGCAGTCCACATATTATTTCCATGCCACACAATACCTAAACAAGGAAGACATTATTATCCTTATTTCAGAGATGAAAAAACTGGAGTTCAGTGAAGTGAAATGATCAGCTGAAGGTCATATATTAAAGTAACAAAGCTGGGATGCAAACCAAATCTGTTTGACTCTAAAGGCTGACGTCTTTCCACTCTTCAAGGAAATCCTTCAATTACTAATTCATGCTACCACATTCAAAAAAGTTTTCATTTCCTAATGCTTTATATTTAGTTTGCAGGTGGGGAGATGAGATTGCCAATGGAAAGTGGCATTTCAGAGAATAAGTGAATGTTGATAATACCACCTGTTTACATGGATACTAGGAGTAGTTGTTTTCGATCCAATAAAATATGTAGAAAATGTCACATATGACTTATAAATTATTATAAATATATTACAAAAAATTAAATATTAATAAATCATCAAAATGGTGTTCCTCTGCTCTGAGAATTTGTTCTTCCTTGGTATCAGTCCAATGGAAGGAAATGAAAATCTTTATGGATCAAGATGCAACTGTAGCTCCAAGACTATGCAGAAGGTACTGTGAGGAGTAAAGGAATGTGCTAATGAGCTTACCTTCCATTTAAAGAGCTACAGAGAGCCAGGAGACATGCTCCAATACTCAGCAACCATTTTCTTTTATTATTTTTATGTATTATAAAAGTGGTAGTTAATATTAAAGAAAATAATTCAAAACCCAAGTTTTTAACATATCCTACATGTTTTTTACTTGCCTGAGAGTGTCATTTTACCAATCTTCACCACACAGAGCCGTTTTCAGTCATCCTCAATGAGAAACATTTCCACAAGTTTATCTCTACATCGATTTGACTCCATACCTCTTTACTTTACTGTTTTGAATAAATAACATCAGAAAATATCTGCTGCCTACCATATTTTCCGTCTGCTTATTTAATTTCTATCCCATATCTATGTCCCTATAAATTTTTGTATAGTTTCAACTAGATGCATTCATTTGTTTTCATATTCCTTTGTATCATTAGCATTCATGCATATAGTCCAAATTCTGGTAAGGTTATAACATATTTACTTGATGGACAACTAGGTTCTATAAGAAATGATCAGGAAGAAGGCAACAGACTGACAGGCTTCCAGAAACTTGGGAAGCAAGAGTAAACATGCCGATATCTTTTTGCTGCTCAGTGGAACAGTTATAAATCTTAACATCTAGAAATCATCAAAATCTCTCATTCAATATCTGGATAGTTTGGGAGTTTTATTGCTAATGTATTTTTGCCCAGAGCCTGGGAACTTACATATGAAGATTTTTATTTTCTTTTCTCTTAATTATCTATAGGTTTATAGTCTCTGATTAGGACTATTTTAAAAGGAATGAGAAAGAAACAGAAAACTCTTAAAAAAAAATAGGGGGTGCCTGGGTGGCTCAGTCGGTTAAGCATCAGACTTCTGATTTCAGCTCAGGTCATGAGATCAGGGTCATGAGATCAAGCCCCACATCAGGCTCTGCTCTGGGTGTGGAGCCTACTTAAATATTCTCTCTCCCTCTGTGCTTCCCTCTCTCTCTCTCATAATAAGGAAGAAAGAAAGAAAGAAAGAAAGAAAGAAAGAAAGAAAGAAAGAAAG
>NC_058408.1:109635711-109707714 GCF_002201575.2 Neomonachus schauinslandi
AAGAAAGAAAGAAAGAAAGAAAGAAAGAAAGAAAGAAAGAAAGAAAGAAAGAAAGAAAGAAAGAAAGAAAAGAAACATTTGTTCACAGATTCAAATGAGTAAAGAGGAACCTCCTTGTGTAATTTCTTCATAATCACCAAAAGAGGCCAAATCATTCTTAGGAAATGTGACTCTTTACATTCCTGGTTAAGGTCCTCATTTTATCTCCATCTGTCATAATGGTGTCAAATCCTGTGAACATGTTACCTTACATGGCAAAAAGGGCTTTGCAGAGGCAATTAAGGATCTTGAGATGAGGATATGATTTTGGTTATCCAGCTGGGCCCAATATAATCCTAAAGGCCCTATCAGAGAGAGGCCAAAGGGTCAGAGATAGAAAGAGATGTGAAAGCAGAAGCAGAGCATCAGAGTGATGTGATGTAGATTTGAAGATGTTACGCTGCTGGTTTTGAGATGGAAGAAGGGGCCAAAGCCAACAAATGCAGGTGGTCTCTAGAAGCTGGACAAGGCAAGGAAACAAGTTCTCTCCCAGAGTCTTCAGAGCCTAAAGTACTAGGAAGGCTTAGATGACTGTTCTTGGAACATATAATCGAAAACCATGTACTTGAAGACAACTATGTCTGCTTGAGGGGGACTTCAACCTCTACCTATGCTGTGCTCAGTAACTGGCACTGAACTTGCCCTTCTGCCATACACACTGGACAAAACATACGAGGCAACTATTTCCATCCATTGAAAAAACAGGAAGCCTGTATCCATAATTCTTGAAAGAAACTCAGGAATTTGCCCTGTTCTCTAATTAGGGGTATTTCCCCTACTGTGGAGCAAGGTGGAGAAGCCCAAGTAGAGGGACACGTTTGTTAAATGGAGGTAGAGGAGGTAGAAGAGATTAGATTTCTGTGATGCTGAAGCAGTCAGAATTTGTGGGGCAGGGTTTAGGAGAGCAGAAAGCTGCTGGGCTGTGCATGTACAGAGTGATACTCCTCCATTAAGCCCAGAAGAAAGGAGCTTCTATGAGGCTGAAAGCTCAGTGCTCCAGCCAGAACAGAGAGACTTCAGTTGGCCTTGGCCATTCAGTTGCAATACCAGATAGGTCATAATTTTTGGAAATAGGAAACATGTTGTAGAGTTTGGGCCATTTTCTAAGACTAAGAACAAAACCAAAAGAGACCTCCGCAATGCTGACAAAAAACAAAAATAGACTTTGACAACCAAAAGAATCAGCCAGGGATACAACTGTCCACCAGAATATAACATAATGCTCTTTAGATGAAACAATACAATTCTACAACATATTTCAATATTTAGCATAAAACATACAATTAGATATATATAAATAGAGGTAGAAATATGTAAAAAGATGCAGAAAAAGTGATACACAATCAAAATAACAACAAAAAATATACAATAGAAACCAGTCCCTAGAAGGCTCAGAAGTTGAATTTAACAGAAAAAACCGAAACCAAGAGTCGGATGCTTAGCTTAACCTACTGAGCCACCCAGGTGCCCCTCACTCCACCCCCAAAAAGTTCTTTCTTTGAAAAGAGCTCAAAACTGTTAAGCCTCCAAACAAGACAGATGAAGAAAGAGATAAAAAAATAAAATACCAATGTTAGAAATAAAAGATACTACTATTCCTCAGGAATAAAAAAGGTAATGGTTGAATATCATGAACAGTTTTCTGTTAATAAATTTAAAAAGTTACAAGAAATGGATAACATTTTTTAAAACAACTTATCAAAACCAACACATCTAGAAATAGGAAATAGGAATGCTCTATATCTGTTAAAGAAATTAAATTTGTAATTAAAATAAATTCCAATACATAAAACCTCCAGGGCCAGAGAGTTTCACTGGTGAATTGTGTTAAAGGAAATACTGCTTACCTTACACCTTACTCTATTTCAAAAAATAGAGGAGGAATCATACTTGCCAACTCTAAGCCAGGGAAACAGACGAGGACATTACAGGAAACAAAAATTACAGACATAACACCCTCATTACTATCGATGAAGAATAAACTTAAAATATTAGAAAACCAATTACACAATACATAAAAAGGATACAAAATATATAATCACACAGGGTTTAAGCCAGGAATATAATTAATGTTGGAAAGCTATTCAGGGTAGTAATCTACGTTAAGAGGCTAAAAAAAATCATATGATAATCTAACAAGATGTAGAAAAAGCATTTGACAAAATTCAACATGCGTTCAAAACAAAATATCTCAGTTTCCTGAACTGAAACTTCTTCAGTCTGAAACAGAGCATGTAAAGTCTATAGCTAACTCTATACTTAAGGCAAAACACAGCAGGCTGTCCTCGTAAGATGAGTAACAAGAAAACAAATGTCTCCTGGTATCACTGTTATGCAACATGGTGCCATAAGTTCCAGCTAGTTCAATAAGGCCCGAAAAGTCAACTAAAGGAATTACAGTTGGGAAGGAAGGAGTAAAATCGTTTTTATTTGCAGATGACATGATAGTGTATGTAGAAAATCCCAAGGACTCCAAAAGGTGGGGGGACTGCTAAAATTAAATCGTAGTACTTAACAATACTACAGGACACCATCGCAATATACAAAACCAACTATATATGAAAATCAATTATATTTCCATGTATTAGGAATAAACAGTTTATGATAAGGAATTTAAATCTATAATATTCAGAAGCATTTAGTACTTAGGGATAAACTTAATAACATACTTTTAAGAACTCTGCATTGAGAACTATAAAACATTTCTTTTTTGTTTGTTTGTTTGTTTTTTATTATGTTATGCTAATCACCATACATTACATCATTAGTTTTAGATGAAGTGTTCCATGATTCATTGTTTGCGTATAACACCCAGTGCTCCATGCAGAACGTGCCCTCTTTAATACCCATCACCAGGCTAACCCATCCTCCCAGCCCCCTCCCCTCTAGAACCCTCAGTTTGTTTTTCAGAGTCCATCGTCTCTCATGGTTCGTCTCCCCCTCCGATTTCCCCCCCTTCATTCTTCCCCTCCTGCTATCTTCTTCTTCTTCTTTTTTTTCTTAACATATATTGCATTATTTGTTTCAGAGGTACAGATCTGTGATTCAACAGTCTTGCACAATTCACAGCGCTCAACGTAGCACATACCCTCCCCAATGTCTATCACCCAGCCACTCCATCCCCCGCCCCACTCCAGCAACCCTCAGTTTGTTTCTCAGAGTGCATAGTCTCTCATGGTTCGTCTACCCCTCCGATTCCCCCCCTTCATTCTTCCCCTCCTGCTAACTTCTTCTTCTTCTTCTTTTTTTTTTAACATATAATGTATTATTTGTTTCAGAGGTACAGGTCTGTGATTCAACAGCCTTGCACAATTCACAGCGCTCACCATAGCACATACCCTCCCCAGTGTCTATCACCCAGCCGCCCCATCCCTCCCACCCTAAAACATTTCTGATAGAAATTAAAGACAACCTAACTGAATAAGAAGGTACTCCATATTTATGGATCGGATGTCCCAATAGTATAAAGATGTCAATTATCTTAAATTGTTCTTAAATTAATTGAAATACCAATCAAAATCCCAGCAGGATTTTTTTTTTTTTGGTAGAGATTGTCAAGCTGATTCTAAAATTCATATGGAAATACAAATCACCTAAATTAGACAAAATGAAAAATGAAGAAAAACAAAAGATTTATACTACCTGACTTCAAAATTTATGACAAAGCACTGTAACAGCAATCAAGATTAGGATGTGGATTACATGGGCCAAAGCTCATTGTACTATACTTATAAGATATATGTAGTTCACAATTAGATTTTATCTCAATAAGAAAAATATTGAAAGCCATAAAAAGTAAATTATAAAGACACACAAATGACTCTGTCTGAATCCTATTTAACCTATATATATTTGTGCAGTCACCTAAATGTCCTATTTATTTCTTAATCTACAATAGAAATGCATATTATCAAAAGTTGATGAAATTTATTCACAGAATTGAAAATGCAAATCCTCTTCCAGTTCTCATCCAACTGGTATATTCTTTTTAGATGATATTTCCTTTTAGCCCGACCCAAGAATATGAGATGATAGGCATAAAAGCCAGCCTCCCGAATTGTGCCTTCCATT
The DNA here is from genome assembly GCF_002201575.2 of Neomonachus schauinslandi. Taxonomy (NCBI): domain Eukaryota; kingdom Metazoa; phylum Chordata; class Mammalia; order Carnivora; family Phocidae; genus Neomonachus; species Neomonachus schauinslandi. Next base: position 109,639,822 of record NC_058408.1, read on the forward strand.
AAGTCCTAATCAATAATAGAACTGGGTCTAAGATTCTAAGACCTGGCTATCTACTCTGGATGGCCCTATTTAAGTTGGGCCTGGGCTTTAGGAATAGTGTCTGAGAGGGCGCCTGGGTGGCTCAGTCGTTAAGCATCTGCCTTCGGCTCAGGTCATGATCCCGGGGTCCTGGGATCGAGTCCCACATAGGGCTCCCTCCTCGGTGGGAAGCCTGCTCTCCCTCTCCCATCCCGCTGCTTGTGTTCCTGCTCTCGCTGTGTCTCTCTCTGTCAAATAAATAAATAAAATCTTAAAAAAAAAAGGAATAGTGTCTGAGATCTTAATTTGGTTGCTGGCCTAGAGGGGCAGAAATGGGGTACAGTGGGATATGCTAAGGATTAAATGTTATAATATATGTAGAGTATTTATCAGAGTTTATGACACAGTGGAAACTAAATATCAGCTTCTATTGTAGTTATAGGAACTATTTTCATCTATAAGTAGTTCACATTGTGAAAGGAATTGTAAAGTAAACTAAAGCTGGGGAGGAAAGGAAGACCTTGTAGGATAGGCGAAACCATTTTGAATTTACCTAAGGTCAGGGGCCTGAGCAGATTCCCCTTTTAGAGAGATCACCTTGTCAGCTGTGTGATGGACAGATTGGAAGGGACTGGAATTAGAGGCAGAGTAACATGGTAAGTGTCAACTGCAGAAATACAAGCCATACTTAAATCTGACTAAGTTGGTAGCATCAAGCAGGTGGATATAATAATTGTTAGGGAGGCAGAACCGTTATGATAATCATTAGGAACTGGAGTTTGATAGTGATAGAAAAAAATCTACATGTGTTTCCAGATTTCTGGTTTGGATGTTCCATGCCACTGTCAGCTTGAGAATGAGCTCAGATAATCAGTTTATCTGTGGGCCTTTTCAATTTTTAAGTAACATGGACCTGAAAGACTCAAGAAGTCTTTAAATGTGAGACATCCAAGGAGAGATATTCAGTAGGCAAATGAGAATATGACTGGAGTTTTGGAGTGAATGCAGAGTTCATCACAATCTAATTTCTTTTTTAAATTAAGCTGCTGTAGCTCCCTAGCAAAGGCATGGGTAGGACACATCACCCACTATCTGGCTTCCATCCCATGAATCTTCTGAAATCCTTAAGTCATATAGATGGAATTTTTTCCCTGTATTCTAAGATGCAGTTTCTGCTGATGGGGACCAACATCTTCATGAAATTCATCTCTGGCCATTCACCCTACTGCTCTTCCCTAATTCTGTGTTTGACAAACATTTCTTAGTCTCTCATTTTATCTACTCTGTGCTCCTATTCAACAGTGATGTTCTTATTCTGACCCCTCTTTTTCCATGTATACTTTTTCCTTCACTTCCACACTTTCAGTGATCACACACATATACAACTACAGGCTTTAGCTCAGTGCTTTTCCCAAAGTTATAGATTATAAAATTTTTTTAACTGATTACTTAGAGCTTCTTCCTCTTCTTCAGTCTACAGGCACATCACCCCATTTGGCCCATCTTAAATTAAGGCCACAATCACCTCCCAAACCATTACTTCTACTGTTTCCCTAATCTAAATTAATAACATTTTCCTAGCTGTCCGAAACAGCTATCTCAACATTCATCTTTCTCTCCCACCTCCCATAGGTCATTAAGTTCTGATCTATCTTACCCCTTAAATCCTTGATGTCAGCACACTTTGAGATACACCTCAACTGGTCTCTTTGCTTCATCTTCACTAATTCTCACAATGTGATGCCTGAGTCAGCAGCAGCAGCTTCGTCCAAGAACTTGCTAGAACCCTTACTGAATCAGAAACTCTGAGGGTTGAGCCTAGTAATCTGGATTTCAGCTCCAGGCGATTCTGATTCATGCTACTTTCAAGCACAAACAGGGCAGCTATCAGCAGCCTGGTATCTCAGTGTTCTCAGTTAAGATTCAGGAAACCTAGATTTAGTGCATGTGAGTATGCATAAAGATTTCACCATCTGTATTTTAATTTTTTCATCTGTCAATTAAATGGGTTCGATCAGATAATCTCTGGGATAGCTACAAGAATGTTTCTGAATGCTTTCTAGATGATAAACCCTGTGCTAAGGGTTTGCATGCATTAACTCATTTAGAACTAAGCAAGAATACATTGAGTTAGTTATTATTTTATCCCATGATATGTATGAATAAACTGAAGCATAGAGAGATCACTTCCCAAAATCACATAACCACCAAATCAATGCATGACTCAAATGAAAGCTAATACCAGTGAGCATTCCCTTCACCTTACACTCTCCTGTTTCCGAGGGTCTTTAGTCTATGGAAAGAGTAAAGGAAAGAATTGCTAAGACCAATAAAACATTGAATATAACATAGATATCTCATATATATATGCATCTCACATATAATATATAACATATGTGTCACATATAATTAATATTGTATAATAAAGATAATATTATAATGATATAATTAATATAGCATATCACTTTATATTCTATATAATAAATTATATACTGATTATATAATATATTATATATTATAACAATATGTTGTCATTAATATATTATATTATTATTGTTATAAGCCAAACCGAGCCATGCCAAACCAAGTGAAATAGTCTCATGTTTTGAGGGGCACTAAACTGTTCAACTCAGAAAACTGGAAAATTGGACCATGGTTGATATGCAGTTCCAGGGGCTTGATTCCTATTATTTTTCCCACCGGTAAATGTACTTGGTGAGAATTTCTCTAGATAAATATGTCACCCTGAATATTTAAGAAGTATACTTAATCTCTCCTAATAATTAGTCTGAAGATATGTACTTCTGGATTGAGTAAATGAATTTAAAGAGTTTGCTAATTTTTGTGGAGAAACAAGGGCAAATCTGTGATTTTCAGAGGTTGAAATATAAAAAAGGCATTGGAACATTTTTGTAGCTCAAAATAAAGAACAGTGGGTGAATAGTTCAGGAGAGGTATATTTGCAAAGTTAAATGGGTATTTTTTTTCCCCACAAGCACAGTATTTCTTTCAAGAAATTATATATATGTGTGTGTGTGTATAGCTTTATATATCTACATCTACATCTACATCTACATATACATATATATATAGTCAGTTAGTCAGTTGAATGCTGAAATCTTTCCTACTCAGCCTGTGCTCCCTAGAGGGTACCCCTCTCCTTGGCTGAAAACAGCATTTACCAGTTGCTCAAGCCTGACACCAAAAACTAATTGTGGACATATTACTTTTCCTCTCCTAGAATATATGATCTACCACCAGTTTGGAAGCTCTTACTTCCCAATGTTTAAATCCAGACAATTTTCTATTTCTCTACTCCCACTATAATAATCCAAAATACTGTTACCATTGGCCCAGGCTTTTGCTATATTCCCTAACATGTTCCTATTGAGAATTACATTATTTTTTTTAAAACACAAACTTTCTTACATAAAACCAGACAGTTGTGGATTAATTCTCTATTGCTCTTGTAACAAACTCGGCAGGCTAAAACTATTCAATTTTATTCTTTCATAGTTTCTGTTGGTCAGAAGTCCAGAAGTGCTCAACTAGGTCCTCTCATTAGGGTGTCTCAAGGCTGAAATCAAGGTGTTGGCTGAGACAGAAGATGCTTACAGTTATCTAGGTAAAAAAAGTGATAGTTTGAGTAGGGAAAGGTGGGGAATATTTTACAGAAGATAGAATTCTTAGGAACTTGTAACAAGGTTATTCATTACAGGTAAATTAAGCAACCAGGCAATGATACTCAGTTTCCAAAAACATAGGTCTGGTTTGACTAGATTCAAGCATGCCGTGCATTCCTTGTGGAATACAATATGGGACTTTCACTTTGCAAATACCTATATTTCCCTATACAGTGTAAAATCTAACCATTCTGAACCTCTCATCATTCCTTGAAGAAATGGATAAAATGGATGACTTATATATTTGTACCTGGAACATAATATTCTACCTCTCCTAGAAAATTAAAAAAAAAAAAAAAAAAGCCTGCTCAGTGTCACCTCCTCTATGAATCCTTCCCTGTGGACCACTCAAATAAAGCATTCACTTCCACTTATGGGCTCCCAAGGCACTCTGTTTATATCTGTTATCACATGACTCACAAATAATAATTGATATAGGGCTAGGATTGTGTATATCTGTACTTCTCTATTGTATTAGGGTTCTCTAGAGGAACAGAACAAATAGGATAGATAGATGATTGATAGATAGATAGATAGATAGATAGATAGATAGATAGATAGATAGATATTATAAGGAACTGGTTCAACTAATTATGGAAGCTGAGAAGACCCACAACCTGTGGTCTGCATCCTGGAGTTCTTGTCCAAGACTGATGGCCTGAGAATTAGGAGCGCCAATGGTGTATGTACCAGCCTGAGTGAGTGCAAGAAAAAAACCAATGTATCAGTTTGAAGACAACCAGATGAAAAGAGAGAATTCTTTCTTACTCAGCCTTTTGTTCTATTCAGGCCTCCAACTGACGGGATGAGACCTACCCATATTGGGGAAGCAATCTGCTTTGCTCAATCTACTCATTTAAATGTTAATTTCATGCAGAAACACCCTCACCGACATACTCAGAATGATGTTTAACCAAATATCTGGGCACCCCATGTCCCAAGCAAATTGACATAAAATTTGCCATCACATCCATTGACACTGTGATTGTCAAGTTAGGGATAACTTTATTCCCTGACAGTGCCAAGTATGTAGGAGGTGTTCAGTAAATATTTGTTAAATAAATAAACACATTTTATTAATATTATCAGCTCTCCAGCCATTTGGGGCAGCCAAAAAAAGTACCATGAAACATGAACTCACTGGGTAAGAAAATCATCTAGCACTGATCTGCTTGCTGGTTTTAGGTCTGCTTGTTTCCCAAATACACCACAGCTGACAATCTTAAAAATTGAACAGGGAGAATAGCTACTTTGTCCCATAATATGCATTTATGGGATGAATAAATAAAACCTCTATTAAGGAAAGATCTGTTAATGTGCATGCTGACCACATACTCGATTGAACTGCAGCTTCTTCATCAGTCTAGTCTTGTTGTTTTGTTTTCTCTGGAATGGGGCAAAACTCTGTCAAAGGATTCTGGAATCCCTCAGGAGTTTCAGTTAAGCTATCTTCCAGTCCACTCATTTACAAGGAATTCTTGAGAAAATAATAAGCCTCCTTGTTCTTGTCCTCCTCCTCCTCCTCCTCTTCCTTTTCCTTTCTCCTCCTCTTCCTCCCCTTCCTTCTTCTCCTCCTCCTCTCTCCTTCCCTTTCTTCTTTCCCTCTCTTCCTCCCTCATTTATAGAGATGATTATTATAGGGTGTTATGGCAACCAAATAAGTCACAGCAGAAAAAAATCAGAAACCTTTTGGAACCAACCATTACCTATCATCCCATATTGTGCTGTCTACATACTCTCAGGAAGTTCTTCTCCAACCTGCAAAAGCCCTCCTTAAACAAAACTGGCTTTTGTAGATTTGATTTATAGTAAGGCAATTGGTGTGCATTATGATCCTGAGATTCAGGGACATAATTATAATCTGGAGTAGACATTCAAGAGTATAAATAAAATGAAAAGAGAGAGGTAAAATCTACGAACAGTACATTAATAAGCTAAGTTAATACACTGCTATATAAAGGGAATTGCCAGCCGGGATTGTACTGAGCCCCAAACAATGAGCCCTTGCATTTTCCTATAGATTTGTTGAACAAAAATGTTATTCTATCCCCATAAAGCCATATCAAAATAAAATACAAAATAGTCCTTGTTTGAACAGTATAAAACACTGAGTTTTATCACATTGAGCAAATACTACTAATGAATTATCAGGATAAACTGCCTCTTCAGCAATTGGTGGCTTTCATGAAATATTTACATATACCATGTAGAGTGGGAAAGGAAGTAAAGCATCTACAACTTTCTCACAATGTACTGAGCCAGATAGAACTTCGTTTCTTGGCTGCTGAAAAAATTAATACTTTACCGTGATGCATAGAACCATAGAACTTAGAGAGCTAGAAGATGACGAGTAATAAATTAGTCCAAGTACTACATTCCATAGATGAGGAATCTGAGGTTTAGAGCTAGAATGAGAGTCATCATAGGTTAAAAAAATTATATACATATAATATATATGATCTATGAATATATATTCATTAAATCCATATTAAATACATCCACATATATTAAATATATTCATATATTATATATGTATATATTTGTATGTATTATCTATTCATATATATCATCTATTTGTACATATTATATTTTCATATATATTATATGTAGAGAGAGAAACTAATATGAGAATTGGTCCTTTTGGTAAAAACCTAATTTTTTTTCCTATACGTTTAATCACTCAAATGCTACCTTAATTTTGCTTTTCTAGTCAAAGGATGACTCATGTAGCACATCCAGAAAAAAAGAATGAGTATATAGATGCTCAGGAAATTCCAGACTCAATTTCTGACAGAGTGTACCATGTTATATCTCACAGAATAGCAGGGAGGGGGAGGGTTTATAGGTATTGGTCCATTCAGAGCTGGATAAAAGAACAAGAAAACCTGATCATATCATGTCTATTATGATAATCAAAATAAACATCTGGCCCAACAGTAGACTGAAAATGTACTATATTTTTTATGCAATAGAAGAAATACACATAACAACCAAAAAAAGTCACAAAGAGTATTCATATGCTATGTTCCTAAGGTGAACACACTCCCAATATCTTTGCCAGACCTACCAAGAATCAGATTCACTTGATGTTTTCTGTGGTCCCCCACCTCAATGTACACTTAATAGGAGTCAATAACTCATATTTAAATTAGTAACATTTAGGATTACAGAAACTAAAAGCAGATTAATTCTTAGTAATTTCTCTTCCTCTAACTCATACATGACCTGGGTAGGTATTCACATAGGTAGTTCCCTCTCAAGTATTATTACTGATCTAGGTCAATTAGTTCCTTCCTACTGTTTACAATTCCAGTATATACATCTCTTACCTCTTTCTTCACTCCAGGACTTTGCCAGTTATTTAAAAATCTGGGAGAATGAAGATTCTGCAGCATCTGTTGTGGAAGAAGATGGGAAGAGCTCATAAATCCAAACAACTGACCAATTGAGAACATTGCTTTAGCATGGGGCAGAGAACTGTGGAGCCAAAATTTCCATTAATATGAGTATGAATGGATGCTTCATTTTGCACACCATACTGTATCACTGTTGACGCTCATCCCTCCAAGGCTATAGGATGGAGGCTTCCTTCTCATAGAGACGGAGCACCACTCAGTGCAATGGTCCTCTATACTGTGAGACTAAATTAGCCTTGCTCTGGGAATGAGATCATTTAGACTGTCACATAGGCACAATGAAATACAACATTTTCCATCCCTTGTTCCAGAAGAGAGGAAAAGACTAGTCAAACTTCTGAAAAATATCAATATAAATTTAAGAATTAAAAGAAGGCATACAAAAATGAAAGCAATATAGAACCTTGGCCTTTTTGTCCTCACTGGACTAAGTGCCAACTATGGATATAAAAGAAATACGAGAGGAACCCATCAAGGTTTAGAGGTATACATGTGTATGAGGGGGTCCACAGTACTAGTTACCAGGTAAGGTATGAGATTAGTAGTTTCAGAGATACTCATACCTTTGGGCAAGAGTGACTAAGTAATGACAGCTTATACTTACACAGTATTTACTGTGCTAGGCACCATTCTAATTACTTTACACATATTCACTAATTTAATCCTCATAGCACCATATGTGTGGAATTGTTATTTTGACTTCACAAATAATGGACTGGAGATACAGTTAAGTAGCTTCCTTAAGGTCACACAGCTAGTAAATGGAGAAGTTGGGATTTGGAAGCTAGCCTATGCTGTAATTCCCCCATGTTCACATTGTTAGAGTGAGTCCCCAGACCACTGCCCCTGTCCTTTATGGAAGGAGATACCAAAGGTTCCCAAGGGTTGCAGTTGTGAATGGCAGTGGAGAATGTGGATCTATTGTCTCCCCAGGGATGACCACGGTATTGGCAGGACTAATACCTAGCTGGTGTGCCCAGTATGTCTCAGCTGATTATTAAAATGGAGATCCTTCTGATTGACAGAAAAACAGCAGCTGCACTAGGCCCTGAGTGCCTCCCAATTCCTAGCCCCTCCCTTAGCACCATTCTGAGAGGACTCCCCATGAACCATGAAATAAAGGGTTATGATGGGCACAGACTCCATTCCACTGCTCTGGCCAGCATCTATCTGCTCTGGTTGTCAGTAGCTGTACCATACCAGCTGGAGTACTGTTTTTTTTTTTTTTAAGATTTTATTTATTTATTTGACAGAGAGAGACACAGTGAGAGAGGGAACACAAGCAGGGGGAGTGGGAGAGGGAGAAGCAGGCTTCCCGCTGAGCGGGGAGCCGGATGCGGAGCTCGAACCCAGGACCCTGGGATCATGACCTGAGCCGAAGGCAGACGCTTAACGACTGAGCCACCCAGGCGCCCCTGGAGTACTGTTTTGAATATAGCTCTGGGTACCAGACAAAGTGAGGTTCTTTAGAGAAATGCTGTGATAGGTTGCTTGTCTTGAGCTGCAATGAGCTTCCATCTCAATCTCTTAGATGATCCCTAAAGCAGAGGGAGCTAAACTGGAAATAAGTCTATTTTTGAAATGCCCACCATTATCCATCCATCTCCACCAGTAACAAGGATCTCTTGTGCTATGAGTACATGAGCTATGGGCTAGCACTGGGCATCCTACCAGCACTTAGGGAACTACTCCCTCTAGATAGCGAATCCTGAAAGCTAACCCTGGGCCTAGTCCTCACTGTTATGACTGGCAGTGGTGGCCACTTGATGCCTAGGAGAGATCAGTGACTGGTGAAAAGGGAGTATCAAGTATGGAGAAGCATAGAACTGAAACTGATTTATATATCTCAAGTTGATGGAGATTCACCAGCATAGATCACATCACCTGGCAGTTTCAAGACTGAATCTCTTGGCAGAAAGCAGGTGGGGTGCTAATAGAAAGCACTTACATTTGTTTCATGTTCAAGAGTCTAATTGTTAAAATAGTATTTCTCCCACTCATGTTATATATTATGAAATAGCAGAGATGGAAGGAATAATGGAAGTGATTCAGGCAGACCTCTGACCCTTTAAGAAACTTTTTCTATAGCATTCTTAAAACATGGCCATCTAGCCACATTAAATAATTCCCTAGAGAGGGAGTCATAATTTTACAAAGAAATACTAATTTTTAGAGATAGGTATGTGTTAAAAGGTCTTCCTTATATTTGCACAGTGTACTATAATTCACAAAATGCTTTCACCCACATTATCTCATTGTCTCATCATTACAGCCTATGTTGGGGTTCAGGGTCATCATTTAGGACATCTACTCCAATTGTCAGAATTTGGGAAATAGAAAATGTAGACTATTAAGTGAATATATTCTGACCTCAGTAGAGTACTCCCAAGAATTAAACAACGATCTTCCTGTGATTTTTTTCTTCCCTTAAATTTCTCCCTTTTGAATAAAAGCAAGATGTAGCAAAGCTTCCTCCTCACCATTAACAATCCACTTAATTGAAGGTTCAATTAAGATTTTTCTCTATTACCAGCCATTATTGGTCCATGCCCTCTCACCACTTCTTAATCCTTACTCATGTTTCAGACTTTGCTAATGAAAGAAGAGAAATATCTGTCCCCTAGAGAGCACGCACATGCACAGACACACACACACACACACACTCATTCATTCATTCATCCATCCACACCATCAAACTCTGAAAACTATCAATTCCCAGTACTTGAAAATTTACTATATAGACATGTATTTGGTTTAATAATGGACTTTTAAAAATGAAAACACTTCCAGGTGTGTCATTAACCTTGGTGAGCACTTTATAATTTAAACAAATTCTTCTACTTTTTTGGTAGCAATTATATATTTAAACAGGAATTTGAGTTAGGGAGTAGAACAGGGAAAAGAAAGAGTAGAGAGAGGCAAATTTTCACCATAAAGTCCTTTGGGCAAGGGAAGACGTAGTTTGGGATATTTTGAAGCTAGGAAAAAGGAAAGGAGTGACAGAGTAGAACATGGGACGGGGAGAATCAGAGACAATCTGCCATCTTGGCAATGATAACATTGGCAAATTCTGGGATAAAACTTCTAAACACAGGCATTCCTCAGAGATATTGCATGTTTGGTTCCAGACCACTGCAATAAAATGAATATCACAACAAAGCAAGTCAAATGAATTTTTTTATTTCCCAGTGTATATAAAAATTATGTTACCATATACTGTAGTCTATTAATAGTGTGCAGCTACATTACATCTAAAAAAGAGTGTGCATACCTTAATAAAAATACTTTATTCCTAAAAAGGGCTAACCATCATTTGAACTTACAGGGAGTCATAATCTTTTTGGTGGTGGAAGGTCTCGCCTTGATGTTGATGGCTGCTGACTAATCAGGGTGGTGGTTGCTGAGGTTTAGATGGCTGTGGCTATTTCTTAAAATAAGACAACAATGAACTTGGCCACTTTGATTGACTCTTCCTTTCATGAGCAATTTCTCTGTAGCTTGAGATGCTGTTTGATAGCATTTTATCCACAGTAGAACTTCTTTCAAAATCGGAGTCAATCTTCTCAAACCCTGATGGCACTTTATCAACTAAGTTTATGAAATATTCTAAATCCTTTCTTGTCATTTCAACAATCGTCACAGCATCTTTACCAGGACTAGATTTCATCTCAAAAAAAAAAAAAAAACCTTTTTTGCTCACCCATAAGAAGCAACTCCTCATCTGCTAGGCTTTTATCATGAGGTTGCAACAATTCAGTCACATCTTCAGGTTCCATTTCTAATTCTAGTTCTCTTGCTATTTCCACCACGTTTCTAGTTTCTTCCTCCATGAAGCCTTGAATCTCTCAGTCACTCATGAGGGTTGTAATCAAATTCTTCCAAACTCCTATTGATATTGATATTTGACCTCTTCTTATAAATCATGAATGTTCTTAATGGCATCTAGAATGGTGAATCCTTTCCAGAAAATTTTCAATTTATTTTTCCCAGACCCATCAAAGGAATCACAATGTATGGTAGCTATACCCTTACAGATATATTTCTTAAATAATAAGTCTTGAATGTCAAAATTATTCCTTTGTCCATAGGCTGCAAAATGGATGTTATGTTAGCAGCCATGAAAACATTAATCTCATTATATATCTCCATCAGAGCTCTTTGGTGACCAGGTGCATTGTCAGTGAGCAGTAATATTTTGAAAGGAATCTTCTTTTCTTCACAGTAGGTCTCAATAGTGGGCTTAAAATATTCAGTAAACTATGTTGTAAACAGATGTGCTGTCATCCAAGCTTTGTTTGTTCCATTTATACAGCATAAGCAGAGTAGATTTAACATAGTTCTTTTTTTTTTAAAGATTTTATTTATTTATTTGACAGAGAGAGAGAGTACAAGAAGGCGGAACAGCAAGGAGAGGGAGAAGCAGGCTTCCGCTGAGCAGAGAGCCGGACACGGGGCTTGATCCTAGGACCCTGGGATCATGACCTGAGCTGAAGGCAGATGCTTAACCAATTGAGCCACCCTCGCACCCTGATTTAATACTTAAGGGCCCTAGGACTTTCAGATTGTAATTGAGCATTGGCTTCAACTTCAAGTCACCAGCTACATGACCGCTACCAAGAGGTCCTTTGAAATTTTGAAGACAGGCATTGGCTTCTCTCTAGCTATGAAAGCCATAGATGATATCTTTCAATATAAGGCTATTTCATTTACTTTGAAAATTTGTTGTTTAGTCTTGCCACCTTTATTAATTATCTTAGATCTTCTGAATAACTTGCTATAGCTTCTATGTTAGTACTTGCTGCTTCTCCCTGTACTTTTATGTTATGAAGACACTTCCTTCCTTAAACTTTATGAACCAACCTCTGCTAGCTTCAAACTTTCCTTCTGCAGCTTCCTTACCTCTCTCAGCATTCATAGAATTGAAGAGTTAGGGCCTTGCTCTGGATTAGGCTTTGGCTTAAGGGAGTGTCATGACTGGTTTGATCTATCTAGACCACTAAAACTTTCTCCATCTTTGCAATAAGACTGTTTTGCTTTCTTATAATTCATGTGTTCACTGGAGTAGTACTTTTAATTTCCTTCATAAACTTTTCCTTTACCTTCATGATTTGGCTAATTGTTTGGCACAAGAGGCCTAGCTTTTGACATGCTTTCCTCACTAAGAATCATTTCTAGCTTTTGATATAAAGTGAAAGACATGTAACTTTCCCTTTCACTCAAACCCTTAGAGGCCATCACAGGGTTATGAATTGGCCTAATTTCAATATTTTTGTGTCTCAGGAAATAGGGAGGCCTTGAGGAGAGGGAGAGAGAAGGGGTAACAGCTGGTCAGTGGAGCAGTCAGAACACGCACATACATTGATTAAGTTGTCTTATATGGGTACAGTTCGTGAGATCCCAAAACAATGACAATAATAGCATCAAAGATCACAGATCACACATCACCATATCAAATATAATACTTTTCAAAAAGCTTGAAATATTGTGAGAATTACTAAAATGTGACAGAGACAAAGTGAGGAAATGTTGCTGGAAAAATGGCACCAATAGACTTGCTTGACTTGGGGTTGCCACAAACCCTCGATTTGTAAAAAAACACAGTATCTGCAAAGCCCATTAAAGCAAAGTTCAGTAAAACAAGATATGCATATACTCAGCAGCATTCACTGGACATTTCCCTCAAGAGGTTTAAGGTCTAAATGGGGGGCTAGAAACATGTCTAAAAGTAATTAAAAAGCACATAGCCTACACCATATGTCTGAACACTTAAAACAATAATTTGTTAAATGATAACATGTCCAAACTAAAAGACATCAGAGAAGTTCTAGTAAAAAAGATGAGCATATATGAACAGAAAAAAAAGAATATATTCTGTATAAGGAAAAACTCATGAGTAAAAACTTGACTCCAATTATATCTCTATCTTTTATTCATCCATCCAATCTATATTTATTGAGTTCCTACTATGTGCAAGACACAATGCTGTTAGTGTCTGAAAAAGAGTTGTGGACTCACCAGGCAGAAATGGAAAAGTTTTCAGAGAGATGGTGAAAAGACTTTGGAATTGTTATTTCCACACCACCTCAAGAGGCCTTTGAAAACCAGACTAAACACTTTGAATTTCATCCATTAGGCATTAGGAAGCAATTCAATATTTCTTTTCTCTCTTTTGAGAAAGGACCCTGTACCTAAACTTCTTTCCTTAAAAGAATCCTGTTTTAAACTTACAGACTTAAGGTGGAGATATTTCTGAAGAAACCATGTTATTTCCTTCTGAAAATTTAATGTTCCACTCTTTAAAGGGCATTTTCAGAGAAGATTTCAGTAAAATGAATATTGCCAAAAGGAACCTATAATTCCCTAAGGAAGCAATATTAATTAGAGAAATATGTGCCTCTGAATTCATCCAATTTGCATTTCATTTTATGGTTTATTTTTTGCAAACAGTTTACTAAATGATTGCAGTTGCAGATGGTTAAATTATTACCATCAGATGGCTGCCATGGCTGACATTACAGAAAAGGATAGAATCTGGTTCCTCATAAATAGAAGAAAATAAGTCTTCGGCTTTAAAAAAAAGTGTGTCTTTCCACTATGGCTGGACTTTGATGGCAATGAGCCCAATAAAAAGTAAGAAGGAATCAATCTTTTGGAAGGTCCAGATTGGCCAATGATTCCTGCCAAATCAAATTTCTTCTTTGTATCTAGAAAGCAGCTGCCCCTGCTTTTGTGACTTCTTTAATAAGCCAGGGTGTTACAGACTTTGGAGTTAGGTGGGCCTTATAAGAGGATGCTAGATCCCAGGTCTAGCCAATACTGGCCATCATGACCAACCATTCCAGTTTGCCCAAGATTATCCTTGTTTTAGCACTGAAAGTCCCCCATTCTAAGAAGCCCCTAGGTGTTGGGCAGACAGGGATAGTGCATCATCTAACTCCTGGTTCACAATCTTCATGGACAACTGATGCCAACACAACATGTTCATTTTTATTTATTTATTTATTTATTTATTTATTTGAGAGCAAAGATAAAGTGTTTCCAGAAAATGATGTAGATCATCCATCTTCCATGTATCAATAAAAACTGGGCTTCAGCATAATCTTTTAAAATCTAAAATATGCTGGGCTGTGATTATTGTTTTATTTTTATAATTACAAACAAGTGAAAGATTTTATATGTGAATGCTATCAACTAACATTATTTGGGTTAAAGCATCATTTAAAAATATTTCACATATTAATAGGTAAAGTCATTTTTAATGATGTCCATTTATAGAAAGGCATTTATAACTGCAAAATAATTGTATGTGATAAGCAACTGAAGTTAGGCTTCATTCCAAATGAATGTCAATGCAATTCACCTAGATACAGACAGACAGTACTAAATCAAGCACAGGTTTTCAATATTTATTGAACATTCAATAGATTCTTGTTAGACCTTTTCTCTGTTCTAGACTCTGCTGGTCTTGGCAGTGATAGTGGAGAATGAAAATGTATAAAGCCTCAATAATCATAAATATGCTAAGATTAAGAGAGATGAAGCATGGGTATCTCTGAGAGAACTGAGGGGAAGAAGCCAACTGGTTGGGTATTGATGTGGTTGTGGATGTGGGTCATAAGGAAGAAGAGGGAGATTCCTTGGAGAAAGCAACTTTAACATCTGCAGCATGTGTAATACTACAAGGTACTTAGGAAGTATAATCATTAGGCCTTGGCAATAAATTCATTAACTAAGGATATGATGTGGAGGGAAATATTAAGTACCTTCCAAATTTTTGGTCTTGAGCACTTAGGTGTAGGGTGGGTTGCTTGGAGATAACAGATCAGTGCAGGAGGAGAGTGAATTTCGATTTAAAATTTAAAGGCTAATTGACACCAATGGCAAAGTGAGCACATTGGTTCAAGGGTTGCCCAGAGTAATGAAGGATGGTGCGCTCTATTTACCTAATAGTAATGTTCATGTTTCTGAGAACATACAATATGGCTAAAACAAAATGAATGAGTAAATGAAAAACTACTCTTAACAGATCACAGGAAAGGTGATGGGGCCCTTCCACATGCAAAATAAATTTGTGTCTTACACTGCATTGATAGATGAATAGTACTCAGAATGAGGAAATTAATATATTCTACTCTGCATTTTTAGACCTCCCCTACTCAAATAGTTGTTGGTCTACTAGAAGCTTTAGCATCTCAGGTCAGCTTACTAGAAATGAAGAGTCTAGGGCCTCACCCTACCTAGTGAATCAGAATTTATATCCTAATAAGACCTTCCAGTGATTAGAACATTGAGAATTAAGAAGTGCTGCTTCAGGCCACCCTTCAAATACTTCTTTTGTTTCAGAATATGACTCTCTTAAGAAAATCACAGCTACCTGGAAAAATCTGAAGAGAATATAGCCGGAACAGTAAGGAAACTTGACATATCACAAGGAATGGAAATGTTTAGTTAAGAGATAAATTGATGTATTAGGAGTATGGATTTTTTTCTTCAAACTACTCAAGGTTTGTCATGCAAACTCCAGGGTTAGAATTAGGACCAATGGATAAAACAAAAACAAAAAACAAGAAATGTGTTTTAGCTCAATATAAAGCAGAATCCCTAAGAGAAAAATGTATCTAAAAATGTAAAGGAGATGATGGTTGGTGGTATCTGTAAGTTCTCTAACACTAGAGATAAACAGAAAAGGAAGGAAAAAAGAAATCATTAGTATTTATTTTGTCAGCTAATATGACCCATGTACTCTATAGTGCTTTGCATATTTCTCGTTTTACTGGATTCCTGCTTTTGTGATCATTACAGAAGATAAAAAGCAGACAAAATAGTACGAATCACAAAAGTTAAAACACTGAAAGCTCTGGCTGGTTTTATTAACCCTATTGGCTCAATTCCATGGCAATTAAAATGGTCACAGTGAGCTTTTCTCTTCCATTTTACTGCTTATATCTGGTGCCTTGTCTTGGGCCCTCCATCCCCTCCCCCACCGATGCTAACCAACACATTTTTCACCCAATTTTTATCTTTATTTCCTACATGTGGATGCACAGGTTCTCTTCCATTTTATTGGGTGGCATTTTGAAATCTTTAAGCGGTAACGGGATTTGAGCATGGTTTATGTCAGTCATTAGGCCTTGTCTGAGTTGGAAACTATGCAAGGTGTGAGGATGGCTGCAAGGTCAAGCTTCAGAGCTTTTATTAGCCTTAGGTCTCATTTGGTTTCAACCTGCACACTGATAGTGCCTTTCTTCTCTGTAATATTTCCTTTTGAAAGAAGATGCTTTCCATATTTCAGACCTCAAAAGTGTACTGCATGAAATAACACAGAGAAATGAATCACCGGTTGCTGTTTTATTACCAAGACTCATTACATAAATAATATGGGTTTTATATAGTAAATACGCATGATGGTGTTTACAGTGAGTTGACCAGTAAGCATGTGCAACTTCCATGTTGCAAATTTTCATAAATGCCATTAAAGAAGTAATAACCATGTAAAAATCAAATGAAAAATAGTACTGATTTTTTTCCCCCTTCTTGTAATACATGCTTCTGACTCTGGAACTGGATGTACAAATTTTTACTACAGCCTAATTGATCTAATACAGTTCATGAGTGCTATCTTGTCACAGTTGAAGAGCGAAAGAACTTCTCAGCTCCAGGGATCCAGGTTTTATTTAAGTTACATTGTTAATTTTTTTTCTCAGTAGCTCCTTAATTATTTAATCACCTAAGAGGATCAAAGTTTTGTCTTTTGAAGATTAATGAGAAGAGAAGAAAGAAAGCAACTGATACTTAATGTTACCTACTGTGTGCTGGGAACCTTAAGCATATTTTATTTAATCCTCAAGTGACATTACATTGAAGCATAATTATGCCATTATTTTATAGTTGAAGAAACTGAGCCACAGTGATGTGAACTCTTAGCTCACTCTGGCACGTTGTACACATGTTGGATTTTTAATCTTCTTAACAATGCTGTAAGGAAGGAATCATTAACTCCATTTTGTAGACAAAAAATGATGATTGATATAGGTGGTTAAAAAAATGTTCATTTTTTACCGGTTTGAGTCTCGGTTACCTACATAAAAGAGTTTTTCAGTCTTGACAGTATTAACATTTTGGACTGGATAATTCTCTGTTGTGGGGTCTGTCCTATGCATTGTAGGATTTAGAGCATCTCTGGCCTCTATTTGGTACTAGATGCCCATAGGACTCTGCCACCTACCAACAATTGTGACAACAAAAATACATTGTTAGATATCTCCTAAGGGGCAATATCACCCCAGGTAAGAACTTTAATACATAAAGATAGCCATTGGAAGTAAGTGACTATCCTGGGATCCTAAAGGAGAACCAAAAGAATACAAATTCCTTGATCACTTAAATAATTACTAATAAATAGTAATTAGAGCTAACATCTATTGAGTACATACTTATGAGGTAAATATTATTATTCTTTATTTCACAGATAGGGAAAGTGAGGCACAGAAAGGTTGAATTATTTCCATAAGGTTGAAGTGTAATGGTAAGTGGTGATTTTAACTCAAGAAGTATGAAGTCAACCCACTTTTTATATATCACATGTCCTCTTCCTCATAGGGCAGACACTCTTGGGGACCTAGCCAAGAGCCATTCCCGATCCCTTCTGCCTCATAGGAAGAGTCAACATTCCACCAGAGAGGCTGTCCACATCAGATACTAGATTTCCCTTTCCTCACAGCTGTGACTAATCCATCCTGAGTAATGGGTTTAGTCTGAGCTGATGGTATGGTTGTTGTTGGTGGACATTCTGGCAGTTTCCCTCTTGGTTAAAAGAAAGATGCTCTAAGTTGAGTCCTTCTCTTTCCCTCCCATTTGGACTCCAAGATATGGCATCTATTATGACCATGATAGAAAAGTCAGAGTGTGAAAGCAGAAGAGTACTATCATTGAGAACTGAACTCACCCTGGGACTATTTCCAAATATTTATTTTGAGTGATAATAACACCTCCTATTGGTTAAGTCACTTGTAGGGGCATTATTTCACTTGCAGCTGAAATCACCTTAACTTACATGCTCCCAAGAAGCAAATCCTTTGGATATCTTATTTTTATCTTTTTGGGAACTCAGGTGCATAAGGTTTAATCATATTCCTCAATTCCTGACACATTACTTCCTCTTGTCATAGCTATGTCTTTCTTCTTCTTTTTTTAACCCTATTTCCTACTCTCATTCACACAAGCAACAAATCTGAAGGATTTAATGTATATTTTTTATTAGTATGCATTTATGTCAAATGTGAGATTGTGTTTTCTTTGCATGTGCCACTAATTAGTATAATAAAAATCAGACGAGTGATATCTAGTATTACAGAGCATTTACTATGTCCCAGGCATTTAGTGAAGTGCTTTTCACGCATTGACTCATTTAATGCTCACAAAAACCCTGTAAGACAGGTACTATCATTATCCAAACCTTAAAGATAAGGAAACTGAGGCAAGGAGGGGTACATAAATGACACTGAGCTATAGAATTCATTCTGCTCATTACGTTTTTCTCTTTTTTTAAATCTTTTTTTAAAGATTTTTTTTATTTGAGCGAGAGAGAGGGAGAGAGAGTGAGCGAGAGAGAGGGAGAGGGAGAAACGGGCTCTCCGCTGAGCAGGGAGCCTGACTCAGGGCTCAATCCCAGGAGCCTGAGATCATGACCTGAGCCGAAGGCAGATGTTTAACCAACTGAGCCAACCAGGCACCCCTCATTGCATTTTTCAATCAGTACTTTGAGTTCTAGGTCTACCCACACTGGTGCCTATTGTGTTGATTATGGCATGGTATTTTATTATGCACATCTTCCATACAGACCCCTTGATAGCCTCCAAATTTCTGCCACCAAAGACAAAGGAACATTGAACATCCTTATCCATGTTCACTAATAGACCCCTGTCTACAGGATATATAGAAAGCTATATATACAGAAGCAGAAGGGCAGGTTCACAGTGAACATGTACTATTTACTATGAGTAAAATATATAACCTGATTGGCTGTGCCAGACTTCATGACTATCAAACATGCACAAGGATCCTTATAACCCCACATCTCTTGCCAACATTTGGTAGTGTCCAGCACTGTAATTTTTGTTAAGCTATTAAGACTGAAATAATATATCATTTCCATTTTTCTAATTACTAATCCATTTGAGCATTCTTCCTATGATTTATGTGATTACTTCTAAGACTTTATTACTTAAAATATAACCCAGAATATTCCCTCCTTTACTAAAGATGCACACCATTTTCATTCTACATAGCAGTTGGCCAAGTGGGAAAATTCGTTCATATGCTAAATATCAATAGCTTATTTGTGAGTAATCAATAGATGAGGCAGACTTGATAGTAAAAAGAAATTACAGAATAAATATAATTCCCATTTTGTTGCTTGGATAGTAAATAGGAAATACAGGAAAAGGAATAGGTATTTCATTGCTGGGGACATGTGCTAAGATTCTTCTGGTCATTATTGTGGTTAAGATTCTTTAGTCATTTGAGTTTCATTTGTCTCTCCACTCTTAGTTAAGATCTACGCTATACTCCTGCATGGGGTGTGGGAGAGCCCATGCTCTCAAATCATTCAGCCTAGGACAATCATAACACAACAACTAAAGATAAATGAGCCCAGAGCTGGAACATCTAACCCAGCTGGGAGATTGGAGTTCAGGGGTATTCTCTGAGAGGATGGTGCTTCATTTTGTCACTTCATCTTGAACTTAATTAAAAAAATTTATGGGTGCCTGGGTGGCTCAGTCAGTTGAGCATTGGACTCTTGATTTCAGCTTAGGTCATGATCTCAGGGTCATGAGATTGAGCCCTGTGTCGGGCTCTGTGTGGTGTGGAGCCTGCTTAGGATTCTCTCTCTCCATCTCCCTCAACCCTTCCTCCCTACCTCTCCCCACTGCCTCTCTCCCTTTCTAAAAAAAAAAAAAAAAAGAAAGAAAGAAACATAAAAATATTTTTAAAAAATTCAGAAAGCACCCTCCCTCAAATCTACATTTCTATCCCTGCCTATGAACACACACACACACTCAATCCATTTCATCATTGCCAAGGACACCTGAGAAAACTATAGACACAAGAGGCAGCGGAGTTTTTGTAAGGAATGACAAGCAGCTCAGTGTTGCTGGGGCACAGGGTGTGAGACAAGTCAGAACACAGGAGAGAAGAGATGGGCAGAGCCTTGGGTGCCATGGATAGGAGCCTGGACTTCACCGTATTGCTGATGGGGAGCCAGTGAAAGGTTTTAAAGGGAAAGGATTTGGTCAGAATTGCAGCTCAGTGGATGATGGATTTGAAGGGGATGGATTAGAAAAAGAAAGTGACAATAGTAATTCAGATGACCAACAATGAAGTCCTAAATAGAATAGTAGCAAAAGGCATAGAAAAGAGAGACTGATTGAGGACATGTAAGCAGGATACGTGCTTGGAAATATGAGGAGCCTAAGTGGAGAGAGAGGGAAAGGGGACAGTCCAAAATGGTCTCTAGGTTCTTGAAATCACAAATTATAGTGAGAAGAAAAAATACAAGGAGGTTGATTTTCCAAGACAGTTCACTATTCTCTTAGGCCCATCAATCAGGCAGCAAAGAAGCCCTGATGCCATGGAAATAAGAGCTAAAGCTTTTAACAGCTGAACATGTCTGGCCACTGTTGTAAATACTTTACACAGAGTAACTCATTTAATCCCTGAAACAACTCTATGACAGAGGTCCTATAATAACCTACATTTTATGGATGAGAAAACCAAAGCTCAGAGTTTAGGTAACCCATCAAAAATCACACAGCAGAGAGATGAGTCGAGCATAAGCAGTGTGGTTTTCAGAGTCTGGGTGCCCGAGTCTGTGCTCTTACTGGCTACACTCTTTCTGCTTATATTTCCAGCTGGGTAGGCCTTGCAGAGTAAGCGTTAACCCCATCCCTCCACACACACCACAGGCGAACCTTGAGCACCTTCCTCCACCTGGCCTTGCTGCTTATTTCTACCCCAGAGTGGGCAGCAAGCTGTGTGAAGGCTAAGGCAGGACAGAGAAGAAGGGAAGAGTTTCTGGGCTCCTTGCTCTATCACTGAAGACTTGACTCCAGTCCTCAGAACAACCATGAGTGCTGGAACCACATCTGCAACACATGTTCTTATGGATGCCCCCATTGCAGGGAATTGGTGCCCCCCTGAGACCTGGCACTTTACCCAGGTGCCAGGAGAGAGGCTTAAAGTCTCCTCTTTTATCTTAGAAGAATGAAAAATATAAGTCAGAGCACATACCTCTGTCTGATCAAATCTGTTCTCATGTATTAGCTCAGGCAGTAGAGAAGTATAAGCTATAGAATGTATTACCAATAGTCTTCTAATGTGAGAAGACTGCCTACATTTCTCCAACCTACTCTTTGGGGTTAGCAGATGGCATTAGGCAACATGGACAGAAGAACATGACCAGAACAAAGCCCTCAGATGGTGGTGCCTTCCTTCCCTCAGGAGACTAAAATAGAATTGACTAAAAACACTTGGTTGCCACCACTTGAAAGAAAGAGTAGAAGAGGAGGTAAGGGCTTCTGGGCATGAGATGAGAGGTCAATTTTGGATATCTTGAGTGTGAGAACATCTGGGAGAGCTGGATGGAAATTATATAGCTGGCATACATGTCAAAACTGAGGCAAGAAATCTATGGTGAATAGTGCCTTAGGAACTGTCTATTTCTTTTTTTTAAAATTAATTAATTTGTCATAGTGAGAGAGAGAGAGAGAGCACAAGCAGGGGGAGTGGCAGGCAGAGGGAGAAGCAGGCTCCCTGCTGAGCAGGGAGCCCGACATGGGGCTGGATCCCAGGATCCTGGGATCATGACCCAAGCCGAAGGCAGACCTCAACTGACTGAGCCACCCTAGCATCCCAGGAATTGTCTATTTCTTATTATGCTACCTTCTGTGTATTTTCTATTTTGCTGTAGTGATGGTCAAGTTTATTTCCTGTGTACAAAAAAGTCAATGACTTCCATATATATATTTCAGCATATCAATGATAGTTTAACCATGTTCTTCAACAAAGACATTTGCAAAGTAAGGAAAAGGAGGAGGCAGGCAGGGGTGTATGGGCAGAACTCTGATAAAAACCAATGTGTGAAGGTTGCAGAATGGAAGAGGAATTAACTCAGTGGGCTACAAAAGAGTTGCTAGAGGGTCTTCCTAGATAAAAAGGTGTAGAGGTTCAAGAAAAAAAAAAACTGATCATGAATGTGTATTAAAGCATGGAGAACTAGTAAGTTTAGGACCCCCCCCCCAAAAAAAGTCCCATTGAATGTGGAAATATTAGGATGACAGGTTTCCTTAATCATAGGATTTGACTCCTGATTACTGTGGGCTGGGGAATGGAGAGATGAGGAAGTGACACAATGTTTGATTAAATTAGGGGAACAGTTTGACATTATTAAAATAATTTAACATTCTTCTGCAGTTTCTCCAGTGCAATGAAATAAAACAGAAACTTCAAAAGACTGACTGATGCAGAAATGTTGGGGTTTGGAGCTGACAGCCAAGAAAGAATTCTTAAGACACCTTTGGTGCAAAAACGTGGTTTTATTAAAGCACAGGACCCACAGGCAGAAAGAGCCGCACCGGGGTCGTGAGGAGTGTCCCATTATATACTTTCAAGTTGGAGGGCGGTTAGGGATAGCATAAGTCTCTAAGGAATTTTGGAACAAGGTTTCCAGGACCTTGAGGGGGCTAGCTATTGTTGGGAAAAGATCATTTACTACTGTATAATAAAACCTGAGTCATGAGACCCTTTAGATGTATATCGGTGGGCCATATACTTGGGGGATTATTGCCAACATGTATCATGGGGGGGTTGAAATAAAGGAAGTTTCCAAAGGTATTTTTATATATTAAAGTAGACTTACAGGATCCTGGGGGTTGAGCTAAGATTGCCTTTTGCCCTTAGCAAAGTATTAACATGAGGCAGCTGAGTTCCTGGAGTAATGTCACTCTGTCAGTTTCAAGGACTTGTCAATGGGCTGTAAGTAGTAAGGAAATTTAATTTTTTCTTTTGCCTTTGTTTCTCACATCACTGACTACTGGGTTAGCTAGAAGAAAATATAATAGTCTCTATCAACGTGAAAAAAAATATTCCAGGATATCTGAGAAAATTACGGAAATCCTACTGAAACTATCATGGTTGAGTAAGATGGTTGAACACACATTCTGTCATGTCAATGACATGTCAAAACTATGTTAATGGTTTTCCCATTCAGAATAATTTATTGCATGAATATACTGGAAAATTAGCCAAATCAGAAGAGCACCACAAATATAAATGATCAAGATTTACCCTAATAGGAAATTGATCAATGAAGATACTTTAAAAATACATGAGACTTCTGTTTTCAGGATGGTATAGGCATACTTTCCCATATTCCTCATGATAAATACAGTTAAAACCTGGACATTCTTTAAAACAGACGTAAGAAGACTCAGAAAGGTCAAGAGAAAGCAGACCAGCTAGAACTCTCAGGATATGAAAAGTGACCTCCTGGTGAATTCCCTGTATTTTCTTTTGGCCTCAAAGAGCCCAGACTTGGAGCTGAAAAAGACAAGCCAGAAATGCCAACATAGAAAACAACAACAATAACAACAACAACACCTCAGGGAAAACCTGTTTTCTCTAGCAAAAGAACAGGAAAGGAGCAGCCTAGCCCTTTTTAGACAACAACTAATCTTCCCCACCAAACCCTATAAAACCAGTTCCCCCACCCCACAAGCAAAGGACCCAGGGGAGCTTTGATTTCCACCACTGTGAACCTCTAATGACACACCCTAACCACAGCAGTGTGGGCTCAAAGAAGACCAAACAGACACCTGGGACTTTCATCTCCATCAGAGGGCAATAACCTCTCCCTCATACAGCGGCAAAGGAATCAGAAGCATAGTGAACTTTTTCTAAATCTGCTGCAGGGAAGGACTTCTTATTTATTTGTATCTATTTAATTTTGAATAGATAACAGATTAACATTATTCTTGATTTTAAATGCATACAAGGGCATACATTGAGAAGTTTCTTTTCCTCTTCACTCCAGTCCAGTTCTCCCCATGTGAACATGAGGGTTAATGGTTCTCTATATAACCTTCATAATGTATTACATGGGAACAAAAGTAAAAATGTGCCCTTGTATTTCCCATTTTTGCATACATTGAAGCATACCATTCACATTGTTTTGACCTCCTCCCCCCACTAATTTGTCTCAGGAAGGTAAATAGCACTAACCTCCGTGTCAGCTCCTATTCTAATCCTCTTCAAGTATTTATTCATACAATCCTCACAACAACCCTATGAGGGGAACAAGATCACCATCTTCATCTTTCAAATTAGAAAAATGATGCACAGAGGGGTTAAGTTTCCCTTGTTCAATATCCAGCTTTAAAGTCCAAACTTTTAAAAATGTTGCTTTAACGTCTTGATAGCACTCAATATTAGTATATGAAGAGCTTTCTCCTTTTCTGTGGCTACGAAGTACCATATTATATGGATGTACCATATTTTTTGAAATGGCTGACTGTTGATGTTACTTCTATTTTGTTATTTCATAAAAATGCTGCACTGCATCTCCTTGTAGCTACTGTGTAGGGGGAGTTGGCCAACAAATGTGGGGCAACCCGACCAGCTGGAGGCTGGCTGCACCAGAGGTGAGAGAATTCACCCAAGGTAGAACAAAGGAGATAGAAGTGTAGTGAATACACCACAAGGGAGCAGCGGGCCGGCCAGCAAAGGACAGACTGTGAGCAGGCAGAGGAGGGGGGCTGTAGTTAAGGGGGAGAATGAGGAGGTATGGGAACGTATGAAAATTTCCTTTTTTGGTACCTGTGTCCGGATGTAATTAACCCATTGGCCAGCTAGGGTTAATGGCTATTTTGAGGTTGGTTGCCTAATGGGCCTATTTGTATCCAGCCAGGAGGTTGGGGGGTTACTACAGGCCTTTCTACCTTCTTCAGGTTGCCATTGTTCAAGTCGGTTGCCTAAAAGCAGCCTCCTCAGATACTTCCCTTAGTATTAGTCTGAAATGCAAAATGAATTTACTAGAGCAGAATTACCAGGTAAAAGCGTGAGCATTAGTAATTTAGACAGATATTTGCCAAATTGCTCTCCATTTTGCGTTGCATTGATATATATTCCACCAGCAATGGAAAACAAATGGTTAGAAGGATGTAAAACCAAATCAGTATTATGCTTTTTCCTCCCCTAATTGGATAACTGATAGTTTTTCCAAGTTTCCTATTGTATTTTATTTTCCATCAAGATAAGAGGATATATGAGGGACCAGTTTTTGTCTGTCTGTATTTTCCCTTTCCAATCTATCTCACCCCATTCCCACCTCATTCCCTAAATTCATACTTTATGAAGCAGGCTTTTATTTTTTAATTGTTATTATTTTTTTAAGGTTCACTTATTTATTTGAGAGTGAGAGTGCACAGGCTCGTGGCGGGGGGACAGAGGGAGAGGGAGAGAGAATCTTAAGTAGACCCCCCTCTGAGCACAAAGCCAGACAAGGGGCTGGATCTCACGACCCTGAGGTCACGACCTGAGCCGAAACCAAGAGTAGGATGCTTAACCGACTAAGCCACCCAGGGGCCCCCTATTTTTAAATTATTCTTATCTTGCTCTTTTTTTCATGGTGGAAGAGGAAAAACACCTTGAAGTCAATACACATTCCTACCTTTGTAAAAGCCTATGACCACTGAAGAGACTGATAGTTCGAGGAGACAGTCCTTTTGAGAGAAACAGGGAGCAAGTGGCTCTTCTCTGCAGTAGAGATGAGGCGAGGGCCACAGAGCGCATCCCACTGCAGGGCAAGGCTCACAAACTCTTGGGTGGCCGCTCTTTGGTAAGGTGGCAAGATTTCAGAGGCAGTGGAAATGTAATGGTCAGGGAGAGGTGGGTCCAAGGCACAGGGGGTCCCAGCATCCCCAAAGGAGGCTGTGACACAAATATAGTTCAAAAGGGGTGCCTGCAGGAGTGCCACACAGTGGAACAAAATTTGCCTCAAGAGTTTCCAATGAGGATGAGTAAGCACAAAAAAAAAAAAAAAAAAAAAAAGGAGGGAATTCTCCACAGCGTTGATGCTCTAGGAGACCTCAGGGTATTTTCCAGTCTTGGGAGGATTTCGCGTTCCAATAATAATGACAAAAAAGTTAATTTGCATTTGCTTAGTGGAATGCAGGGGGAGCTCAGAGTTGTGGTTAAAGTGTTTTGGAAAGCTGTTTCATACCTAAAAGGCAGAAAACTCACTAGAAGCAGGTATTACTGCCCTTCTTCCTTTCCCCCCCCACAAGTGGCCATTGGAGTTTCCTGCCAACAGAAGACTGTGTGTACAACTAATTGAAGAAACCACTGGACCTAGTATCAATTAATGATTAGATTGGTGAAAAAGGCACAGAAGGGAAGAGTTCTATTTGGAAATTATCTTCAGAGGTCGATAATTTTAATGAATAACTCTTTAAGGATCCTATTTCCTGATTCTAAAATTGCTCCTTTTTATCAGTGCCATCCAAGTTGTGTTTGCGCTGAGCATATAAGCTTTGTCCTGTGGGGACAATGACAGAGTTAAGATCTTTCTTTGCTTTAGGATATTGTTCTTCTATTATCCAGAGAGAGTATTCGCCGAGCTAGTAAAGATTTTCTTGAAGGTGTGGGGGGAAATACTGAATGTGTAGATATTGAACCATTTGTCTAGCCCTCTCAACAGTTAATGTGATTATCAAACCCCAGGACAGTTTCCCAGGAAATCTATATGAATTTTGTTTTCATCAACCAGTAGATATCTGAGAAAGATGATTCATCTCCTCTTACTTTAGTGCCTTAGGTCTGTCTTTAAAAAGGCATACCATCTAGTGAAATTGGAATGACTTTTGTCCTATTCAATCTTGGTGGAATTTTACCAGAAACTGATTTGAGATATCTGGTGAAAATACAACTATGCATCCTTGAAAAATGCTATAAATAGATTATTTATTTTTAGTTGGAAAACAAAATGCTGTGTGTCTAAAACACTTTAAAAGGCAGAATTCCATTTACCTGGAGGATATTAATTGAGAAAATATGTATTTTTATAAAACGCAAATAAAAAATGCTGACCTGTGACTAAATAAGTACTTTCAAGTCACAGCCATTGTAGCTACATTTGAAAATCTTTATGAAAACAACAAAAAGAAAACTAACCTGGTTCCAAGACTGATTTCTACTCCTTTTCTTTTTTTGCACTAACTTTTTGCTTGTATCTGCTTGTCACAGTACCACACATGACAGATCAGAGCAAGCACACACAAAAAAGCACACTGTTAATATCCTCCCCAGAGCCTGTTGACAAGGCTGGTGCAACATCTGACAGCTGCTATCAATATTTGATGCTAAGGACTCACCACTGTTCCTTTTCTCTGGAGCACTTCCCTCAGCCTATAGGCCCCCATTTACCCAGGAGGCATCCCACCACCATCTCAGACTGCTCTGAGAATAAAAAACACCTAAACCCCTTGCCTCAGGTGGAGACAGAGATCCAGAGTCCCTGTCCATGAGGACATTCTCAATTACCTGAGACCGTAGCCTTGCTCAAATCTTTCCCTTTCATTCTACCACTTTTCTCACCCCCTTACAGATTTTCCCTAAAAGGCACCCTTTAATAAATGATGTGCAACCAATCTCTTTCTCAGGTTCTATTTCTAAGCAACCAGAGTTGTCATGTTGGTATTTCAGAGAACGAACTGGTGATTGCCAGAGGGGAGGGGAGGAGGGGGGACGGGCAAAATAGGTGAAGGGGATAAAGAGGTGTAAGCTTCCAGTTATGAAATAAATAAGTCACAAGAATGAGACGTACAGCATAGGAAATATATGTTGTATATGTCAATAATGTTGTAATAACTTTATATGGTGACAGTTGGTAACGACACTCACCATGGTGAACATTTCATAATGCATATAATTGTCAAATCACTGTAGTGCACCTAAAACGAATATAATATTGTATGTCAACTATACTTCAATAAAAAAATACTTCAAAAAGTTGTTTGGATTAAATGAAGACTTTAGCTCACTGTGTATTTACAACAAATATCACCATTATTAAGAAAAAAAAGATGAGTAAATATTTCAAAAAGAACAAAGTGGGAAAAGACATTTTGTATAGAGGAACAGTGGATGCATAACCCCCCCCCCCCAACTCCCCCACAAAAAGAAAAGGCTTGAAGCTGCCATGCTCAGGAAGGTGTTATTTGGAACTTACATTAAATGGAAGAAGACAGGAAATGAAGGCCAGATGAGAGATAAGTCTGTAAAGATGGATTCTAGTCAGCTTTGAGGGAGGGACCATCTATACCTCATCCTCCCTAGAAGACCGCAGAGGCCTGTGCTGGGGTCTGAAGTTGGGGTGAATCCAAATACCCTATATGAAGGCTAAATCTTCCCTTCTTTGTGATTCCCTGTGTGTTTCCCTCTTTCGTGTGTGGGTTTCAGTGGATAACAGCAACAGTCACAGGTGCAATAGCCTGACCTTTTGATATCCTAAGGCAAAGGGAGTCTTTCCCTTTTTTTGTGATAGGCACGACTCAGAACCAACACATCACTCTCCTTCACCATTTGCTCAGATTATTTTGACACCTGTGTCTGATAGTAACATGCATGTCCACAAGACAAATCCAGAGTGCTGGATATAAATACATGATCGGGGAGTCACTTTCCAGGATGTAAATAATAAATTCTGCAAAGTACCTAAGACACCTTCTGATTCTCACTGAATAATCCCCTCAAATGTCTGAGCTTTTGTGTTACCTGCAATGTACCCCACTCAGTGAAATTTCATGTGCTGCTTACAGCCATTTCTCAAACTCTTCCTCTTGGGAGTTCTCTGTGGAACATGAATGAGGAATTATAAGAGAAGCAGACCTGTGACCCTCTCCCCAGGCCTGAGCAATCGCCAGCTGTCCAGTGTGAGAAGCGCCTGGGAGATTCTGTGATAGAGGCAATGAGTTTTGGAATCATAGATGAGACCAAATTATAAAGATCGTATTTCAACTGTCCACAGAGGTTGGGAATTGCAGTAACAAATACCAGCCTGTGTGCCAACTTAGTCCACCTGAAGTCTTTACAGTCCTCCAAAGAGGCAGCCCTATTCCAGAGATATTTAGGTGAATAGAACCATATTTGCCTCCAGTTTACTTAAGTAGATCATCCTTCAGAGTACTGGTGGGTGCTTGGGGCTGCAGAGGTCACAGCTCACCAGTGGCTACTCATCTATGGTATCTCTAGACTCTCTCTTTACAATCTTGCAATTTCGCAGTGCATTTTCCTAAGTATGATATGAATACATGATGAAAGCAGGAAAAATGCAAAGCACAGAACATCACAAAGGAAAGAAAACCCATAATAAATGCTAACAGCAACAAGGGTGACAATATATATTGACAAATTAGGACATTTTGATGTAGCTGATTTGACGCAGACATTTTTGCAGCGTTTTGTTATGGCTGGAGGTATGGTGAAGAAGCACTCCTGAAGCAAGTGTTTTGCTGTAGCCTTATAAAAATGGCTACTTTAAAATGTAAAAGTCCTGTGTACCATACGCAGCGCCATATAGAGATGGCATCTGTGTCACTGTTCTAAATTCCATTTCACATACACTCATTCCAGGAGATTAAGGGAGGGCTGAAAAAGAAATGGGACCAGTTATAAACAGATCCGCTTTGTACATGACTTCAAAATACACTGTATCTTGGGGGCAATGTAGCACTAAGTGTCCATGTTCTTAATGCTATCAAAAGAAGCACTTTTTTTTTCTGATGGAAATGAGGCCTTGGAATTAAACTGGCACTTTCTGTATATGTGTGTCAGTGTGCGTACACACACAAATTTATATATTTACCCACACAACCATTTCTATTTGGCTAAAATGTTCATAATAGCAAAATGTTATACAGCCTAAATGGCAATCAAGTGGGGATCAGTTTAACAAACTTATTGTAAAATCATCAAGAAGGTTGATGTAATAAATAAAAATATTTATACACATGTGTGTATGTGTCTGTGTCTGTATGAAAAGTGACAAAAAGTTAAGCATATGTTATGATTATAGTTTCTCATTTTACTTTTACATTTAAAACTTTTATGAAACTTAGTGATATCCAATATAATAGCTAATACTTAAACAGACTGTATGAAAACACCTAAACCAAACAGAAAAAGCTTTCACTAAGAAATGTGAAACAAATTTTGAATAAGACAGAAAGGTAATGTTCCTAAATTTAAAAAAAAATTAAACTTTGTGAAAAATAAATTATCTACCAATTGATCTTGAAATTATCTGCCATCTAATCTTTCTAAAAAAAAATCACAAAATGTATTTTGGAATTTAACAAAGTGAGTCTAAATTTCATTTAAAATCTTAAAATAGTATAAACATTGAAACTTTGTTCCTTGAAAACAGTGACTATGCCTTTTTATAAAATGTGTATAGAATATTCATAAGTTTGCAAATAAAAAGATGCAAATAAAGACTCCATGGATTTCAAAGTAGAAATAATATAGTATTTTTCGATCACACTGAACTGCAACAAGAATGTAATAACAAAACAAAATATCAAAAAGTCCTTAAAACCTGGAACTTGTGAAAAATTTTCTGAAATACTTGAAGAAAAAAATTTAAAACCAAATTGTAGAATGCCTAAAAACACCAATCGTGAAAGCCATTCATATTAGAAATTATGAGGTAAAGGCATAAAGTTTTAACTGCAGATAGGAGAAACAGAAACAACAAATAACCAAGGGAAGGCAGAAGGATGGATTTAATAAAGATAAAAGCAAAATGTAATCAATTAGAAGAAAGAAAAATGGCAGAATAAATAAATTGAACACTGAAGCTTTGAGCAAACCTAATTGGTTAGTAGAAAAGACAAACACAAAAATAACAAATGATGAGGAGTAAATCATCATATTTGGAGGAAATTAAAACATTGACAAGAAACTATATTGTTCAACTCTGCAAAAGCAATTGAAATTCCAGGAAAAAACAGAACACCTCTTTTAGGAATTTTCACTTGATTAATTGACCCCAGCACAACAGAATATCTATAAACCACTCACTAAGAAAAAATAAAGTTGTGAAAATGTTATCCCTCTATCTAAAATCAGCAAATCCAGACATTTCTCAGGGAAATTTTACCAAAAATTTATAGATCAGAAAATCACAAAGCTCTTAAAAATTTTTCATTAATATAAAGAAAAAAACCAAGTAAGTCTCTTTTATGAAGCTAGTCTGACAATGACATCAAAATCCAGCAAAGAATTTATAAACAGACCAAACCAAACATCGTTGAGATTATTAATGAAAATGCTAAATAAATACTATCAAACACAACTCAGCCACATATTAAAACAATAACACTATGGCATCACCAAGTGAAATTTATTCCATTATAGCAAGAATGTTTTAGCATTTAGAAACCTATTAATTTTATCATAATGATGGATGATGGGAGAAAGACATAGATCATTTCATAGATGTTGGAGGGCCTTTGATAAAATTTAGTATCCTTTTTTGATTAAAAAAATAAGGATACATGGATGTTCTTCAAACATGATGAAATACAGCTATCTCAACCCCAAATTCTTTTTTTTTTATCATGTAACTATTAGAATCATTCTCATTAGAATTCTAAGACAAGGATGGCCACTATTACCATAATTATGATAGCATTTTGAAAACATTAGTCATTGTAGATAGACAAGTGAAAGAAATTAGACATACGAAAATGAGAAAGAAAATCATACTTTTCCCAGTTTGATGAATGTGCAGTTGAAAAACCCATGATTCAACTGGTAAAAGCAGTTACAGTGAAAAAACTCAGATTGATTTCCAGATATAAAATCCATATGTAGAAATAAAAAACTTTCTTTTTTACAAACAAAAACAAAAGCATATAATGGAAAATATCCCATTGGAAATAATTTAAACAGTGATAAAAATACTACTTAATAAACTTAACAAAAATACACTCTCCAGATATGAAGAATAAAATGTTCTTGAAAGACTCAAAAAGAGAGACTTGAACAGATAGAAAGTAATTCCTGTGATCTGGAATAAGAAGACTCCTATTTGTACAACTGTTAATTCTTCCTAACTTAATGTGATCTCAGTAATAATAACTGACATTTAACTTAACAAATACAAACTAAACTTTACATAAAAAATAGATATGAAAAAGATAAGTGACAAGAGGTTACCTGATTAGTGTATTAAAATGCATTATAAAACTAGACAAAATACAGGAGTGTGATACAAAGAAACAGACATAAAGTTATGGAAGAAATAAAATCAAATACATACAAAATATTACAATTAGATAAGTATAGAATTTTTTTTAAAAATAGAAAATGATGAGTTAAACAATAAATGTGGGTTTTTTCTCTCAAAATAACCACTAAGAGGAAAATAAGGTTTATATATAACTAACATACTACGAGAAACTTCAAATGGAAAAGATGTAAAGATAAGAAAATCTGTAAGTATACTTAAAGTAAAAATATACTGCACAGGGAAAAATGTTTTATGATATAGGAGTGGGAAAGGCCTGTCCAGTTGTGACAATAAAACCCAGAAGTCTTAAAATTTGGTAAATTTTATTACATTAAAAATGGATTATGAATGCAAAAACATAAAAAAATCAAAACATAAATGACCAACTATAATACATTTCACAAATCATAATACAAAGAATTAATGGCCCTAGTAAGAAAAGAATTTCTATCAATCAATAATAAAAATGACAACTAAATGGAAAAATGGAAAAAAGTTTAGAAAGTTTCACTGGAAGTAAAATTTAGGTGGCTTACTCTCACTGATTATACAAGAAAAGCAAAGACTCAAAAACAATGTGGCCATGTTAAAAGGCCACAGGCACTAGAGAAAGAAACTCTGAAATGCCAAATGTGGGACTATTTGAGCAATAAAAGAAATAGTGGGAAGAATGAATTCCTAATCATAGAATAATAAAACATTCCATGAGTCCAGACTGATATGAATAAGGGTATCAATCAATCAAAAAGCACTGACTAAAAAGGGGAAAGAAAACTCTTCCTTAGAGTAGAATTCCAGCTACCCAATGTAGAATGAATGGTGGTAATCACCCTTTATCTTCAACAGATACTAAAATTAATGAGTGAATGCATGATTTGAAAATATGTAGATAGTCTCAAAGCATCTCTCAGAAAATATTCAATAATTGGAAAGGGGAATTCCAATACAGAGGAAGACCTACTAGGTACCATCTGAAGGAAGTGATCAAATTCGACATCATAAGTAGTGGAACAAAGCTCACATCATGTGCCTTGTGATACAAAGAAAGATACAACATTACTTCTGCTGTATTCTTATCACAGAATTTAGTGGTAAAGAGACATAGGCAAGCCAAAATTAGAGATATTATACAAAAAATCTGGCTAGTCCTCTTTAAAAATGTTAAGGTAATAAAAGAATGGGGGGAAAAGATATAGAGAATTCCAGATTCAAGGAGACCAAGGTATCATAGCAACTATGCACAATGTATGATCCTGAATTTAACCTAGATCTTTATAAAGACATCAGTAAAATATTTAGTGAAATTGTGAAAAGGTATATAAGTTATAGTTTGTATCAATGTTAATTTCTTTTTTTATTTTTAAAGATTTTATTTATTTATTTGACAGAGAGATAGAGAGAGAGCACAAGTAGGCAGAGCTGCAGGCAGAAGGAGAAGAAGAAACAGGCTCTCCGCTGAGCAGGGAGCCCGATGTGGGGCTCGATCCCAGGACCCCGGGATCATGACCTGAGCCGAAGGCAGACGCTTAACCGACTGAGCCACCCAGGTGCCCGTGAATGTTAATTTCTTGATGTTGGAAATCGTACTGTGTTTATGTAAGATGTTAATATCAGAGGGATATTGGTGATGTGTATATCAGATATTTAGTAATTTTTTTGCAACACGTGTGTCTTTTTTAAATGAAAAGTTAAATTTTAATAATTAAAATACCACAATTTTTTTTTTTTAATTATGATACCAGTAAAAACCCAATACTTTTATTACACAGTGTGGATCAGTGTGTGGGAAAACAGAAACCTTAATATATTATTAGTGGGGGTAAAAATTGGTACAATCTCTATGGGGTGAATCAAAATTCAAATCTCTATGGAATGCAAATTAAAATTTTGACTCATCTTTTCTACATCTGGGATTTTATCTTCATACGAAGTGGTAAGTGTGCAGATAGCCATTGCAGCATCATTGATAACAGGACGACTAGAGACCACATGTGTTTCCATCCACAGAGAACCGGTTGATTCAAACAATAAAATACATAAGATAAAATAATAAATAAAACCATAATCAATTAAATACTTAAAAATAACAGAATAAGGAAGTATTTTAGGCAATAATATTAAATATCTAAAAACAGTTACAGGCAGAAGGCAAGATTCATAAACTTTTATTAACATTTGTAACTACTCCCATATATGTTCCTTTGAAAGGAAATTTAAGAAACATTATTTGCATTGATAGTATGTTAAGAGGTAGGTAGTTAAGAACATGGGCATCGTACCATTGTACCCAGGCCTCCTAAGTTGCAATTCTAACTCTGTCACTACTAGTTGTAAGTACTAGAGTACAGTATTTAACCACAAAGAGCCTCAGTTCCCTTATCTGGGAAATGGGCAAATGACTGTTGCTATCTCTAGAGTTGTTTTGAGGATTAACTGAGTCATTTGATTTAAAAAAAGGCTTGGGGGGCGCCTGGGTGGCTCAGTCGTTAAGCGTCTGCCTTCAGCTCAGGTCATGATTCCAGGGTCCTGGGATCGAGTCCCACATCGGGCTCTCTGCTTGGCGGGAAGCCTGCTTCTCCCTCTCCCACTCCCCCTGCTTGTGTTCCCTCTCTCGCTGTCTCTCTCTCTGTCAAATAAATAAATAAAATATTTTTAAAAATTAAAAAAAAAAAAAAGAAAAGGCTTAGAACAGGGATG
The DNA here is from genome assembly GCF_002201575.2 of Neomonachus schauinslandi. Lineage (NCBI taxonomy): Eukaryota > Metazoa > Chordata > Mammalia > Carnivora > Phocidae > Neomonachus > Neomonachus schauinslandi. The sequence continues at coordinate 109,674,984 of NC_058408.1, forward strand.
CCTGGGTGGCGCAGTTGGTTAAGCATCTGACTTTTGATTTTGGCTTGGGTCATGATCTCAGGGTGTGGGCTCTTGAGCCCTGCAACAAAACAGGCTCCGCCGCTCAGTGGGAGTCTGCTTGTGATTCTTTCTCCGTCTGCCCCCGCCACCCAGCATGTGAGCGCACTCTCTCTCTCTCTCCCAAATAAATAAATAAATAAATAAATAAATAAAAGGCTTAGAACAGTGTCCAGCACTTAAAAGCAGTTCAACCAATGCTGTTTTTATCACTGCCTTTAGGGAGAGGAAGTTTGTGAGTGTGATGTCAGTGTAGGAACAAGACTTTCATTGTTTAAATGTGCACATTTTTAATTTTGAGCTATGTGACTGACGTATTAGCTCTTTAAATATAGGAGAGAAGAGATGAGGAAAAAAAACTTTCAAATCAAAAATAACATTTTATTATTCTATAAGGAGAAAAAAATCTCAAATATCTCATGCTTATCCAGTTGTGTCTCAATGGTAACTTCACTAAAAATACCTATTCTGCTGCAGATGAGGATATACCCTAATATCATATCAAATTATTTCTGTCAATATTTATTTTTAATTATTGGCTTTACATTTTCATTATAGTTATCGTGACTCCTAATATTGTCTTAATAGAATGATCTAAATTTTGGACACATATTGATTGTGTTCGTTCTACATGAAATGCATTTCTATTTGTTTTTGTTTTATTCCAAAACACTTGCTTTTATTGGCAAAAATACAAATTTTTTTTAACTAACAAAAATAAGATTTTGTTTCAGTATTCATGCTACCTTAAGAATATGGGCTTAATAAGTACATCGATGGTTACAGGTAAGATACAGGCTCAAAATTTTATCAAAACTCTGTTAATTTTAATTTAGAACCATGTCTCCATATTTTCTGTACAAACAAATTTCATGTAATTATGATCTTGTGAATAATTATTTAAAGTGGAGAGAATTTGCCAAGTATGGACTATAATAAAGTATGGCTTGATGTAATAAAATGCATTTAACTAATTTAGCTAAGTTAAAAAGCTTTATTATCCTTAATCTTTGATTCTAGAACTGGAAAATGAAGCAGGGATTTCAATTTGCATAAAAAGCTATATGAGTATGTGCATATACTCACGGGGCTTTAATCTCATAAATTCTGCACTCTCTGCCAAGACCAACACTATCACTGAAAATTAATTTGATATCAAAAGCTCTAATTGTGTTACAATTAAAACCCATCATTACCTCCCTTTTTAGGAAGGGAAAGTATCCAAGCCCTTCTTGCCAAATCTGAGTTCTACAAGACTTTGTATTAGACTGACTGCTAGAGACACTTAATAAAATCTGAAAATAAGGGTTGCAGCCCAAAGCAACATACTATATGTCTCTTTAGTTGTATTTTTAATATCCTCTCTTTTCTGCAGGACTGTAAAGCCACCAAACATGCTCTTAAACTTTCAAGGTAAGGAGAAAGAAAATGGCATTGAGACCTTATCTCCTACATGACATATACATTGCTGCATGTTTAACATTTATTATTGCACTTAATACTCAAAATAGTCATACGATATGGGGTATGTAGTGCTTACTTGTTTTTTTAAGATTTTATTTATTTATTTGAGAGTGGGGAGAGGATGAGCAGGGGGCACAGGGACAAGCAGGCTCCCCACTGAGCAGGGAGCCCGATGCGGGGCTGGATCCCAGGACCCTGGGATCATGACCTGAGCCGAAGGCAGAAGCTTAACCAACTGAGCCATCCAGGCATCCCTGATATAGGGACTCTTAAGCCCATTTACAAATAAGTTAACTGTGAAACAAAGAAATATAGTCCAGGCTAGGTTAAAAGCATATCCAACGTCTCCTATGACTAATTTCTATTTCTCTGGTTCTATATGCTTGCCCTCTTTTTTCCAAGTCTTTCCTCCATATGCCTTTTCAAACTCAGTGATTTGATGCAAATAGGATTTATGCTTTGGCTTAGGATAGTGACTCTCCAACTGTAATGTGTGTATGAAACATGTCAAGACCTTGTTAAAATGCAGATTTTGATTTGGTAGGGCTAAGTTTAGAAATTCTGCATTTCTATCAAGCTCTGGGGAAATACTCATGCTACTATTCTGTGGACCACACTTTGAGTAGCAAACCGTAGTGTCTTCTCTCCTCTCAGTGGAATATTCCAGTTGCAAGCAAAGCCTTATTAGACATCAGTCATGCAAATTGATTTTCCAAAATTTCATACTAAGGTCTCATTGGGTTGGCCAGTCTAACCTGATTATAACATTGGCTAATTTTATGGCTGATAAAGAAAACAAATATCCAGATATATTTGTCTTCCTCCATTACACAAGTAATGCATATTTGTTATTAACAATCAGAAAATAACAAGCAAAATTGAACAATAAATTTTAAAATATTTACCTGAAAACTACATTCAGAAAAGTACTCAGAAAAAGATTCTGAGATTATATATATATATATATATACATATATATATATAAAATACACATATATATATTTCCAGAATTATAATGAACATACCACCTCATTTCTTTGTGGAAATTAGTTTTGCATTAATAAATATACATCTACCCCATAATTAAAGAGTTAGAGGAACTGGCTATCTACCATGTAAACCCACAATCTGTAAGTCACTTGCTCTCTTTGGGCCTCAGTTTTCCCACTTGTAAAATGAGTTGAACTGGGTGATCTGATCGAGACTTTTCCATACCACTGGTGGAAACTACCATTCTTTACATCTTTATCTCATGATTTAAATTGCTGTACACTAATGACTATATCCCATTTCTCAGGAGTGTCACAAGAATAAGGTTAAGAAAATAGCAGGTATGCAATCTTTGCAATCTCAAAAGGTTTAGCCTGAAAGAAATCTGCATACAGCAGCAATCTGCATTAGCACTTCCAGAGCATGAACAGGTACAAAATATTTGCCTATGTCTCAACCCGCTGCCTCATCAGGGGAAGGTAGCTGTGTCTTCCATCGAGGAACACTTCTTTCTTGGTTTACATGGGTTTTGCAGAGGAACATATAAAATGTACAAACCACCACAATGAGTTTTCACTTCTGCAAAATATCTCTAGGTATTCAAGTACTCGTTTTGAGTTATTTAAACAGAATTTTGCACATAAATATAGAGCCTGCCAGTTCATTTCCCGTCAGAAGTTATTCTCGTTAAGCACTATTAAACCCCGCTTAATGAAAAAGGAACACATTCTCGTGTGTACTTGCATGAAGCTAATAAGATCAATACTAGACAGGAAATTAACTTAAATTTGGGATGGGTGGGTGAGAACAAGTAGCTGAGCCCATCTCTACCTCTCTCTGTGGATACTGTATGACTCATGTTTAAGACTGTACATTGAAAGGGCTTCGGTTTTCTGTGGTCTCATTTGAGAAGATAGGCTTTTTGCCCATTTTTATTTGTTTGTTTTAGAACCTCTCTCCATCGTGGACATGACTAATACTCAGAACTTTTACTTGCCAGCTGAACACCAACTGCCCCAGCCAGCCCCACCTGGAGTTACCTCTTGATGGGGCAGATTTATTGTTGCAAAACATTCAGACATTCCTCCACAAACATACCAATTGTTTTTTTAAACTTAGAGATTTGGAAGGAGGAGATTTCCTTTTGTTCTTTCCTTCTTTCTGTCCTTCCTTCCTTTAATTTACTTGTTAAATTTAGTATGGAAACTTCTAAAATTTCTGCCAAATCTTGCAATTTTATAAGACTAGGAATCTCTTTATTTCCGATCTAATAGGTATTAGAGGCAGAATACATATTTTATGACACGGTCACTGGGTTCATGATATAAAGCATCTTGTTTTCCCTTTGATATTCTTCTACAAGGATCCAGTAGGACATACATAAGCCATGACATCCATCTTACTGTGCTTCTCACATTTAGAAAATGTGGCCTCTTGTTTCTTTGAGAGATGGCCTCAATCACACACTTCTGTGTCCACATTTTGCAGTAGAATTTCTGAGGCTTCAATAAAAATGTCATGCTTTTGTCTCTCACTCCCTCAAAATCACATCTTGCACAGGAAGAGTGATGGCCAACATCTGACTCTGGAAACAGATTGCCAGGGTTCAAATTCCAGATCTGTGTGACCTTTGGTAATTTACTTAACTTCTCTGTACCCCAATTTCCTTATCTTTAAACATGGGGCTAATGTAATCACCAACCTCAAAGGGTTGACTTGAGTATGAAATAAGGTAATATGTGTTAGTGCTGGAATAGTGTCTGGTTCAGAGCAAGCCAAATATTGGTGTGTTTTCTATTACTATTATCTTCATTATTTTATAAGAGAAAGAAATACATTTCTACAAAGTTTACTGTGATTTGAGGTTCTTCTGCTATGTCCAGTGAAATTTAATCCCAAAGATTACCTCATTGCTTCAAGTTTAGCTTTGACATTACCTTCTCTGTGAACTCCTTCCAGATCCCAACAGACTGACTTAAACTATGACTTCATTAAGTTGAAAGAGTATATTAAAATATCTCTATTAGAACTCTTAGCATAATTGTACTTTTTGCTTCTTTCTTTGCTTTTCTTTGCTTCATTTGACCTTTCGCCCATGCATACTATTGTTCCTTTGTTCCTATTGTACCAGCTTATCCTCTTTTGCAATCCTAGCACCAATAATAGTCCTTGGTTTATCACTGACATTCATGAATGTTCATTAAATGACTGTGTGAATAAATGAAGGCACAAACAAAGAAATCTGTGGTCATCAAAAGCAGTGTATCATTCCGGATCCATTTATATTCAATGTTTCTTTCTTTAATTGCCTGTTTACCTCTTTCTACTCTATGCTTGTTGTTGATTAAGCAGCTCACTCACTGAGATGTTGCTGCAGCAAAGCTAATCGGAAGCAGCAGATGACATCATGCAGAGTGTGTCCACGACTGGGCTCATTTCTTCTTGAGGTGATAGAATGGTAGTGACCATGGCATTCTGGAGGCTTATCCAATGAGGACCACCAAGAATGAAATTCTGAAAACTTGCTGCTTCTCCTTTTTGAGCATGCTCAGGAGGTAGCTAATAGGACAATAGCTAGCTAAGCCCCAATTTTCCATATTTTGTCTCTTCCTCTGAATTCCTCAGCCTGAGGTTGCTTACCAAATGAAGAAAGACCAGAACCTAATTTCTTTAAAATATCAAATCACTAACCCATCCCACTAAGATATATATTGGGGGGCAAAATTACACTTTTAAGGGGCGGTTAACCTTTATTGAGCCTTGATTAGGGGATTACACAAACATTAGAAATATAATGCAGGAAATAAAATATTACTTTACTGATATTCCAAAAATGAGCCTTTTATCATTATAAGAAGGAGACATGTTTTATCACCTCTTACATTAACTAGATTCACATATGTCCTGTTTTATTTCTAAATTGGCCAGATTAGCACTGTTGATGTACTTCAACCCCTGAATTATGGACTTTCACTTATTCTTCCTTAATAATAAAAAGCAGAGAGCAGAAAACTGTCTATAAAATAATGAATGTGTATTTGAGTTCTGACATTATATGACAGACCTAGGTAAATGCCAAAATGACAGTATATATGGTTTTTACTTTTAAAGTCTAGATATGTCATAGAAAATTTTCTATGTATTGTTGGATTGTATGATCCAGGAGACATGAAGGTCAATTAATCTAATGTGGTATTCACTTTTGAGAGGACCTTGCATGAAAGGACCTGAGTGAAGCAATTTAATTGTAACTATAGCCAGTTGTAGCTTTGTTTCTTCTTTTAGTTTGTGTGGCTTCCTTTTTTTTTTTATCTTGAAGGCGAGCCAAGGTAAGTGGCTTTCATGGGAAGGCTGAAAAACTAGCTCTGTCCATAGGAAGACACTGGTGATGTGTAAGGAAAGGAGGATGTAAGGAATGGCACTGAGAGGGATGATTTTTCAATACTCACATGTTCAGGAACATGTGTCCTCCAAGGTATTTGGGACTCCTGATTTATTCAGTTGCACAGGAAACTATATTTAATGTTCACCATCAGTTGTTTATTTTTTAAAGATTTATTTATTTATGTGAGAGAGAAGGAGAGCATAAGCGGGAGGGGCAGAGGGAGAGGGAGAGAGAATCTGAAGCAGACTCCATGCTGAGCAAGGAGCCCAACGCTGGGCTGGATCTCACAACCCTGAGATCAGATCCTGAGGTCACAGCCTGAGCTGAAACCAAAAGTTGGCCATTTAACTGACTGCGCCACCCAGGCGCCCCTATTCACCATCAGTTTTTATGCTTTCTCTCAAGTCACTTTGGTAGTTTGAAATTCATTTTCTAGCAGAATCTTGAAAAAGGCCTTATGGCAAAAATGTTTTCTGAATTTCTTGCATGAGGATGACAGATTTTCTTTTTTGTGTGGTGTAACACAAATTATATTTTATATTTTTTATGCAATAGATATTATTTTATGTAATTTTGAATATTTTTTATGTCAAATAATAACTTTGAAGATAGAGCAGTTGCAGAGTTGGCTCATTTGAGGACTCAACCAAGTGAAATCCCTAAGTCATTTTCAGTTTTCTACTCTGCCTTCCTCAGCATATTTGCTATTGTCCTCTAACTGCCATCTTTTCCCCCCTTATTATTCAATTTATTTAAACTAAACAAGCAAACAAACAAACACCAAGACAATTCATCCTTTTCTCCCACCCCCTCACCCCCCACCTCTGGCAACCACCGATTGGTTAACTGTATCTATGAGCTTGGATTGACTGATTGATTGAGTTAGATTCCACATATAAGAAAGATCATATGGTATTTGTTTTTCTCTCTGACTTATTTCACTAAGCATAATGCCCTCCAGATATATTCATGTAGTCACAAATGGCAACTTTCATTTTTTATGGCTTAATAATATTTCATTATATATATATACCATAATGTCTTTATCCATTCATTCATTGATAGACCCTTAGGTTGTTTCCATATCTTGGCTATTGTAAATAATGCTGCAATGAAACATGGGGGTGTACATACCTTTTCAAGTTACTGTTTTCATTTTCTTCTGATAAATACCCAGAAATGGAATTGCTAGATCATATGATAGTTCTATTTTTAATTTTTTGAAGAACCTCTGTAATTGTTTTCCATAGTGGCTGTACCAGTTTACAATCCTAGCAACAATACACGAGGATTCCCTTTCTCCACATCCTTGCAACACTTGTTATTTCTAATCTTTCTGATAACAACCTTTCTAACAGGTGTGAGGTAATATCTCATTGTGGTTTTGATTTGCATTTCCTTGATGATTAATAATGCAAAACATCTTTTCATGTATTTGTTGGCTATCTATATGTCTTATTTTAAAACATGTTTATTTAGATTTTTTGCCCTTTTTTTAATTTTTTTTTTTTTTTTTTTTTTTTGCTATTGAGTTATATGAGTTCTTTACATATTTTGGATATTAGACCCTTCTTAGATGTATGATTAGCAAATAATGTTTCCTGCTTAGTAGGTTGCCTTTTCATTGTGTTGATGGTTTCCTTTGCTGTACAGGAGCTTTTAAGTTTGATTTAGTCCCCCTTATTTATTTTTACTTTTACTGCTTTTGTTTTTGGTGTCAGATTTCAAAAAAATCATCACCAAAACCTATGTCAAGGAGCTTACCACCTGTTTTCTTCTAGGAGTTTTAGGGTTCAGGTCTTACATTTGAACCTTTAATCCATTTTGAGTTAATTTTTATGTACAGTGTAAGATAGTAGTCAAATTTCATTCCTTTGCATGTGGCTGTCCAATTATCCCAACACTACTTATTGGAGAGAATGTCCCTTCCTTATTGTCTATTCTTGGCTCCTCTATCATAAATTATTTGACCATATATTCATGAGTTATTTCTGGGCTCTCTATTCTGTTCCATGATCTATGTGTCTGTTTTTATGCCAGCACCATACTGTTTTAATTACTATAGCTGTAATATAGTTTGAAACAGGACACATGATGCCTCTAGCTTTGTTCTTCTTTCTCATGACTGCTTTGGTTATTTGTGGTCTTTAATGGTTCTATACAACTTTTAGGATTGTTCTATTTGTGTGAAAATGCCATTGGAATTTTGATGGGGATTACACTGAATCTATAGATTGCTTTGGGTAGTATGGAGACTTTAACAATATTGATTCTTCTAGCCCATGGGCATGGAATATTTTTCCATTTATTTGTTTCTTCAATTTCTTTCATTAGTATCTTATAGTTTTCAATATACATACAGGTCTTTTACCTCCTTGGTTAAATTTATTCCTACGTATTTTATTGAATTTGATGCAATTGTAAATGGGATTGTTTTCTTAATTTCTCTTTCTAATAGATCATTATTAATGTATAGAAATACATTTTTGTGTATTGATTTTGTACTCTACAACTTCCTGAATTCACTTATTAGTTCTAGTAGTTTTTTTGATGGAGTCTTTAGGATTTTCTATATGTAATATCATGTCACATGTAAATAGTGACCATTTTACTTCTTCCTTTCCAATTTGGATGCCTTTTATTTCTTTTTATGATCTTATTGCTCTGGGTAGAACTCTATATTGTATTGAATAAAAGTGGGAAGATCAGGTATCCTTGACTTGTTCCTGATATTGGAGGGAAAACTGACTACTCATCCAATGATAGCAGAATATATATTCTTCTCAAGATCACATAGGAATTTGCCTAGATATAAAACATTCTAAGCTATTAAAAAAAACACATCAATAAATTTAAAATAATAGAAATCATACAGAATCTACTCTTGGATCACAATGGAATTAAACTAGAAATAAATAACAGAAAGATAACTGGGAAACCAGTTATAATACATGGGTCAAAGAAGAAATCTCAAGAGAAATTTAAAAATATTTTGAACTAGATGAAAATGCAAATGCAAATGATCAAAATTTGCAGGATGCTGTGAAAACAGTGCTTAGAAAGAAATTAGTAGCATTGAATACATATTAGTAAGGAGAAAGTTCTAAACTCAATAATTAAGCTTCCATCTTAAGAAACCAGAAACATAAGGGGCACCTGGGTGACTCAGTTGGTTAAGCATCTGACTTTTGGTTTTGATTCATGTCATGATCTCAAGCCCTGCATTGGGCTCCTTGCTGAGCATGGAGTCAGCTTGAGGATTCTCTCTCTCCCTCTCCCCTCCCCCCATTCACACTCTCTCTTTCAAAATAAATAAATAAAATCTTTTAAAAAAAGGAAACCAGAAAAATAAGAACAAATTAAAGGAGAAGAAAATAAAGAATAAGAATTATAAAAGAACTTGATAAAATTAAAAATAAAACATCAATGAAGAAAAATCAACAAAACCAAAAGCTAGTTCTTTGAAAAGATACATAAAATCAGTAAGCCTCTTCTGCTCTGCAAGACAGCAAGAGAATGAGAAGACAAACCAGAGACTTGGGGAGAATATTTGCAAAGACAAATCTGATAAAAGGCTGTTATCCAAAATATACAAGAAACTCTTAAAAAATCAGCTATAAAAAACCACCTGATTAAATAAATGGGAAAAAGACACGAACAGATTCTTCATCTGAGGAGATGTACAATTGGCAAATAAGCATATACAAAGATGTTCAACATCATATGTCATTATGAAATTGCAAATTAAATCAACAATGAGGTATCAGGTAGTCTTACCTGATGATTCAGCAATTGTGCTCCTTGGTATTTACCCAAAAGAACTGAATACATATCCACAAACAACCTGCCATGAATGTTTATGGAAGTTTTATTCATAAGTAAAAGCTTAGAAGCAAAAAATTTGCCCTTTAGTAGGTGAGTGGGTAAATAAATAAACTGTGGTACATCCAGACAATGGACTATTATACAGTACTTAAAAAAAAAAAAAAGAACTATTGGGATGCCTGGGTGGCTCAGTCAGTTAAGCGTCTGCCTTCAGCTCAGGTCATGATCCCAGGGTCCTGGGATTGAGTCCAGCATCAGGCTCTCTGCTCAGCGGGGAGCCTGCTTCTCCCTCTGCCTGTCGCTCTCCCTGCTTGTGTGCACTCTCTCTCTCTGATGAATAAATAAATAAAATCTTAAACAAATACACAAACAAAAAAGAACTATGAAGTCATGAAAATAAAGATGTAGAGGAAACTTAAATGCAATATTACTAAGTGAGAGACAGCAATCTGAAAAGCCAATCGTACTGTTTGATTCCAGCTTTATGACATTCTGAAAACGGCAAAACTATGGAGACAGTAAAAATGTCAGTGGTTGTCAGGAGATGGGGGGGAGGAAGGGTAAACAGCACAGAAGATTTTTAGGACAGTGAGACTATTCTGTATGATACTATAATGGTAGATACATGTCATCTGACATTTGCTAAAACCCATTACAATGTACATTAGGAGTGAGTCCTATTGTAAATCACGGACTCCGGGCAATACGATGTGTCAGTGCAGGTTCATCAGTGCTCCTGTAGTGTGAGATGCTGATAGTGGGGGAGGTTGTACCTGTGTGAAGACGGGTTAATTCTTTGTACCTCCTGATCACTTTTGCTGTGAACCTAAAACTGCTCTAAAAAAGGCTTATTATTTTGATTTTTAATCCAGTAATTTTATTAGAATATGTCTTGATATTGGCTATTTCTAGCTGGAGGTCTTCAGGTATATGTTATAATTTGTCAATATGTAGTTTCAAATCCTTCCTTCCCTCCTTCCTTCCTTCCTTCCTTCCTTCATCCCTCCCTCCCTCCCTTCCTTCCTCCCTTCTCCTCCCTCATTCTCTCCCTGCTTCCCCTTCCTCTTTCCTTCTTTCTTCCCTCCCCCCTCCTTCCCCGCTCCTTCCTCCCTTCCTTCTTTCCTTCCTTTTTAATTTCAAGCAAGGGTTCTTGTTCTCTTGCTTTGGTTTTGTTTTCAGAGATGCTGTCATTTCTAGGGCAATCTCTTTCACTCATCACTGGTATTTATCTCTGTCTCAACTCCTTTTTATCACTTCATTTCTTTTTAATTAAAAAAATTTCCTTTTAATCTTCCATTTCTTAAGACATTATCTTGTTTTTCCTTTCTTTTGTTCTGTTTCTTCCAGAGTCATCTTAATTGCTGATGTTATTATTTTTTCTTTCCTGAGTTCAGTACCTTATTTGTGAGTTTTGCTAATTCTTACTCATATTTTCCCTTCATGTCTTGTATTTTCTTAATGTCTTTTAGCTCATTTTGAAATAGTCAGGGACAGTTTTAGCTGGGTATATCTGTGTAGTGTGCCCCCATAGTCTGTAAGGAACTTAGTTCTGATTCTCATTCTTTTCTTACAAGAGCTTTTATTGAGATTTAAGCTTGACACTTTTCCATTACTCCAAATATGAGCGTGTTTTCTGTTATTACCTTTATTATTTTATGAGAGAGAAGTAAATTTCCATTTGCTTTATGGCGATTTGAAGCTTTTCTGGATTTTTATGTGACATCAGTTTTTCTGATCTTTTAGAAGGAAGCAAATTGTTCAGGAAAGCTTTTGTAACTTCACAGAGCTCCCTCTTCTGTGCCTTGCTTTCTGGGATTTCCTGGCTATGTTTTCCTTTCCCACTTTTATGCAGATCTTATGTCTCCTCTCTCTTGTCCTATCCTGCTTAACTTAATTCAACTTCCAGAAGTTTCTGCTCAGTGAGGGGAACCCCCCCCAAAAAAATCAGATCCCTGTGGAGTCTGTTTTGAGAGTCCATGGGGGCTGGGTGGTGTACTTCTTTATTACTTCTTACCCTGGCCCACAGCACTCACCCAGTCCCAGTCTGTGGAGAGCAAACCTCTTCCCTTGCCTATGGCAGCTGCTGTTCTCAGGTTGGCCCATTATATTTTACAGAGAACATCTATTGGCTCCTCAAGGTTACTTCTAAGTTCCAAAAGAAGCCACCCTCCTTGCTTCTTTTGTTTTCTTCTCACATAAACAACCGTACAATGCCTGTCTCGTGGCTACTGGTGTATGTTCCAGTTCATGGAGAGGAACCTAGTTTTGTTGTAAATGTTGCCCGTGTGTTTTTGGTTTCACTGTGTAGTTGCTGTCTATTTTTATGCAGGAATTCAAAGAGATTGAAAAATCTTGCAAGGGCCCAATAGCATCAGAAAAATATTAGTAGGTCTTTTATGAAGCATTGAAAAACATGCACAGGTTGGATTTATTAAGCAGTCCTTTAGAATCTATATAGGAGCCAAAATTGGCCAAATTTATCCCATTCCTTGGTGGTTCTTTTGCTATTACATCAATTGATTTTAATAGAGAAGAACTACCACTAGACTTTTATTGTATGGATCTTCTGAGTGACTTTTTTTTTTTTAATTTAGGAGAAGAAAAAGTGTTTAAGCACTATGTTGAAAATTAAAGCTGTCTAAACAAAACCATGATCACTTTGGATGAAGTAGGGGTTAGACACAAAATGGAGGTTGCAAAATATGAATTACTCAAGAAAACATCTCAGATGAAAAGACATTTTCAACCCCCCATTATCAGCTCTTCATGTTTCAACATCTAATGGGATGAGGACACATCCACACACTCCAGCCATGAGTAACTGTCCTTCCGGTGAAGCGCCAGCTCTTTTTGTCTGATATTTTGCTAGGTTAATAAACACCAGTTATTACACTTTTATTTAACTTTCCATTAATCAGGTATTCCAATGGACAAAGTATGTTGAAATTACAGAACCTTTATCTGGTAGTGTTTTTCCTGAAATGTTTGCCAGAACCAAGTGCAGAAGAAACCCTTAGGAAGCACATATTAAATGCTTGTTGATAGATTGCCTGAATGATGACATGTGCTGTGTAGTACTCAGTGGTTTGCACTGAACTGTCACCTATTATTTGTTATCTTTAATTCCCTTTCAAGATACTAACAGTGAGGTATTTTATAGATGAGGAAGTTGAGGCTCAGAGGAGGTCTAGGACTTGTTCAAGCTTCCTGGCTCGGTGTGTTTTGCTGTTTCTACTATTCCATAGTTTTGAATAAATGACTGATTTGTAAAGATGGAAAATTCATCCTCCTTTATATTAACTTAAGAAAAATGTGTTTTATGTGTAGGCATCATTTTCATCAAAGCATTTATCTCTGCTTATGTTTCCCATATACTTATTTTATCATTTTTAATGATTCTCTCAATAATAAGGATGTCTTCTAAGAAATATATTAAAGGATTTTCTTCTTGCAGTTAATGTGCTATAGAAAGCTAATGATGATGGATCACCTGACATGTGCTAACTACTCTGCTAATTTTTTTCACAGAATGTTTTATTTGACAGTCACACCAACTCTGTTACACATTTTACAGACTAACCACTCCTTATTTTATAGGTTGAAGAAGTTAAATTACTTTCCCAAGGTCATATAATTTATTAGGTGGAGAGCCAGAATGCAAAACTATATCTGAGTTCAAATTAATGTGGCTTCATATAAAAAACACTGACCTTACTCCCTGTGTTGGGATGCAATATATGAAATTTATCATACTCCATATATGTCCAAGGTCCTCCTATTACAATTTTTCTTTTTTGGTTTGTTCCTTTTATGACTTGTCCAGGTACATTTTTATCACCCAGGTTTTACGAAACACCAACATCTTTACACTAGCAAAGATGCTTTGGTCATCATACGAGCTATATAGAATGCTTAAATGTACTAAGTAGTCAAGTTTTCTGCTTTGAATAGCAGCTCCTTTCCCCTGATAATGATTTAAAGCCCTTATTTTATAAGTAGTGTTCTTTAAGAATATAAGTGGTGCATATTTATATCCTAGCCAGCTTTGAAACATTACTGTGCTGATATTCTGGGAATCAAAGAACAAGTTGTTCAGGGAGGAATTTTGTAGAGCGGCACTTGATATTTCAGGGGGTAGAACAGAATATGAATATGTGACTAGTCCATTGAGCCCCAGAAGAGGGTCCATCTAAATGTAAAAAGCAAGAGCCAAGTAATTCAAGAAGGGAGTGAGGAAAATATGATCTGTAGCTCAGGGAGTATAAAGGAACAATTTTATTAGCTAGAATGATTTATCAGTATATATGCTATTTTCTTATGTGATATATATATAGAAAGATATACACCATAATATTATTCTTTGCCAAATACTATGCAGAGAGCACACACACACAAAAGCTATATATAGATGGCATTGTAAATAAAATATTTCAGTAAATTGATGACAAAGGAGGCTACCATTCATAGATGCCCTCTTAAGAGGGTGATGAAGGAGCCAAACTAAAGAGATTCCAGATTCTGTCTGCCAGAGTTGAAAAATAAAGGCAGATATTGCAACAAAATAGCAAAGGGTTCTTCTCCTTGGACCACACAATAGAAACCATCAGTCCATCCTGCAGAGTAGATGAGGGCAATGGTGAATGGTCAGTGTCTAGCTAGGAAGCTGCATCGTAGCAAGGTACAACTGGGAATATGGGTATTAAAACTGTTCATTTGGAAAGGAAACTAAGATCTTACTTTTCTCCTTAGTTCTCTCCAGGACAAATGATTGGGTAGACCCTGTGTGATCAGGGATAGGTCAAGAGAATGAAATACTTATTGCCATATCTTTAGAGGGTACAAGTGGTGATGGTGCATATATCTCAACTGGGAATACAGCAGTAGATGGTAAATTAGGCTCCTTGTATCTTTCTTTATTTAAATAACTTCAATTTAGGAGTGTGGGATTTGATTTAATTTGATTAATTTAAGTTGACTCACAGTGGCTTAGGACAAAATCATAAGTAAGAGTTAATGCTGAACTGTAAGATTTTAACTGAAATTCAATTTAATCCAGGTCCATCAGAATCAAAATAAGTTTCAAGTAAGGCAGACATGGTTTGAAATCTATGGGCCACTGGAAGGAAGGGATGCTTTAGAGGGCTGACTTTACCAATAGTAAGCTTTGATAGGGACTGGTGACTTTACAAGTGTTGAACAAGGATTGAACTCAACACTGAATAAGCAGATGTGAGGAACAGAGCAGGGGAAAACTGGGAGTTAGTGTAAGAGTTTGAAGTTTATAGAAAGTAACATGGATAATTCCAGAAGTTATGTGGATTTGGGAAAATCTCAAAGGAGCAGTGAGATTGAGGAAGATACCTAACAGTCTTTATGAACCAAATTTGTTATTATGGGGCCATTTTTGTTGGTTATTCATCCAGCACCAAATTAGAACACAAATGTCCCATAAGTATGAGTTCAGGGTGAAGTGACCTGTGCATTGGTAGGATAGATGCTCAAGTACTGGAGTTGAGATGTGATAACATACCAGGTTGGTGGGGTTAGCGGCAGTTTTGAAGGTCTCTCCAAAGTGGTCAGGGACAATAAAAAGTCTGTAGCTTACTTGGTTCTATGTCCTCTCTAAGCAGAATGAATAGTTATCTATTTAAATATTCTCTCTTAACTCACCTTCTAAAGACTGATAGCTCACCCTTGACAGAACATGGAACTTGAACCAGGAGCCAGGAAATTAGTGGGGGGGCGGGGGGAGGGGAAGAGCTATGTAGTATAATGAGCTGTCTGACAAATATAAATGAGCAAAAAGGGGGCAAACACAGCAACCAGTATTGATTAGAAAGCTTTATGGAGACCTGAGGATTACTGTGAAAAATATCAGCAACATTAATGATGTTTGAGATGGAGACCCAGATCTTATTGCCCTGTACCCTGTAACATTTTAGTTATTCAACAAATATTTAATAGAGTAAAATTGGGGGCAGGCATTGTGCCAAATACATGGGTACAATAATAATAATAAAAAAAAACAGTAAGGACTCTCAGGGAGTTATACTCTACTAAGGAATACACACAAGTGGATTCAGAACTATATGCTGATTCATTCTTGGAAAATTACAGGGCTCTATGAGAGCACACTGGAAGAGCTCCTACTTCAGTCTCTGGGGATGGGCAGAGATGAAGGAAGAAAAGACTAAGAGAAGTAGACTGGAGTGAATAGCTGGCCTCAATACAGAGAGGGAGCCACTGCTCCAGCACGCTGGCATGAACCTCAAGCAGTAGAAAGTATTACATAATATGAAGAAAGAGGTGGCCCAGAAAAACAGTACCATGGATGCCAAACTCACTTCTCTACCCCAAGTTATTGCAAGTATGTGATATGCATGCAATCTATTTGAGAGAGCAGTAGAAGGATGACATCTTCATGGAAGATCTTTTTTAAAGGCATGGAGTCAGAGAAGAATTCTATGAAGAGATTGAAAATAGAAGGGAGGGTTTCTGCCACACAGTATTGGGTTCCAGGAGTAGAAGTGATGGGTGAAAGAGTTGGATAAGAAGAATTATGAAGTATGATGAAGCTGAAGTTATCAGAGAATTTTTTTTTAAAGATTTTATTTATTTATTTCAGAGAGAGAGAATGAGAGAGAGCACATGAGAGGGGGAAGGGGCAGAGGGAGAAGCAGACTCCCTGCCGAGCAGGGAGCCCGATGCGGGACTCGATCCTGGGACTCGAGGATCATGACCTGAGCCGAAGGCAGTCACTTAACCAACTGAGCCACCCAGGCGCCCCAGTATCAGAGAATTTTTGAACCAAGATACTTTTGACTAAGAGCAATAAACAAGAATAATGATAATCTGAACAGTCACAGGTTAGCTAATTACAAAATTTCTAAACACATTTGCTCCTCCTGATGTTGGACTGTGGGATTTTCCCCCCTCTGGAAGAAGTCATCCATCCCCTGAATATACTATGCCTCTGAGAGAGTGCAATCTTCATGCTAGGCCAGAATACTATAAACCTGGAAGCTGCCTAGTTGTACAAACTCAGTATTTTTCGTAAAATGTCTTCTGAGGCTTGACCCTTGGGCCTCTGATTAATTCATCTTTAAGAGCCACTTTCTCTATGCAAAAGCAAGAGCAATGGGAGAGGAAGAAAATTGCATGAAAGAGTTAAAGATAATTTATACACATTTACTTTGAAATAGGCTAGCTGTTCTTTCTTTCTGTTATTTTTTTGTTTTGTTTTGTTTTTAGGCTAGCTGTTCTAAGCAGATTCTTTTCACTTCTCCACCCCCCCTTTACATTTTTGGGAGAATATTTCGGGCTTGACCTTCATATAAATGTTTTGGATTCCTTCTATATTTTTTCTCTTCTTTTTCCAGAATTTCAAATAGCTTTTCTTGAGCATCTGTTACATGACAGGCCTGGTGTTAAGCAGTGCAGATCACATAAATCAGGCACAATCCCTGCCATTGAGGAACGTGCAGTCTAGTGTGAGGGATGTTTAAACAAATGCCTTTAATATAATATGATAATTGTGCATTAATTCCATGAGAACACATATTTATCCACCCATCTGCCCACTAGGAACTCAACACACATTTATTGAATTCTATCTATGTGCTAGGTATTGGTCAGTCAGTGAGTGAACAGGACTAATAGTGACCTAGCTTTCAAGGAGCTGAGATTCTAATTAATTAAGGATCTTTTCTAGTGGACAAGGGACTAATTGCCTTTCCTAGGCCACACAGTGGAGGTGACATATTAAATTGTTTTAGAAGGATAAGAAGCATTGTATTGGGTGGATTAAAAAAAAAAAATCCTTAACACAGGTACCAGAAAAGGGAAAACACAGAGACACAATAATTCATGGAATGTTTGAGGATGGACAATGAGCAGACAAAATATAACTAGAGTGGTGATTGCAAAGTGTCTTCGCAGTACACTGGTTCTGTGCATAATTTATTAGGAGATCTGAAGCCAAAAAATTTCATGAAAAAAAGAAAATTGGGAAATACCAGTTAAATAAAAGTTTAATAGGTGTATTTACTGTAGAATTTCTTGCGATCTTTAATATGAAGAATGCACAAAGAAGGGGCCTATGGCTTACATAGTTAGCAAGTTATTTGACCAGCAAGTACCTTTGCTAGTGAGTGTTTTCCAGCACTACTTTTGAATATAAGGCCAGTGATGAACCAGAGCAAGGGAGCAGGACAGCATGCAACTGCGGATGGAGCTAGTTAGGTCAATCTGAGTCACATGGCAAAAGGCTTTTGGGCAATACAGTTTGGACTCTATTGACTAGACAGGAATAGAGGAGGGACACAGTCAATTTCTGTTATTATTTTTCTCTGCATTAAATTAATTTACTTTATAAAAATGTTTACTCCTCAAGATTTAATATAAAGAAATTATACAGGAAATAATATACCAGATATGCATGTGCTTTCATTTAAAATTTATCAGCTGTCAATATTTTGACATATTTGCTTTAGATATTTTAAAGAGCTAATTATATCAGCAAATACAAATCTCAAAAAACAATTTCAGCACAAACAGCAATCAAATTGCAGAGTGTATTCTATGGTACCACATAAGAGTTTAAATACCTGTAAAAATTACTATGTAAATATTTATGGATTCCTAAATATACACTAAAATACAAAAATGTTCATGGGAATTATAAACACTGAATTAAAGACTGAGGATTTCTGTAGAGATAATGAGAGGGAAGAGTTTTGAATTGTGGCTAAGATATTTAATTCCTCAATGAAAACAAAAATCATATCTAAAAGAAAAAAGAAATAGGGGTGCCTGTGTGGCTCAGTTGGTTAAGCGTCTGCCTTTGGCTCAGGTCACGATCCCTGGGTCCTGGGATCAAGCCCCATGTCAGGCTCCCTGCTCAGTGGGCAGTCGGCTTCTCCCTCTCTCTCTGCCCCTCCCCACCCCTACTAGTGCTCTCTCTCTCTCTCAAATGGATGAATAAAATCTTTAAAAATAATAGATAAATATAAAACAAATAAGAAATAATGCTAATTTATAAAGCTGGGTAATGATCATCTAAGGTACATATCTCCCTGGAAATAGAATTTGAGGCAGTGATTTGTGGATACTTGAGAACAATTCCTAAAAGAAATGAAAGAAGGATTGGACAGAGGGAAAAAACTGATCTGCAGTTCAGTCACAGTGGGGGCACCATCTGATCCCATCAGAAGTTCTGGAACTGGGGCGCCTGGGTGGCTCAGTTGGTTAAGCAACTGCCTTCGGCTCGGGTCATGATCCTGGAGTCCCGAGATCGAGTCCCGCATCGGGCTCCCTGCTCAGCCAGGAGCCTGCTTCTCCCTCTGACCCTCCCCCCTCTCATGTACTCTCTCTCATTCTCGCGCTCTCAAATAAATAAATAAATCTTTAAAAAAAAAAAAAAAGAAGTTCTGGAACTGGGATGACTTTTCAAAGATTTCCCAAATTGAGACAAAGGTGTCAAATGTTGGAACCCTGTAGCTGGAACATGAAGTGTCAATTCTGAAGTGATTCTAAAGAAAAAAATTGTTATTCCCATTATTGGATCATAGTACTCTTTTTTTCAGTCATCTAAGTTTCCCTCTCTCTACTCCAGTATAAAAAGCTTCCATTCCCTACAAAACTGTGTCTTTTCATTTTACCTTTTTTTTTTTTTAAGTTAGTACTGTAAAGTCCATATACCTGCTAAGTCAGGTACAGCAAACTAGGCCCAAGGGACAAATCTGGATTGTGGCTTGTTTCTGTCACACAGCAGTGCTCATTCATTTACACATTGTTTATGGTAGTTTTGTCCTAAAATGACAGTTAGTTGTTGTAACACAAGCTGAACAACCCACAAAGCCTAAAGTATTTACAATCTGACCCTTTACATAAAAAGTTTGCCGATCCTACTTTAAGAGCATCAGCCATTTTTATATTTTGCTTTGAGAAAATCCATATGTGGTCACATAGCAGTGGATAGGGGCTAACATATTTGGCTATTTGACATTTCTTTACTCTTTTTCTAACAGAAAAAAAAAAATGCACTAAAGCCTGTTGACAGGGGCAATGTTTTCTTGCATCTCTGCAAGGAAAATCCTAAATGCAAGAGGCCCCTGTGGTGAAGTCATTTCTTGTCCTAAAATATATCTCAACAACAACAGGGAACAAGTCAAGAAAAAAACAGTGTTAAGATCTACTTTTATAGATCTTTTATAGAAAGATCTACATAACTTTCTCTAATAAAGTCTACTTTGAGAAATCTCATCAGCATGCAAAATCTGTATAAGGCAACCAACTTTTGTAAATATATATAGATTTATAGATCTAGATATACATATTCATGAAAATATACAGATAAACATAGATATGGATATGGGAACAGAGATACATATACACATATATATATTCTTTTGAATCTTGCTAGTTATGTATTTCTCCTTCCTTTTCGATGTGGACTTTTCCATGGATCAAATCCCAGCTTTTGTTTACACGATCCTTCTGAATGAGAGGATATCCATCCAGATCACCTATGAGTTTGTCTATAAATTGAGTGGATTTATTTCCTTTATCATTTTTTTTTCTCAGTACTACTTGGTTTCTGTTTATAACCTTTGATCAGACCTTAAGCTCAACAGAAGGTTGATGAAAATTTACGTGGTGAGTTCTGAGGTCCACAAACAGTGTAATTAGCTGGCTATGTGGGCAGCCTAGCTAAGATATTTACCTCTACTCTTACTGAAAAAAATCTCTGAGCTTGGGTGATTTCTCTACATGCCTTTTTTGTTTGATCAGAAACACAGTGTCTCTCCTGGTCTGCTGCTGGCACAAGAGAGAGAATCCCCATTCAAGGAATGCTTCCTGCAGCTGAGGATGCCACATGAACTCTGGGCTGCCCCAAAATAAGGACATGCCAGTGTTACCCATCAGCAGTGCCAAGAGGGGTCTCAAGTGCTTTTCTTTCCACCTGTCCTTTCCTTTGGCACCTAGCCTTTCTAGATTAAAAAGAATACCAAGGGGAGACCCTCCAAGATGGCAAAGGAGTAGGGGATGCTAGTTTTGTCTCATCCCTGGAAATCAGCTATATAGTTATCAAATCATTCTGAAAATACAAAATCAACCAGAGATCTGAGAAAAGGTTTGCTACAATTCTACAAATAGAAAAGCGACGACTTTTTGCAAGGTAGGAGGGGCAGAGACATGAATCGAGGTGATATTAGGAAGATAAACCCCGGGAGGAGGGAGCCTCTGTAAGCCAGCTACTGGAAAGCGTTATAAGCAGCAGCGGAGCACAAAATCGGAACTTTTAGAAGTTTACCTGAAAGGTGTTCAGGAGGTGAAACAGGGAGGAGTCCTAAGTGGGACAGTGTGGTCTCAGAATCCCTGGGGTCACAAAAAGAACCGGGGTGCCAGGCTGCGGCAGAGTTCCCAAGCATCAGAGCAGGGAAGCTGTCTGCAAACAGTGAGCCCAGGCATGGGCTAGAATTCTGCTTAGTGTTGCCATAAACCAGGAACTGCATGGTTGGGTGACTGCTCTCCAAGCAGGGGCCCAGCAAGCAGCAGAACCATGGGAGACACCCCTCCATCCCCCAGGAGGAATGGCATGGGTACACGCCATAAGGGTCCATAAAGTTTGGAGACTCAAAATGGGTCATGTGCCTGAGATAAAAATGCTTGGTCACAGGCTGGGTGAACACAGAGTTCGGACAAAAACCAGGGAGACAAGAGTAATTGACAACTTTTCCCTGAGGGCACACTGAGGAGTTGGGGGCTGCAAAATTTCAGTTCCCAGGGCTGGAGATTGAGGTGCAGCCATTTTCATTTTCATTTCCATCATCCAAAGCAGTGCTGAAAGCCTTCAGGGAACAAAACCCACATAGAGCAATCCTGAGCTGCTTACACTGAGCCTGGCCCCCTGGCAAGGGCAGTGCAATTCCTCCCAGGCAAAGACACCTGAGAATTAGCTCAACAAGGCCTCCCTCAGAAGACCAGCAGGAGCATCCATTGAACACCAAGTTTCCGGATCACACAGAATTGAAAACTCCAGCACTAGGGGAAAATAGTATATAGTATTTGTGGGGTTTTTTTCTTATTATTCTTTAGTTCTTCAATTTTATATTTTATTATACTTTTCAGCTATTTTCTTATTTTATCTATTATTTTTTAAGTCTTTTTATATTTTCATTTTTTCACTTACAGTTCATATATATAGTTGTCATTTTGGCTTCTTTTCATTGTATTAAGCTTTATATGTATGTTTTTATTTCTTACCTATTTTGGAATCTAGTTTCTTCTAACAAACAGATCAAAATACACCCAGAATCTAGTTTATTGTTCTGTTCTCTTCAACTTCTTGTCTGATTTTATTCCCATATTTTTTCCTTTTCTTTTCTTAGGTTTCTGTTCTCTTCTGATTAGTATATAGTGTATATTTTTCTGGTATAGTTATTACTCTTTAGTCCTTCAGTTTTATATTTTATTATCCTTTTCAACTATTTTCTTATCATACCAATAGTTTCTTAAGGCTTTTTAATTTTCATTTTTACACTTATGATTTATATATATATCTTTCATTTTTGGCTTCCTTGCATTGTATTCAACTACATTTTTGTATCTATGTAAGGTTTTCTTTCTTGCCTATTTTGGGATCTAGTTTCTTCTAACAAACAAACCAAAATACACCCAGGACCTAGTCTATTGTTCTGCTTTGTCCAACTTCATGTCTGATTTTATTCCCATTTTTTTCCTTTTCTTTCTTTTAGGTTTCTGTTCTCCTCTGATTTGTGTAATGTATATTTTTCTGGTGTCATTGTTGCTATATTTGTATTTTCCCTCCCTTTCATCTATTCTTTTTTGGACATAATGACAAGAGGGAAGACTAACCCCAAAAAGGAGAACAAGAGTCAGAACTCACAGGCAGGGATCTAATAAATATGGATATAAGTAAGATGTCAGAACTAGAATTCAAAACAATGATTATAAAGATACTAGCTGGGCTCGAAGAAAGCAAAGAAGACACTAGAAAATCCCTTACTGGAGAAATAAAAGAACTAAAATCTGATCAGGTCAAAATCAGAAAGGTTATTTCTGAGATGCAATAAAAAATGGAGGCTCTAACTGCTAGGATAAGCAAGGCAGAAGAGAGAGTCTGTGATATAGAAGACAAAATGATGGAAAATAAGGAAGCTGAGAAAAAGAGAGACAAACAACCACTGGATCATGAGGGGAGGATTTGAGAGATCAGTGATACCATAAAGTGAAATAATATTAGAGTAATTGGGGTCCCAAAGGAAGAGGAAAGACAGAGAGAGGGGCAGATGGTATATTTGAGCAAATTATAGCTGAGAACTTCCTTAATCTGGGAAAGGAACCAGGCATTCAAGACCAGGAGGCACAGAGAACCCCCCTCAAAATCAGTAAAAATAGGTCAACACCTAGACATATAATAGTGAAGCTTGCAGATTTCAGAGATAAAGAGAAAATACTGAAAGCAGCTCAGGACAAGAGTTCCTTAAACTACAAGGGTAGAAAGATAAGGCTGGCAGGCAGACCTATCGATAGAGACCTAGCAGGCCAGAAAGGACTAACATGATATATTCAAGGTGCTAAATGAGAAAAATATGCAGCCAAGAATACTTTATCCAGCAAGCCTTCATTCAAAATAAAAGGAGACATAAAGATCTTCCAGGACAAACAGAAACTAAAAGAATCTGTGATCGGGGCTCCTGGGTGGCTCAGTAGTTAAGCATCTGCCTTCGGCTCAGGTCATGAACCCAGAGTCCTGGGATCAAGCCCTGTGTCGGTCTCCCTGCTCAGCGGGAAGCCTGCTTATCCCTCTCCCACTCCCCCTGCTTGTGTTCCCTCCCTTGCTGTCTCTCTCTGTCAAATAAACAAATAAAATCTTTAAAAAAAAAAAGAGAATTTGTGATCACTGAACCAGCCCTTCAAGAAATATTAAAGGGGATACTTTAAGTGAAGAGAGAACCCAAAAATAACAAAGACCAGAAAGGAATAGAGACAATATACAGGAACAGTGATTTTACAGGTAATATAATGGCACTAAATTCATGTCTTTCAATAATTACTCTGAATATAAATGGGCTAAATGCTCCAATCAAAAGACATAGGGTATTAGATTGGATAAAAAAATAAAAACAAGACTCATTGATATGCTGTCTATAAGAGACTCATTTTAGACCCAAAGACACCTTCAGATTGAAAGTGAGGGGGTGGAGAACTATCTATCATGCTAATGGACATCAAAAGAAGGCTGGGGTAGCAATCCTTATATCAGACAAATTAGATTTTAAACCAAAAACTGTAATAAAAGATGAGGAAGGACACTATATCATAATTAAAGGGTCTATCCAACAAGAAGACCTAACAATTCTAAATATTTATGCCCCTAACTTGGGAGCAGACAATTATATAAACCAATTAATAACAAAACTAAAGAAACACATTAATAATAAAACAATAATAGTAGGGGACTTTAACACTGTACTCACAGCAATGGACAGATCATCTAAGCAGGAAATCAATAAGGAAACAAGGGCCTTAAATGACACACTGGACAAAATGGACTCAGAGATATATTCAGAGCATTTCATCCTAAAGCAACAGAATATACATTCTTCTCTAGTGCACATGGAACATTCTCCAGAATAGATCACATACTGAGTCACAAATCAGGTCTCAACCAGCACCAAAAGACTGGGATTATTCCCTGCATATTCTCAGACCACAATGTTTTAAAACTTGAACTTAATCACAAGAGAAAATTTGGAAGGAACACAAATACATGGAGGTTAAAGAGCATCCTGCTAAAGAATGAATGGGTCAACCAGAAAATTAAAGAAGAATTAAAAAAAATTCATGGAAGCAAATGAAGATAAAAACACAACAGTTCAGGGGCACCTGGGTGGCTAAGTCGTTAAGCGCCTGCCTTCGGCTCAGGTCATGATCCCAGAGTCCTGGGATCAAGCCCCACATTGGGCTCCCTGCTCGGCGGGAAGCCTGCTTCTCCCTCTCCCACTCCCCCTGCTTGTGTTCCCTTTCTCACTGTGTCTCTCTCTGTCAAATAAATAAATAAAATCTTTAAAAAAAACCCAAAAAAACCCCACAACAGTTCAGAACCTTTGGGATGCAGCAAAGGCAGTTCTAAGAGGGAAGTATGTAGTAATACAAGCCTTTCTCAAGAAACAAAAAAAGTCTCAAATATACAACCTAAACTTACACTGAAAGGAGCCAGAGAAAGAACAGCAAATAAAGCCTAAATCCAGCAGGAGAAGAGAAATAATAAAGATTAGGGCATAAAAAAAAGAAATAGAAACCAAAAGAACAGTAGAACAGATCAACAAAATTAGGAGCTGGTTCTTTGCAAGAATTAATAAGATCAATCAACCCCCAGCCAGACTTATCAAAAGGAAAAGAGAAAGGACCCAAATAAATAAATGAAATAAATGAAAGAGGAGAGCTCACAACCAACACTGAAGGAATACAAACAATTATAAGAACATATTATGAGTAACTATATGCCAACAAATTAGGCAATCTGGAAGAAATGGATGCATTACTAGAAACATATAAACTACCAAAACTGAAACAGGAAGAAATAGAAAACCTGAACAGAACCTAACCAGCAAAGAAATTGAAGCAGTAATCAAAAATCTCCCAACAAACAAGAGTCCAGGACCAGAAGCCTTCCCAGGGGAATTCTACCAAACATTTAAAGAAAAATTAAACCTATTCTTCTGAAGCTGTTTCAAGAAATAGAAATGGAAGGAAAACTTCCAAACTCATTCTACAAGGCCAGCATTACCTTGATTCTAAAACCAAAGACCCACCAAATAGAGAATCACAGACCAATATCCCTGATCAACATGGATGCCAAAATTCTCACCTAGATACTAGCCAATAGAATCAAACAATACATTAAAAGGATTATTCACCATGACCAAGTGGGATTTATTCCTGAGCTGCAAGGGTGGTTCAACATCTGCAAATCAATCAATGTGATACACCACATTAATAAAAGAAAGGACAAGAATCATATGATCCTCTCAATTGATGCAGAAAAAGCATTTAACAAAATACAGCATCCTTTCTTGATTAAACTCTCCGCAGTGTAGAGAATAGAGGGAAACATACCTCAATATCATAAAAGCCATACACAAAAAGCCCACAGCAAATATCATTTTCAACAGGGAAAAACTGAGACCTTTTGAGAGGGAGGTCCAGTGCTCGCTTCGGCAGCACATATACTAAAATTGAGAGGGAGGTCCACTCTCACCACTGTTGTTCAACATAGTACTAGAAGTCCTACCTCAGCAACCAAACAACAAAAAGAAATAAAATTGGCAAAGAAGAAGTCAAACCTCCCTCTTCATAGATGACATGATACTCTGTAGAAAACCCAAAAGATTACACCCAAAACTGCTAGATCTCATACAGGATCTCAGCAATGTGGCAGAATATAAAATCAACACACAAAAATCAGTTGCATTTCTATACACTAACAATGAGACTGAAGAAAGAGAAATTAAGGAATCGATCCCATTTACAATTGAACCAAAAACCATAAGATACCCAAGAATAAACCTAACCAAAGAGGTAAAGGATCTGTGCTCTGAAACCTATAGAACACTTATGAAAAAATTGAGAAAGACACAAAGAAATGTAAAAAAGTTCCATGGTCATGACTTGAAAGAACAAATATTGTTAAAATGTCTATGTTACCCAGAGAAATCTACACATTCAATGCAATCCCTGTCATCATACCATCAACATTTGTCACAGAGCTGGTAAAAATAATCCTAAAACTTGTATGGAATCAGAAAAGACCCTGAATAGCCAGAGGAAAGTTGAAAAAGAAAACCAAAGCTGGTGGCATCACAATGCCGGACTTCAAGTTCTATTACAAAGCTGTAATCATCAAGACAGTATGGTACTGGCACAAAAACAGACACATAGATCAATGGAACAGAATAGAGAGCCCAGAAATGGACCCTCAACTTTATGGTCAACTAATCTTTGATAAAGCAGGAAAGAATATCCAGTAGAAAAAAAAGACATTTTCTTCAACAAATGGTGTTGGAAAATTGGACAATGACATGTAGGAGAATAAAACTGGACCATTTTCTTACACCTTACATGAAAATAAACTCAAAATGGATGAAAGACCTAAATGTGAGACAAAAATCCATCAAAATCCAAGTGGAGAACATAGGCAACAACCTCTTGGACCTTGGCCACAGCAACTTCTTGCTAGACACGTCTCCAAAGGCAAGAGAAACAAAAGCAAAAATGAACTATTGGGACTTCATCAAGATTAAAAGCTTTTGCACAGTAAAGGAAACAGTCGACAAAACCAAAAAACAACCCGCAGAATGGGAGAAGATATTTGCAAATGTCTTATCAGATAAAGGACTAGTATCCAAGATCTATAAAGAACTTACCAAACTCAACACTCCAAAAACAAATAATCCAGTCAAGAAATGGGCAGAAGACATAAACAAACATTTCTCTAAAGAAGACATCCAAATGGCCAACAGACACATGAAAAAATGCTCAACATCACTGGGCATGGGATATACAGGTCAAAACCACAATGAGATATCACCTTACACCAGTCAGAAGGGCTAAAATTAGCAAGTCAGGAAACAACAAATCTTGGTGAGGATGCAAATAAAGGGTAACCCTCTTACAGTGTTGGTGGAAATGCAAGCTGGTACAGCCACTCTGGAAAACAGTATGAAGTTTCCTCAAAAAGTTAACAATAGATAGTATTGTAATACTATAGTAATTATTAAAATAGTAATTTGCATTACTAGGTATTTACTCAAAGGATACAAATGTAGTGATCTGAAGGGATACCTGCACCCCAACATTTATAGCAGCAATGTCCACAATAGCCAAACTATGGAAAGAGTTCAGATGTCCATCAACAGATGAATGGATAAAGAAGATGTGGTATGTGTGTGTGTGTGTATACATACAATGGAATATTACGCAGCCATCAAAAAATGAAATCTTACCATTTGCAATGATGTGGATGGAACTAGAGGGTATTATGTTAAGTAAAATAAGTTAATCAGAGAAAGACAGTTATATGATTTCACTCATATGTGGAATTTAAGAAACAAAACAGTAGATCATAGGGGAAGTGAGGGAAAAATAAAATAAGACCAAATCAGAGAGGGAGACAAACCATAAGAGACTTATAACTATAGGGAACAAACTGAGGGTTGCTGGAGGGGAGAGGGTGTGTGCAATTCGGTGATGGGCATTAAGGAGGGCACGTGATGTAATGAGCACTGGGTGTTATATGCACCTGAAGAATCACTGAACTCTACCTCTGAAACTAATAATACACTATACATTATTTAATTGAATTTAAATAAAATAAAATACAATAAAACAAAACTATAACAAGATTCTTTGAGAATATCCTCTATTTACTTTTTGGTAAGTTAGAGGTGTAAATTAGTCCTTGGTTAATGTTATCCTTCTATTAGATCTCTGCTATTGGGAAAATGTTTGAAGTCTTGGCCTATAAAATATATCCAATGATGAAATACAAACTTTCCTTGAAATATAAGTGAAGTTTAATGGGGGCAGAGTAGGGAGGAGTATGGTTAGTTGGTTTGTTTATATTGTCATCCTATAATAAAGATTTTAATTGGGAGATTTCCTCCTGTATGTGCCATGTAAGCCTAGTAATTTTCAAAGAATCATTGCAGATGAGAACACAAAATTAACCATAAAAGAAAGAAAGAAAATGACCCTTTACAACCTTTCTCTAATTTCTAATGATAATATAATATATGGTGGCCTCTTTTTGATAACCATTTTGTGGGCTTTTAGTATGAATATGTGATGAACTGGGAGAAATAGAGAAAATATATTTTCTTGTGATTCAGCAGTTCCTCAAGCTATTTTAACAATTCACATTTTTATTTTGTGTTCTCTTAATTTCTTGGTGTGACAAATAACTCCTTCATGTTCTTTTACATTGATTTCAATAAATTATGAATAAAGTATTTATAGTATGAACATTTCATCTTCCGTAGTCTCAATATTCAAATGTTTGTTCTCACTAGACACAGCATTTATTTTCCTTTTAGTAGATCTAGGTGATGTAAATGAGTGTTTGCTTATGAATACAAAACATCCACTAACACTTATTAACAAACAGAAGTATTCAGACCCACCAGATGAACATCTGAAAATTGAATGGTCACATCCTTCTGGTTTGCAGATAAAATTTTAAGATTATAGTATTGATGATTATAAAAATTTGAATGCTACTTCTTAAGCATTTTTTCTGCTTTCTTTGTTAGATACAAATATATATGCTATCTTTGTTAGATACAAATATAAAAGATAAGCATATTTTTTTTCCTTATCTTGTTAGATAATGTTTGTCATCCCCATTTTCAGAGAAAATAACTGAGATTTAGAGTTCATCTGACTATTCCATGGTCACTTACAGAATTAGGACTTCAATTAAGGTCTGAGATACTACAAGTCCCAAACTCTTAATTACTGCAGTACATGACTTTATGCAATTAAAATATGCTTAAATTTACCACAGAGAGATTCCCTTTCAGTTTCTCACGCATCAAATCCTCTATAAAGGCCGAAAAACCTATAGATTCCTCATATTGCAATCATCATGAGATGTCAATAATTCCAAACCTGGCCATTCAAGATGTTCGTATCTCAAATATGTCACATTTTTTAATTCACCTTCATTTCAATCTCTTTTTCTTCCATTTGTCAAAAAACTTTCAGAATTTCATACCATATGATGCCCTATAAATAGTGCATTTGAATTTAAAAATCCTAATGACCTTTCAGATGGTATTCATCTGTGAGTATGGCCTCTTGCATAGAATGTCAGGTAGCAGTTGGCTCTCCCCCAGCCTAAGAGATTATTTTTGGTTTTTAATTTAATATTTTTTAGAGAAAACATCAGGGTCGGTAGGCACATTTGAGTACACACACACACAAAAGAAGCCAGGTTCATCAGGACTTCTGTCACTGCAATTTAGAAATATCATTTTGCTCAGTATTCTTGGGCAAGGAGTAGTGGGGATAAGGAAGCTCACTCTATGCATGGATGGGAAAATTTTGAGCGTCTTTCATCTAACAATAGGAGCAAAATATAAACAGGAGGGGAGTGGTCCTGACCCTAACAGATATTTACTACAACTATTAGAGCTGGATAAAATCTGACTAATAAAACAACTTAGACACCAGCCACTTTTGGGTCCTCCATGGGCAATTGATGTAGAATTACTGGCTCTAAGAGCATGAACTTCCTTGGGAACCTTGAAGAAAAGTCTGTGCAGTTCAGGGAGGCAGAGAAGCAGAACAAATTTGTGCTTTTGGCCAATCTCTTTTACTGTGTTCTAATTGTTAATTTCTTAAGACCTATTAAACTTTCTTATGAAATATTCTAATTTTAAGGGATGAAAATCTAATCAATAGGTGTGGATAACTACATCTTTCTTTGCTTTTTCCTTTTTTTTTTTTTTTTTGGTCAGGTTTATTGTGTTATAGTTTACATAATAAAATTCACCTTTGTATTCAGTTTTCTTTTGACAAATTTGACAAATACACACCATCATGTAAATACCACCAACACAGTAAAAACAGAATATTTTCCTCACTCCCAAAATTCCCTCCTCCCTTTTGCAGTCAGTCCCCTTCCCCAACCTCTGGTTCATAGTATTCACTGTTCTAATGCCTGTTCCAATAATTTGGTCTTTCTGAGAATGTTGTCTAAATGGAATTGTAAAATACGTACTCTTTGGGTAAGAATTTTGAGATTCACTCATGTTTATGCATGTGTCATTAGGTCGTTACTATTAATGAGCAGTATTTTGTTACATTGATGTACCACCATTTGTTTGTTCATTTACCAGTTGCTGGACATTTGAGTTGTTTCCAGTTTGGGACCATTATGAACATTCCAGGAGAGGTTTTGTGTAGTCATATATTTTCATATTTCCAGGAGTTAGATTGCTCGGTAATGTGCTTATCTTCATAAGGAACTGCCAAACTGTCTTCCAAAGTTGTGTCATTTTGCATTTTCACCAGGGATGTATAAGAATTCCAGTTGCTCTACATTCTTGTCAAAACTTGGTATTGTCAGAATTTTGTTTTCAATTTTAGCCATTTTATAAGGCATGTGTTCATCAAATTGTGGTTTTATTTTGCATAGGGTGATCTGACACCCAAATGCAATGTGGTATGTTGGATTGGATTCTGGAACAACAACAAAGAAAAAAGACATTATTTAAAGATCTGGTGAAATCTGAATAAAGTCTATAGTTGAGTAATAGTGCTGTACCAATGTTAATTTCTTAGTATTGATAAATGGTTATGAAAGACAGTTAAATGATTATGTGTATGAGGTGAGTTATAATTAGGGAATAGAGAAATTTTTATACTATTTTGCAATAGTAAAAAGTGACATGAATGTAAAAGGTGCAATTAATAAAGGTGCCATGTGACATTAAATTCCCCAATAAAAAAATCACAGTTAGATCCCTGAGGATCTGCAGCAAGTTCCTATTCTGCAGTGGAGAACTATACACCATTTGACAAATAGCTGCTGGTCTGCTACTGGTCTGTTACCCTAAAATGTTGACCATGGGCATCATTTGACCAAATGGCCATAATGGCGTCCTGTCAAATTCATGAAGTTCTAGTCTGAATGAGCTCAACAGCAATGTATTGTAATATGAAAGTGGTATATCCAGATATAATATGAGTTAGGTGGCATAGCTGCATGAGCAGATAGGCCAGACCTCCATATCATTTGCTAATATTGCACCTATGATTCTTTCCCAGCATCTACCTGAAAACACATGAGAGAATTCTTTTTGACCAGCTGAGAGAAGTAGAAAAAGGCCAAGATTCATATATCTGGTTACCCACTTTGTGTAGAAAGAGAAGCAGTCCAGGATAAGAATGCAAAAGGACTAATGGGCAATGGCATATGACTGGCTGGATTCCTGTGGGCCTAGAAGAAAGCTAGAACATAACAATGTTTGAAGACTTTGCATTGTCTATTGATGCCCACCAGAAAACAAACTCAATGGAATAAGTACTGAATCACCAAGCAGTCAGGGCATCAGTCAATCCTTGTCATCTACCACCTCATTCCTAATACCATGAGTTCATGAGTGGAGTAACCAATTCTGTATTCTGAGATACAGAATACACATGGTCCCAATAGCATATGTTCCAACTCACTAAGCCTGATACAGCTAGTACTTCTGCTAAATGTTGAACCTGCCACAATACAAACCCACACAAGACCTTAATAAGATATTATCTGCCAAGAAGGCTTGTTGGTGGCAAGTTTATTACATTGGATCCCTGCTACCTTGAAGACAGCCATTCATTCTGACTAGAATCAGCATATATATGGAGTATGGATTTTTCTTTCTTGCCCATAGAGCCTCAGCTAACACACAATCCAAAGATACTCAGAATATCTGATGCACCAACACAGAATCCTGCATAATAACACAATAGACCAAGTGGTCAACTTCACACCAAAAGAGATATGTCAGTGGACACATGTCCATGGATATCATATCACATATGAAACTACCCCGAGGCTGATGTCCTGACCCAGTTGTGGTACCAACTTGGAGATGTGAGTATATGAGGTCTTTAGTAAGCAGAATGAATGAGTATAAGAACTAAAGGGATAGAAATAGGAGTAGCCTTAATTACTATAACTTGCAATAACCCATGTAAGAAATTTGTACTTTTTTTTTTCTTTTTTTTTAGGGGCAGTGGAGGGGCTGAGGAAGAGAGCGAATCTTAAGCAGGCTCCACACCCAGCATGGGGCCCAACATGGGGCTCAATCTCACAACCCTGAGATCACGACCTGAGCCAAAATCAAGAGTCAGACACATAACCAACTGAGCCACCCAAGTGCCCTGGAAATTTGTACTTCTATTTTCTATTACCTTAGACTTTGAGAATCT
>NC_058408.1:109707724-109716856 GCF_002201575.2 Neomonachus schauinslandi
TACCACAGGACATAGGTAGAGTCCCATTCAAATCTATTTTCAAACTTTCACTTACTCTCTCCTGATCCTTTGTGCCAAGAGAACAGAGGCAAAGAAAGGACTCAACATTCTGCCAGGGGTAATTTACCCTAACTATCAGTACATGATAAATTTTTTTATCCATCAGTAGGGGTACATTTTTTTTATCCCTGGGGGCAGGGATAGTACGTACATGATCCACTTGGGAATTATTTAGTACTCTGTTACCTAATTTTGATGGTAAATGGAAGTATAGCAGCCATGCATGGAGAGAGTTCCCAGTTATGGAGATAAGTCTCCCCTTGCCCCATCAGTTATGCCTCTTAGACCAGCAGAGGTGCTAGCCATGCATAAGGGGAATTTACAAGGGATTGTAAAAGAGAGAGAAAGAAAGATGATGAGTACAATTTATGGCTTCAAGGTCTACCAACTAACCTTTATTTCTAAGTTACTCAAGGGAAAGATACCACCTGGAATTCTGAAGAGATGTTTCTCACATGGTGTGAACCTACTACACAAAGCATGTGACTCTGGGTGATGAATGGTGTAAAGTGTACTGTATGTCATGCTGTACTGCTCACATCTCCCCTTTCATGACTGGGATACTCATTTTCCTGACTTCTGGGATTGTTGCTTGCTAATGGCTCATAGCCGAGTACCTCTTTGGACATTACTTTCTGCTGAAAGGAAACCACCTTGTCCAAGAATACACCAGTCCTGTGTTGGTAAACTGGTGCTCCAAAAGCAAAGCCCTGAAATAAATATTCCCATGATGGCCAATATCAACTGTTTAATAACCAGCTTGCAAAATTCTTGGATACTTAGCAGTTGGTTCTCTTGAGGCAGGACAGATTCCATCATTCCCATGGCTTACAGGCTTACATGATCCTCTTTGGGGGCAGCTTGCCTACAATGACTAGTCAATGAAGGGTTATTGGGGCAAATAGGAAGAACAAATCCAGCTCCAGAATGCCTCTGCTACCTTGCTTCACAGTTTAACTTACCCTTCTGCCTTATCTCATTTCCCTCCCCCTTCAGGTATGTTCCTGGAAAATCTCTAATAAACTTCTTGAACATAAATCTCTATCTCAAAATCTGTTTTAAGGGACTAAACCTGGGTCAGGTAGAAACACTGAAAAAGATATTCATTATTTTCTCATTAAACATTTCTTTCTTATCAATGAAATTTATATTTTAGGAAGCAAAAAGTGAATGATCATAATATATTTTCCACATGCTTTAAGTAGCAGTAGAAAGATGAAGAGAATGGATTTAAAAAGCAACAGGCACACAGGGTAATACAAGGTAATTCTAACATCCATGTTAGTGGTACAAATGTGCCATGCTCAAGTAGTGGACACACTCTGTTTAAGATGCAGAATGTTACCCTGACAAGGTTACATTTCTTTCTATGAAAGCTTGTATAAAAAAGATTTAAACATTTTTTTTAAGCCCACTTTTTTCAAAATGTAAACGTCATTGTCTAAAATGGAATTTCTGATGTGGCCATAATGCTTATTTCACAACAATATAAGAAACAGTTTTATAGAAACCTCATTCTGAAATTCTAAGGGAGTTCAAACAAGAGTAATTTCCCTGCATTCTGCTCCCATCAACAGGAGCCTAATTTTGCCAGTACGTTATGAAATGTGAGATCGTTAAGTCTTTTTGAAGCATTTGACTGGCAGATTAGGATGAAAATTGTCAGATGCCTGATGGTCAATCTCAGATTTCAGCTGTATAGTATTTCTAAATGTGACATCAAATAATTTCTGAGGAAAATACATTTTCTACCCATCTGCTTTGAATGATACCTTCTAACTTCTCATTGCTTAAAAAATTCCCAGGGTATTATACTTACAAAAAAATATACTATTAAATAGAAATTTCTCAACAGTCTGATAGACAGAATAATAATGAACATGAATAATATGAAAAGTAAAACCTAAATCATTCTGTAGCTAAGTCCTTAACATGCCCCTTTCTTAGCAATATTTCTTTCATATAATTCTAATAGACACATATTTTGATAAGAATCTTTTACTGTCCTTGGAAAACAGGCTTTGGAATGCACCAAGTTAAAGGGAAAAGAAGATATCTAAAAAAAAAAAGCACAGTTAGCCTAATTTGAATTTAATTCTGAAATTTTTACACACTTCACAATGCTCATCTGAACATCTGAATATCTGTTCTGTTAATGAGAATGAAAACCTAGGGGTTCCTGGGTGGCTCAGTTGTTAAGCGTCTGCCTTCGGCTCAGGTCATGATCCCAGGGTCCTGGGATCGAGCCCCGCATCGGGCTCCCTGCTCCACAGGAAGCCTGCTTCTCCCTCTCCCTCTCCCACTCCCCCTGCTTGTGTTCCCTCTCTCGCTGTGTCTCTGTCAAATAAATAAATAAAATCTTAAAAAAAAAAGAGAGAATGAAAACATAAAACTATAGTAAGTAGGGTACAAAGAAGAAGGAAAATACTAATTGAGACTCTATAACGCTTCACACTGTATTAAACACATTACAAATGTTATTCATTAATCTTCACCCACATCACTGTAAGCTGTTCTATCTCCATTTGATGGATTGGGAAAATAAATGCCAGTAATTTGCCAAAGTTGTGTAGCTGTATCTTCTCCTCCCTGCTCCTGATAAACACCAGTAGGCTTCAGACATCACATTCCTGACAGCATGACTTCTCTACCCACCTTTACTTTCTAGGAGTGCTCCCCAAAGCAATGGCTTTAAATACCATTATAGTAGATATCTACTGCTGTGTAACAAATTACCCCAAATTTAGCAACTTAAAACAACAAATATTTATTATCTCACATGGTTTCTGAGAGTGAAGAATTCATCAGTGGCTTTGGGGGATGGTTTGATTCAAGGTCTCTCATGAAGTTGCAGTCCTGCTGTCAGCTATGCCGGAGCTTATCTGGAGGCTTGACTGAAGATGGTGGATCTGCTTCCAAGATGGCTTTCTCATGTAGTTCTTGGAAATAGGCCTCAGTTCCTTCCTGGATGGTGGAAAAAGGCCTCAGTTCTTCTTGACAAAAACCACTACAAGTGCTGCCTGAGTATCCTCACATGACACCTGCATTTCCCCTGAGCAAGAATCCTGAGAGAATTAAGCAGAAGCCACAATGTCATGGGACATAGGCTTAGAAGTGATATACCAATACTTGCCATTTTCTATTGTTCAAACAGATTAATCTCAAGACAATGTGTAAGAGGTCTAAACAAGGTTGTGAACACCAGGAGGCAGGGATTAGGCCAGGCTCTTTGAATTTAATTCCTTAAGTACATCTCCTCAAGTACAGTTTCTCCCTAAATCTGAAGACCCGTGAAACTAAACAGAGAAGTCATCCTGTCACACTAGACAAAAGATACACCTGCATGCCTCTTTGAGGTAAGCTCTTCTCTACATTGGGTTTATCCTAAGCCGTCTGAGGAACAACGCCCTTCAGCTTCTTAGAAGTTTGATTTGCACTTAGAAGTTTGGTTAAGGCTATCTATGAGCTACAACCTTACACTCTCTAGAGGACCTGTTGTCTGACAGAATTAAACATTGATGCACCGCCTTTTTTTTTTTTTTTTAACACGAGCTCTATGCCCAATATGGGGTTTGAACTCACAACCCCGAGATCAAGAGTCGTATGCTCTACCGACTGAGCCAGCCAGGTGCCCCGCTGATGCACCACTTTTGATTTTTCTGAGGTCTTACCAAGAGATGTTACTGTCACAGCATAGGTTTTATCAGTAGCCCATGTTTTCCTAGTAGTGCCCTGGGATGGATCATTGTTTAGAAGCCCTTTCTTAATTTTAGCATCATTTTCCCACTGGAGAACCTGAGAATGTTCAACACTATTAAATCCCAGCTCCTCCATGTTTACCAGTCCTCCTGTTACTTTCTCTCATTTTACATTTTACTTTAAGCAGCAGGATGAAAACAAGTGGTACCTCTAACACTACGGCTGGAAATCTTAGCTGCATCACAAAATTCATTAGGCACATCTTCTACTTTCCTCATTACTGTAGGGAATGGTGTTGCTAAACATTCTGCCACTACACATAAAAGGATCTCCTTTGCTCTAGTTTCTGAGATTTTCTTCACTTTCTTCAATCAAAGCCTCCTCAAAGGCAATGATGTTTCTACAAAATTTCCTCAAGGCTCTTCAGGCTTTTATGAACACCCTCATCAGCCCTCCTCATTTCCACTCACTGACTTATTCCAAAACTGCTGCACATTTTAAGTATTAGCTAGTACTTAAACATTTCTGGCACCCAAAGCTGTGTTAGTTATCAATTGCTACATACAAATTATCCCAGGAATGTTGCAGTTTGAAAACAACATTTATTATATTACACATTTTCCGAGGGGTAGAAATTCAGAGCCATTTAGCTGGGTGGCTTTAGTCAGGCTCTCTCAGGAGGTTGTAGTCAAGTCCTGGACTACAGCTGACCCATCTGAGTATTGAACGGGGGCTGAGGGATGTGCTCTGAAGACGGCACTTATGTGGCAAAAGGCTCTGTTCCTTACCACATACGCTCCTCCACGGGGCTGTTGCCTCATAACATGGCAGCTGGCTTCCCCAGAAGAAAATGACCCGAGAGAGCAAAGAAGCCATATGTCTTTTATAATTGTGATGGTTAACTTTATGTGTCAACTTGGCTGGGCTACAGGGTCCAGATATTTAGTCAAATGTTACCCTAAATTTTTTTTTTCTCTTTTTGGTGAGGGTGTTTTTGGATGAGATTAACATTTAAATCAGTACGTTTTGAGTAAATCAGATTGCTATGTACTTTGTGGGTGGGCCTCAACCAATCAGTTGAAGGGCTGAATATAACAAAGAGTGACCTGTCCTAAGCAAGAAAGAATTATGCCAGCAGACAGCCTTTGGACTTCAACTGCAACATTAGCTCGTCTTTGGTTCTCCAGCCCGCTTGCTCACTCTTCAGATTTTAGACTTGTCAGTTTCTATAATTGCATGAGCCAATTCCTTAAATGAATTTCTCTTTCTCCTGTTTCTCTAAAGAACTCTAACTAATACAACTTCATCTCAGAAGTGACATACCATCTTTTGTATATTCTATTAGTCACACAGATCAACCTTGGTAAAATGAAGGTGGGGACCAAACAAGGCCATGAATACCAGGAGCAGGAATTATTTGGGGGTTGGCTACCAAAACTATCTACAATTTAATGATACCCAAATTTATATTTTCAATGACAATGTCTTCTTTGATTATGGACTTGTAAATCCAACTGCATCCTTGACATCTACACTTAGATGTAAATAAGCAATGAAATTTTAATAGAACTCCTGACTCACTGCCCATCACCATCACCTAACCTGTTCATCTGCTAGTGTTCTCAATTACAGTTAATAGCACTAGTGATCGTCATTCCTCAGGTGAAACTTTTAGTTCAACCTTGGTTCTATTTGTCTCATACTCCACATCTGATCATGAGTCTGTCAACTACTTTCAAAAACATCCTGGTATCAGTGATTTTCCACTTTTCACAGCCTTTATAACTATCACTGTCATCCAAGCCACTATCATTATATGCAAATGGAATCATAGAAAAATAAATACTTTCTCTTCTTTCTGCTACCATCAAGGACCTAAATTTGCTAGTACACTTTGGAATACAGTGTTTTTAAGATTTAAAAAAAATTCTCTCTATGGCTGCATACACTGAATGCATAATGCCTATGGTTTGTTGGGGGAGAGGGAGACCTGATTTGGGTACCTTAGTAGGAGTTTCTGAATATGGCTTCAGCATGTTCTGATGGGGGATCAAAATTTTTTATACCACCTTTTCCTTTTGCTTTGTTTTGGTCCCTCTTGAACTCTTTGTCAACTACCATTGGCATTTTGAATGGGAAGGTGTCACCATTCATCAAATTAAAATGCACATACAAATGCATTTTAATGTGCAGTGTACACTAAAAGGCCTCCCTCAGATATTATATGACCCAGCTTTACAATGTAATTTTTCCATTAAGACATTTTATCACAATAGAATTAACAACTCTAATTTGTTTATTTCTTTTCCCCCTCTCAATTAGTCTTCTCTCAGACCAGCAAGTACTTTTTCCCTTTGTTAATGGCACAATGGGAAAATAATTACTAAGATGAGTATGGTTTGGGCCTCTGAGTTTTCAATAAATTGAGTAAATGGAGTAGAAAATGCTTCTTACGTACCCATATCAAACTCTGTATGGGGCACTGATAAAGATCCACCTAGGGGGTCTTTATGTAATTGCAGACTGATAAGGACCCCTTCTAGGAAGTGAATGTTCATACTTTGTGATAAGACTAAACTGATCAAGGAGGTGAAAAGAATCAACATTACAAAAAAATGTTGCCTTCTTTCAACTCCTGTTACACATTTCCTTTCCTGGATAACTTAGGTCAGTATATTAGTTATCTATAGATATGTAAGAATTACTCCAAATCTTAGCATCTTAATACAATATTGATTATCTCACTGTTTCTGTGGGTCAGAGTCAACTTAGATGGATAGTTCTGGCTTAGGGTTTCTTAGGGGTCATAGTCAAGCTCTTGGCCCAGCCTATAGTCACGTGGAGCTGGAGAACCTGCTTCCAAACTCACTCATGTGGTTGCAGATGGGCCTCGGTTCTTTACTGTCTGTTGGCTGAATATCTAAGTTCCTTGCCTTGTAGGTCATTCCACCAGGTTGCTCACAATATGGCAGTTTGCTTCCCTGAGAGCAAGTGATTGGAGAGAGAGCCCAAGACGTGAGCCACAAAAGTACAAATTAATCTCTTCAGTAACATACCATCTGTGCACTGTATTCTATCTGTTACAAGGATTCACCAAGTTGAGCACAGTAAGGCTTCACCTCTTGAAGGGAGAAGCACCAAATAATTGGTAATTTGCTTAAAATGGCCACAGCCAGAAAATGACCCACTTCAGGTCATCTCTGGCCCAGATCTGGTATTGGTCCTGATGCACATGCCAAGCCTTCCTCCAGAGACTGGCCCTACTCTGGAAGAAGACAACTTTCTTCCTCTGGCTGTACTGTCTATATAAAACTTGCACAATGTCATGGATAGTCTCATTCTGACACAACAGAAAACCTGCAGAAGGAAAATGAACTTCAGACTTTATCTTGGAATCATTTTCTAGTAGTTCTGAGAGCAAATTCTAAAGCCAAACTCTTGTTCTCATACTGGCCCTGCCACTCAATTGCTGTGCAACTTTGAAAAATGATTTAAACTTTACATCCTTAAAGTTTTCATTTGCAAAATGCAGATAATAATAACGGTTACCTTGTAGGTCTGCTGAGATGGTTAAATGAGTCTGTATATATATGAATGAATTTCTCTCTCTCTTGTTTCTCTAAAGAACTCTAACTAATACAACTTCATCTCAGAAGTGACATACCATCTTTTGTATATTCTATTAGTCACACAGATCAACCTTGGTAAAATGAAGGTGGGGACCAAACAAGGCCATGAATACCAGGAGCAGGAATTATTTGGGGGTTGGCTACCACAACTATCTAAGTGTTTTTTTTTTCTCTTTTTGGTGAGGGTGTTTTTGGATGAGATTAACATTTAAATCAGTACGTTTTGAGTAAATCGGATTGCTATGTACTTTGTGGGTGGGCTTCAACCAATCAGTTGAAGGGCTGAATATAACAAAGAGTGACCTGTCCTAAGCAAGAAAAAATTATGCCAGCAGACAGCCTTGCATTGAAGTTTTCTCACATCTAGTCCTGGTCTACTTTTCTAGAAATTTTTACCATTATACTTCTTGCACCTTACATTCCGCTCTTGCTTTTTTTTTTTTTTTTAATTTTATTTATTTATTTGAGAGA
Source organism: Neomonachus schauinslandi (assembly GCF_002201575.2). NCBI lineage: Eukaryota > Metazoa > Chordata > Mammalia > Carnivora > Phocidae > Neomonachus > Neomonachus schauinslandi. Next base: position 109,715,584 of record NC_058408.1, read on the forward strand.
GAGAGAGAAAGAAAGCACAGGTCGGGACGGGCAGAGGGAGAGGAAGAAGCAGACTCCCCACTGAGTGGGCAGCCTAGTGTGGGGCTCAATTCCAGGAACCTGAGATCAGGAGCCAAAATGAAGGCAGACAATTAACCAACTGAGCCACCCAGGAGCCCCGCTGGTCTTGCTTTAAAACAAATACACATAATTCTGAAATTACCATTTGGTATTTCATAGTGCCTAGAACAGTGTCTGATAAATCAATGGCAAAAGCACGAATCAATGCTTGTTGAAGAAAACTGTCTACGACTATGTCCAATCATTGTTAAAATTTGAATCCCATTCCTCAATTTAATTTTTAATACATTAAACGTGAGTACAAAAACACAACATTCAGTTATAATGATGTAGCAAATCTTAGTCAGTAGCCTCAAGTCTCTTTAGGACTTTATTTCATTGATGTGCAAAAAACTAAACTTTCAGTAAATCAGCAGATTTAAAAGAATTTTGTAAGATTCTTAAGTCCAAGATTTAAACTGCATTAATGACTAAAAATTTGAGGGAAGTGGCTTCCTAAATTGTAAATGCCACATTTCTTGTTTTCTCCAGCTTGATCAGTTTATGGTTGAGCAGCACAATTAATAGCTACTATTTTTGTAAAGTACATGAAAAGCAATATTTTGTCTAGCTCTGTGGGTGACATTAAGCTAGCAAAACATTCTACTTGGCATTATCCTGACACCAGTCAATGAAGCCATCAGGCAAATGAAACTGCTTTTGTGATAAGCAGCAATATAATTGAAAATTGTCATTTTTTTTTTCCCCAGGAAAATTTGAAACTTTCATTTCAACATTTTTCAAATCACCAGGAAGAAATGAATATTTATAAAACAAGAAAAAGGGCACAGGCAGGGTGTCATTTTTCTTGGTGAATTATACACAGTGAAGAAAGATAGTAAAACAATAATTCAAATTTAAACCTGAGTTGCTGCAGTAGCTTAATTGTACAGACACTTATTCAGTTCTTTTTTTTTTAAATTTTTTTTAAATTTTTATTCTTATGTTAATCCCCATACATTACATCATTAGTTTTAGATGAAGTGTTCCATGATTCATTGTTTGTGCATAACACCCAGTGCTCCATGCAGAATGTGCCCTCCTCAATACCCACCACCAGGCTAACCCATCCTCCCACCCCCCTCCCCTCTAGAACCCTATTTGTTTTTCAGAGTCCATCGTCTCTCATGGTTCGTCTACCCCTCCGATTTCCCCCGCTTCATTCTTCCCCTCC
>NC_058408.1:110356683-110384665 GCF_002201575.2 Neomonachus schauinslandi
GGAGGGGTAGACGAACCATGAGAGACGATGGACTCTGAAAAACAAACAAGGTTCTAGAGGGGAGGGGGGTGGGAGGATGGGTTAGCCTGGTGATGGGTATTGAGGAGGGCACATTCTGCATGGAGCACTGGGTGTTATGCGCAAACAATGAATCATGGAACACTACATCTAAAACTAATGATGTAATGTATGGTGATTAACAATTAAAAATTTAAATTTAAAAAAAAGATGCAGCTCATAAAAAGGCTTCACTCAGAACCTGAGGCGGCTTTCCCTTCCCAGCTTGTCTGTTTCTGCTTTCTTCTCTGGTCTTTCTAAAGCTATTATTCCTCCTCTCCCTGCCTTTCCCTTCCCCTGGCACTGTAGTTTCCTTTTCCTATTGCCCATATTCCTACTTTCCATTTCCCCCCCTATTTCTCCATTGTCTCTCCCCTTGATTAACTGAGCAGTTTGGGGGTTTGTAATCTTTATTTTAGTATCAAGGTAATGGAGCCTTTGATTTTTGTACCCAAAAATATTTGAGCCTTTTGCTATAAAGGATGCATATTAACAGGGCACCTGGCTGGCACAGTCCGTTTGTGTCCCACTCTTGATTTCGGTTCAGCTCATGATCTCAGGGTTGTGAGGTCGAGCCCTGCATTGGGCTCTGTGCTCAGCGGGAAGTCTGCTTGAGGATGCTCTCCCTCCTTTTCCTCTCCCCCTTCTCTAAAATAAAGGATGCATAGAACATAAAAGTATTTTATTTGAGTTGGTGGTAAGTCACAGAAGGAAAGCCTCCCATTGTGTTAGTGTTGATGCTGGATACTTTGCGCCTGCCAGTTTGCTGTGTGAGCCTGATTTCCAGACATATGAGTAAGAAAGCCTGGTCCTAAGCATGTTCCTGGGACTCCCCAAAGGACGAACCCAGGGGGCACAGAAAAGATTAGCAGCCCCCCATTTCTAGAAGATTCTGTTACAATGACTGTCACAGTTTAAGAGACTTGTCAGAGTAACAGAGGTCTCCTCAGACCCAACCAGCCCAATGAGACAGGCTGGGGGCCAGGAGAGTGGTAAAAATAGGACATCAGGAAGGTGGGTCACAAGAACACTAGCCACCAAATGCATCATCCTTTCTGGCTTGAGCCCCCACAATGGGCAGTAAAGGGAATGTATATACAGCTAATAGGCACTTCTGTTCAAGTGGTCTGTGGTCTTCCAATCAGGTCTAAATCAAAAGCATGTATTAAGTGGAGGAGTCCACTCCTGCTTAGACTTCACACAGGAGGCAAAGCATTGGTTGGTAGCCACCATTTGCAAAAGAGACTACAATGGGCAGGAAGTTAGGATTGCCACACAAAATTAAGTTTTTAAGAGAACAAGAAGTCTGACATTTCCGAGACATGTGTCCAAATTCTCTCTGGACCGCATTTCTTAGATACAAAGATAAAGATATACCATCCCAGACACCTAAAATAGGAGATGCAAACTTTTGTACATGTGTGAATATTTAGATGCCGAGAATTCAGAGCACTCTATTAGAACTCCTGGTCTTTTTAGATGACCCAGCTGCAAAGAGCTGCAGTTCACAAGAACAACTCTGCCTTGCTGAGCACCCCGGACCCCAGCTCCCATTGTCTGGTCTTTGCACTGCTCCTACCAGCTTTGACAACAGGGCAACCCAGACTTGCTTCACTAAGATCTAGCACCACTTGAAACAATCTCCCATCCAAACTGGACTCCAACCCTACTCAAGCCACAGAACCAGGCTTTGGTATACTGCACCCACTTGCTACCTTCTGATGACCAAGAGGCCCTGTCTGATGCATTCCTACTACATTAGCACTGGCCTTGTCTGGGCCCAAGACTGAGAAAGGACAATATGGGAAGCACGGTCCAGAACACTTCTCCAGAAGAAACAAGTCCTTGATGGTCAACCCCTACAGCCCAGTCAATTGGCAGTGGATGCTGAAGGTTCCGCAGCCTGAAACCCAGAAACCAGTTTCTGCCATCCACACTCAGCAAACTCTTTCTGTGCTCCCAGTATTTTGTCTATTTGGTTCTATTCCTTATTAGTATCTCAGAGTTTTTGTGAACTTCCCAGATTCTCTCCACTGAACCCAATGAAAAATAGGTTTTTATTCCCCATTTCTGTTGAAGAATTTAAAACACACCCCCCCCACACACACACACACAGGCATACAGTGATTACTGATGAGTTACTGGGAATCAGTTGGACAAACACCCGGAGACAGCTGGGTCCCTGGGGAAGCAGTCATGACTGTGTTTAGCAATCTCTACTGGAATCTCGCCCCCAAACAATCCCAGCAAAAACTGCAGTGCCTTAAGCTTGTTTCTCCTTTTAAGGGAAGCTGTTCCCTTACATGATGGGCATCATTATGGCACTGGTCACAACAAAAACATCAAAAACTTCGAGACAATAGCTGGCGCCCAATTACTATCTGGTGCTGTTCTAAGGTCACCAGACTTCCGCAGAGATATTCAGAGAACTGAGTGAAGCCTCTCTACTAGTATGTGACCAGCTCATTACTGGTTCCAGTAACATAGGGGCCTGATGCAGTTGTTGAGAACTTATACTGGGAACCAAGCCCATCTCTTTGTTAATGGAAAACTTGATTGAAATGGAAATTTCACGTACCTCCCTATCGAATCACTGAACAAGGCTAGGAGAGTTTCACAAGCATTTGTTTGCATTTTCCACCTCCTATTTCTTTTGAGTGTAAGAAAAATCCACACAAAAATACATTGAAGTTAAACAGGCATTGGGATAGGCTTAGCAAAATACAAGCAGGAAATCTGCAATCCGAACTACAAAGGATTGCAGGACCTTAATCTGGCAGCAATCTAGCCCCTTCCACTTTCAAACACACAGGAAATAGAAAACACATTGGATCACACTGCATGCTTACTTCTGAGTTTGATTTATTTAACTAAGACTCTCTGCACAGCTCATTCCTGCCCCTCGCTGGGGTAAGAAAAATGGCAGCAATATTCACCCAAGTTGTGGGTCGGCACAAAAGGAAAGATCACTTATAATCAAAATCACTCTTGCTAATTCCCTAGGCAGGCACCGTGTTGGAGACCTACCAACCGTTTCTCATTTATTCCGACCTGGACAGCGTGTCCTCCAGCTTTGGAAGAGATGGCTGTGTCTTCCTTTGAATTTGAAGGAGGAAGCACGTGGCTTGCAGAGAAGGGCCATGTTGTACAAAGACTGTATTTAAACACTAGCATCACGATACAGAGAAGCGTCTCCCATGAGGCACAATCAGAAACAGAGCCCTACCAAAGGAACAGCTGATTCCCATCTTCTGATTCCTACTCTGGGTCTGGATCACACGTTCACTGGAAAGAGTGATGGGCTGAACTGCCTGCTCTATTCACAGGATTCTCCTCCCTCTTCTTGACCGCTCTCTGCCAAGCACAAGTTGTTGAATCCCTACAACGTAAATGAACAGATGGTACAACTCCACTCTATTTGACCTCTTTCTCTATGAAGGTCAGACAACTTTGTTCCAAGTTTTAGGAGGCAGTATGCTAACTGGTTAAGAGCAGGGGTCTGAGGGTCTAGGTTGAAACCTGGCCCCTCCACTTGTTAATCTATCTTCACGTGACACTTAACTTCTCGGTGCTCAGTGTTCTCATTTGAAAAATAAAAATGAGGTACCCTCAAGGTTTTTGTGAATGAAGCCCTTAATACAGTTCCTGGTTCATGGTACACAGTCAATAAATGCAATGGTGAATAGTAGCGTTGTTACTGTTATGGTTATGATCACAAATCAGATTTATAGCCGAGTCTTTGCTCAACCAGGCCAGGCCTTGTCCAGAGGCAGGAGGAATGTAAGATGTCCCTTCTTATGGGCCCACACAAAGTCCATTTTCCTGTATATCCCCCCAACCTTAGTACCTCAGATGCCTATTTTCATAGGCTAAATTCCACGGAGCAGACACGGTCTTGCTACCCACAGCAGAACCCACACTCAATCCCCCAAGGGCCAGGCTTTCTGCCCAGGATTCTAAAGGTCCTTCTCTACTGGATTGCAACTTTTTACTCCCTTGTAGTAGGCTCTCTCAGCCTCCTTCCAATATCTGTAGCCAGCAATCCTGCTCACCTCATCTACTCAGCTTCCTGCACCATCAACTGAGCTCATCACTGCTCAGGATCACCCATAATCACCCTTATTGGTCCTGCATGGACCTGGCTTCCAACTTCCCCAGCCCCACAAAATGACAGCAAATAAACCTACAGCAGCTACAGAGTACATACCAGGCACTGTTCTAAGAACTTCTAAGAAAGGACTCATTTCATCTTCGCACCAACCCTATGAATAGATGCTATTTCATTTGTAGAGAGAAAGTGACTAGAGCACAGAAAGGCTAACTTTCCTAAGAAAACACAGCTACTAAACAGTTGGTAGAGCTAAGGTCAACTCTCTCAAATGCACTCTGGCTCCAGACTCTACGCTACCATATATGGAAGAGTCCCCCTCAATAAAGTATGTGTATGTACATATGTACACAGGGTGTAGATGTACCGTATAGGATATACATGCTGTGTCATACATACTACATATGCTGTGTCACATACCCAAATAGGCATATAAGACATACGACACAACATAAGGAAAAATACTTCAGAAGGGGTTAGTGAAATATAAACTTTCTCTCTTATCTGAGCATTTAACACAGAGCCTTGCGTACAGCATCAAACATTGATTGATTGAACTAATAACTGGAAAACCTCTTGCCCAAAGACAAGGTCCCTGCTTTGGTATCTCAGTTCCTTCAAGGACTGGACTTTTGGTCCTGAACACCCTCGTCCTCTGGATTCAGATCTGTAGGGTCTGCAGACACACCTCCCGACACTGACGTCACCTCCTAATCGCCGCCTACCAATCTTTGGCCCCACCTCCACATGGAGAGACTTTGAGATCTGGGGCTTTCTTTTCCCCCCAGCTTTGAGATATTGACATATACCATATATAAGTTTAAGGTGTATAGTGTGATGATTTGATAAGTGCATATATTGCAAAATGATCACAGTGAGGTTATTTAACTCTCCCTCACCTCAGTGTTACCATTTCAGACCTGTGCAACTCTCAAATACATACTACAGTACTGTCCACTGTGGTCACCATAGAGCTTGACTAGTAGCCTTCATACTGTGTCTCCCTTTCCGCAGGCCTTACACAGGATTCTTGATCTTAGCCTTGTTCCCATAGTTGAACCCCAGTATTTCTCTAGGGTGCAGGTGTCTGTCATGTTGCTGTGCAGCTATACTTAGGACTTTGAAGACAGGCAGATGCGCAACCTGCCATGTCTTATGGAAGCCACCAGGTCATTGAGTGCCAGCCAGGCCCTCCTATTGCTAAGTTTCTTTGGAAATCGGTGATGTACTTTTCACACGGGTACACAGACATCAGAAATAAGTTCTTATTAAACACTAGGCCCATTTACTAAGGTTTCAACCAAAGCTATATCACTCGATCTTGACTGCATCAGGTGATCTGGAAAGCATTTTCTATAAATATTTACCAGGTACATCTACAGTGTATCTTAACATGTCATGTGATTAGAACTCAGTTTAAATTCTAATATATGTAAATAGCCAAAGCATGCCTTTAAGGGGAAATACAATATTACTATCATTTTCTCAGGACTGTACTAGTTACTCCCTGCTGGGTAGAATCTAATCCAAAATCGATTATCATCTAGAAATCGTCAAGCAAACGGACATAAAAACTGTCATCAGGAGGAAAAATAATTTGCGAAGAAAATATTGAAATCGTACAGCTTCTCTGAGAGAAAGATAAAAGCATGTTTCCAGTTGACTGAGTCTGACTGGAATCACCCAGTCTGGATCAAGATGCCAAGCACTATTCAGCTCAACAAACGTTTATAACAACAGTAATAAGGCATTACAATTAGAAAAGTCTTCACAAAGAGTAAATAATCTCATTTAATCCTACAACACTGGCATGAGTATCATTTATCCCCATTTTATAGTTCAAAAAACAGAGGTTAGAAGTCAAGACTTGCCCAATATTACATAGCAAATTAGCTCATTGATTTAATAAACCGTTCACTGAGAAATCCTCATGTGCCAGGCATTGAAATAAAGCTGGGAAATCAGGTATTTTCCCTGTCTGAATGCTATTTGGATGTATCAAGCTATGGGATTTCTTCCTCCTAGGTTTTCTCCTTCCCTGGCCTCCCCATTGCCCTTTATGCAATCCCGTGGTCAGCTCTGGGCTCATAGCTTCAGGGGAAACAATGGGCAGTGTGGAAACAAAGGTAGCTTTTCTGTGTTTCTGGCTCTGATGTTCCAGAAGTGTAAATTCTGAGAGAAACCTCAGACAGCATAGGAAAAGGTCTAGAAGGAACTCAGAGGAAGAATTCGTCCTAAACTAGACCAAGATTCCCCTTCTGCTCTGAGGAAAGGACAACTAGAGGGAGAAAGGTGTCTAGGGGTTCTGGGAGAAGAGGCGGCCCATAGCTCCTCTCCAACAGTACCACCAGAGAACTGGATGACCCTAGAGAGGAAACGGCCACTTGTTTGTCCAAGCACCTGGGAACAGAGGTAGCCTCACATGTGTGGTTAGGAGCAGCAGGGATGTGATGGGGCCACATGCGTACACCAAGACAAGATAGCTGCATAGTGACCCATCTGACCAATGACTGTGCCAGGTCATAGGACACTGGAACTGGGAAACCAAGCAGGAAGGAACACAAAGCCCTAAAAGGTCTGAGGTTGGGGGCTCCACATAGAAATAAAGTTACATTATAGAACTCTAGTTCTTCTATACCTAGGTTTATGGATGGAGATTCATACCCACTACCCAGATAATGGAAACCGTGGGTAAGGGAGTCCCACTATTTGTCAGGTGAGGGAATGTCCTGACCAATCATCTTGAAATCTAAATTCTGGGCACAATACTAAAACACTACCTAAATCCTCTGTGGAATGAACAAAATGAATTTACAGGGGAGCTGGAATTTAGAAGCAGCAATTGGCTTGGCACCAAGCATTCCCCATCTTTGTGGTTGTGGTCACGACATGGCATGGAGTTGCTTCTGAGAGAAACTTATCTCTCTATGCAGAGGGAAAAAGAGCCCAGGGCTGCCACTGGGAAGGGGGTGGGGGGGAGGGGATACTTCAGGAAGAAGAGAACCAAAGCAGGGGAACCCAGTGCTTTGTGTAAACTCTGCCCCAGTCTCTGGTTGACTCCTGAATCACAAATGGCAGGGCAGGCTACAAACATTCCAGCTCAGAAAGAGGGGGGTGTAGGGTAATTAAATGGAGATTTGGGCTGCAGTCCAGCTATTATAACTATGCTCCAAGTGGTAAAGGAAAATACAATGAAAGAAATCTTAGAATAGAAAAAAAGTGAAAATGTTAAAGAATATATTTTATTTATTATTTGAGAGAGAGAGCACCAGCTGTGGGGGAAGGACAAAGGGAAAAACAGACAGGGAGTCTCACTTTGGATTCAATCCCAGGAACCCGCGCTCATGACCTGAGCCAAAGGCAGACACTTAACTGACCAAGCCACCCAGGCACCCCAAGTGAAAACTTTAAAAGTGAAGAATGCTGAAAATTAAAAATACACTGGATGGGCTTAATAGCAGATTGAATATGATGAAGGGAGAAAGAAAGGGAAAGGGGGAAAGGGAGAGAAAAGGAAAAATCCAAAATAATGAAGAGATAAAAAATTGAGAAAAAAAATTAAGAGCCTAGTGATATATGGGAAGTTTCAAACAGAATATACCCCCAGAAAGAGAGGAAATGGGGCAGGAAAAAAAAGAAATAATGGCAGACATCACCTCCAATTGGCATTCCTGCCATTTTCTGTCCCACCTCCACATGGAGAGAGGACCAGGGGCCAGGCTTGCTTTGAATCTTGCTCAGCCAACTCCAAATGGCTTAGGCACATTATAGCAAAATCGCTAAAAAGCAAAGATTAAAAATTAAAACCCTGGAGAAAACCAACATATCACATCTATGGAGATCAGTTCTTCAAATGACTGCAAACTGCCCATCAAAACCATGGAGGACAGATGACCATGTCAACCTGGAGTTCTGTATCCAACAAGAATATCCCTCAAGAATGAAAGCAACATGAAGACACGTGCAGATAACATTGAACTTGGGTCATCTGACACACACACCCCCCTACACTTTAAGTTATTCAGGCCTAAGAAAAAGGATGCCAGGGGAAATTCAGATCTCTGCAGAAAAATAAAGAAAACCTAAATAAATATCTAGGTAAATGTAAAAAAAAATTTCCTCATGATTTCTCTTAAATAGATAGGACATCAGCTTATTGGGTTTATTAGGTTGGTAGAAGCAATACACATGACAGTTATAAAGGAGGGATGCTGTTAAATACATGCCTGTGGTTTAAGGGTTTCTGCACTAGTTTATAGTAAATCCTACAGTACTAAGTATCTAAGGACATTGTATCAATAGGGACCCAGTCTAGAGACAGAAACCCTGCCAGTTATTTGGACAGAGCAGATTTAATGGAAAAAGTTAATCAGTAAGAATTATCTACTTAAGGGGTAAATGTGGACTCTAATAAAAAGGATAGGCGGACACAGCTACTAGCTCTGGGGCTGAGAGACATAATTACACAAGGCGAAAACAAGGAACTCGGAAGAGACCGAGCTCCCTCCCGAGGCGGAGATTAGCTCCTCGCCAAAGAGGCGGTGGCTACCACAGGAACACACAGCCTCCCCGAGGCAAAGAACTTTGCCAGCCCATCTGAGACAGAGCTGGTCTTTGAGCAGCCTGCTTGCTGGGTGGCCCAGAAACCCACAAGAGGGTACACGCAGGCTGGAGCTGATCTACGTAACGTGGCCTGCTGGGATGCTGGTGGGCCTGAGCTAGTCAGCAGGAAGAGAACCCCTGGGTGGGAGAACCTCTTTGTGGAGGGGGCACCCCCTGGACCTTCCATGTTCTGACATGCTGGCAGTTAGGCATAGGAGGAGAAAAGACCCAAGAACAAAGAAAAGCAGCCCTCTCCTTGGCCATACACTTTTAGCCCTCCAGTGCCCTCTATCGACAAATTTTAACATTGCACCAGCTGGCAAAGGAGAAGGATGCACAGGTTTCAGCCCCAGTATATATAGGAAAGATTTGGAACAGAGAGGCAATTAATTGATGACTAACCCAGATTTTATCCCTAGAGATGCCACTAAAAAAATGCAAAGAGCTTAAAATCGAATAGATAAATTCAGAATTCTAAAAAAAATTTAGATAATCCGGAGACAGGAGGAAAGGAAAAACAAACAAGAAATAGAAGGGATAAACAAAAAAAATATATAGTAGTAGACTTAAATCTAAAAATCATTCTGAGTGGCGGAAACAAGGTCAGCCATAAAAGAATACCTGCTGGTGGATTCCGTTTATATAAATTTCTAGAAAATGCCACCTAATGTATAACTACAAACAGATCAGTAGTTGTCTGGGACTAGAGGTAGAGAGAGGGTGATTTACTACAAAGTTGTATAAGGAAACTTCAGGAGGCGATGAAAATGTTCCCTATGCTTATTGTAGTGGTTCCATAGGTATATACATCTATCAAAAATCAAACGTACACTCTAAATGGACATCCTGTATTGTCATGTCTACCTCAGAGTTCTTAAAAGGCAACAGATAAAATGTTCCAATGGGGACAAAGTCTGGAGAGCTAGAAATTTGGGGTAAGAGCTGAATGGCCATCTGATGCACTCAGTCCCCGTGCCGTGCACGCAGCCTCCCGCATCACCAATGGGACCCAGTCCTATCTAGTGTGATGCACAACCTCAAAGATTAGAGCTCCCCAGTCCCAAGCTCAGTGGAGCTAAGGGTAAGTAGTATTTTCGCTGTCCAAGGCACCTGCTGCATTCACACAGCTGCTTGTAGTGGAAAGAGAACCACCATTAGTAGGGCCTAGATATAGACATCTCCTGGACAGGCCCGGGCTCCAGCTCAGCCTCCAGAAGCTGACTTCTGCTTTGACAGATAACTTCAAGGGCACAACAGCCCCATTGGAGGAGTACTGAGTGGGGAAAGGTACAGTCAAGTAAAGACAAGAACGCTGAAGTCAGAAACCACGTTGAGAGTCAGGACTGTAATAAGTGACCAGGCATTCACTTCCCTCTTCCCCCTTGGAGATCTTTAAAAAAAAAAAAAAAAAAAAAAAAAGGCAAATAAATCTGTCCCTGTGATTCACCAGTATGGCAAGACTTTTCCCAGGCCTGCCAGCATCTGAGAGCTTGAAATTGGAGGATTTGGAGCAGGGGGAGAATGAGAAGGGTTTTCTGAGTCTAATAAAATCGACTATAAGAATTTCTTTAGAGGAAACAAAATTTCTTTAGAGAAAACACCTCCTAACGAAAACAGTCTTTAAAATAAGTAACGTTTTATTTTGCACATATAAAGCACTGAACTAATTGCTAAGTGGTAATGGAAGGCTTTTGAAAGGACTGACCTTTCAAAAACAGTGATCTGCTTACAGTAACATAAATAGAACTATATGAACTGAAGCCACAAAAATGTTTTAGCAGCAGATAAAATGTTAAAAAGATCCAGATGAGTGCCACTGCCTTCAAGGTCATCCTGTTAGCAAGCCCTGCATTTATTCCCATGTCTGTTCAGAAATTCTATTTTAGAAATGAATTATCCAGTCATCATCTTCAATCGTCATGAAATTCACAGGGCCTCTATGCTAACTGCAATCTGAACACAGCCACTCGGGAGCAAACAATATGTACAGGTAATGTCGGTTGGTCCACTGGACAGATTTTAAACCACAAGCCCTACCTCTTACTATCTCTGACATTCAGCAGCTTCAATTTCTCTCAACGCAGGTATCCCCTTCTGTAAAAATAAGAATACTTCTGTCAGGAAGGAGTTGTTTTTTTGTTTTTTTTTGTTTTTTTTTTAACATGAAAAAGTATCAATAATCAATGAATGTTAGAGTCTTAAATCTTCCCTCAGCAAACTTCTCTCCCCCCCCTCCCCGGAAGATTTTTTGGCAATAGAAAGGATTTCAAATCAAAATCCTTTGCTTTTGAATTCATTAACTCCACTATATTTCAGCAACTACTCTAAGTCTAGGTAGGACAGAGTGACCTGATGCTCTAGAGAGTTCCAGAATCTGCCCTTGCAGTGTGACTTTGAGCAATCTACCAAACATTTCTAGATCTCCATTTCTTCATCTGCAGTAAGAAATAATAGTAATGACCTCAAAATAGTTCCCTTAGAATACTGTGTACTTATTCCAGAATGAAAGGTATTTGGGGCAGAACAGTGTTTCCCCTAAATTCATTCCCTATTAAGTACTGAAGCCCTAAGCCCCAGTAGCACAGAATGGGACTGTATTGGGGGACAGGGCCTTTAATAAGGTAACTAAGATAAAATGAGGTCACGTGGGTGGGCCCTAATCCAGTAGGACTGGCATCCTTATGAGAGGCTATTAGGACAGTCATTCACAGAGCAAGGGAAGACCATGTGAGGACACAGGGAGTAGACCGCCATCTGCAAGACAAGGAGAGAGGCCTCCGAAGAAACTAACCCTGCTGATACCATGTACTTTTAGCTGACAGACCTGTGAGAAAATACATTTTCCTTCTTTACACCACCCATCTGAAGTATTTTATTATGGCAGCCCTAGAAAATACAAAAGGGGAAAATAGTCTAGTCCTGCATGCTCCAGTAAAACCACTCCTCTCCAGCTTCCTCACTGCCATTATAGGCAAGAGGAAAGAGGAAATCCCAGCACATTAACAGTCCTAGCCAGATCCCACACCCTCCTTCCCCCATAACCTTCCAGAACTTGAAGCTTCACTGAATAGTCTGTCCTGACTCCAGCAAGGCTAATCCCTTATGCAATTTCTCTGGTTATTGCGAGAAGCCAGAGACAGACTCATCACCCAGACTCTCCCCTTCATAAGACTGTTTATCGCTAATTTTACCCCACTTTCTGAACCTTTCCATTTACAAATTATATTACAATGTGTCACCAGTAGAATCCCCACAATCTTTTTACTAAAAGTCTCCTTTATTCTTCTTTTACTGAAAGTTGGTTTCCCCCAAGAACATGGATTTCTCTGCAACCCTCTCAAATGCTGAGTATTTTCTCAACCACTGAGCCCAGCAGTGAGGTAGGTTATCCTCTTAGCTCTTAGTTGCAAGTTTCTCAACCAATTTCCCTTTCTGTTCCGCGCCCCCCCCCCAAAAAAAAACTCCAGTCTTAAAATCTGCACCATGAGAAAACACATCATTCCCTCCTGTCAGTCATCAATAGACCTCATCACTTCCAGATTTTGTCTTTTTTGTCACTCTAGCAATCTGCCATGATTTCTAATGATTTTGAAATTCTTGGGGGTAATCTTCTCAAGTTCCTCAACCTTCTTTTCTCCAATGACTTTGTTCTTTACTACCTACTTTCAGTGTCATACCCTAGGACTATGCCATGCATTATCCATAACTGTTTTTCCTCCCCAAGTGCAGTTTCAAGCCTTGCCCTCTGTTCATCATCCCTTGAATTTCATTCATTCACTCAACAATTACCATGTCCCAGGCACCGTTCAAGATGTTGCCCACACAGAACGATCAAAACAAGCAAGAATCTCTGCATTCGTGGAACTCACATACAATTGGTAAGAGCATAAATCATAAAGAAAATATACAGTATTTAATTTGTGATAAGTGTTGCTAAGAAAAAACAAGTGTATGCCAATTACAATTCAATAAAAAAATTTAATGACAAAATAAGTCAGGAAAGGGGATTAGGGAACACTGAAGTTTTTTGTTTTGTTTTTAAAGGTGGCCAAGGATAGCCACAAAGATATTTGAGCCAAGATCTGAATGCTGTGGGAACGAGGCTTGCAACTTATCTAAGTGTTCTTCAAAGAGGTAGCAGGAAATGCAAAGGACCCAAGATGAGAGTTTATCTGGGGTGTTTGAGGAACCTTGTGTAGACTGATGTCTCTCAAGGATGCTGATGGGGAAAACAAAATGAGGCTGGATACGTGGGAAGGGGGTGGGGAATCAGATCACAGAATTCCAGAACTCCCAGAATCATTTAACGCCACCAATCTATTGATTGGACCCCATGGTCACTGTCCCTAACACTGTTATGTCCTTACTTCCACTCTTACCCAGCTTGGATTCAGTGGTCCGTCCTATAATCACTCACTTGCAGATTCTCTCAACTCCTTTACCCCACTCACTCTGTGGTATTCAACTGACAAAAACAATCTCCAGTTAAGTCCTAATCTCTGCTTACTCTGTCCCCGCACCCAGTCAACCATGGCTGGAGACCAGCACACAGCATACTGATTAATTACACCTGAAATTCAGTCACTAATCTAAAGTGAGCCCTTAGGGTGCCCCAGCCATCCCACTGCATTTCTTTATCTCCTTATCCTAGAAGACCATTTCACACCCTCTTCTCCTTTGGCAACCATCCACCACCTCCTCTCAGCTGATGGTCTTACTTCATTCCCTGACAAAGAGAGAGCTTCCATACCATCCCACGGCCATGTTTACCAGCCTACCAACTATATGCCCATAACTGCCTTCTCTGCCGTTACCATGGATATGGTGCTCTCACCTCTCAAGACCCATGCTTCTGCTTAGGCCACGGATCATATACCCTTACCCACCAAAGGACATCTCTCAAGCAATTGTCCCGCTCTTTCCTGAATCACCAATTCTTCCCTTCTCTACTGGGTCAAACATACCAATAGGCTCTTATTACCCCCATCTTTAAATATATATACACATGTATTTTGCCTCTACATCTCTTTCTAAAATACAGTTTCTTTGTTCCATTTAAGCCTTATCTATACTTGCTGTTATGGATTGAGTTGTGACCCCCCCACACACACACACCCCCCAATAATTCATATGTTGAGGTGGTTTTTTTTTTTTTTTTTTTTTAAAAGATTTGACAGACACAGCGAGAGAGGGAACACAGAGAGAGTGCAAGAGGGAGAAGCAGGCTTCCCACTGAGCAGAGAGCCCGATGTGGGGCTTGATCCCAGGACCCTGGGACCACGACCCAAGCCAAAGGCAGACACTCAACGACTGAGCCACCCAGGCACCCCCCATATGAAACCCTATTTCAGAATGTTCCTTATTTGGAAATGGGGTCTTTGCAAATGTAATTAGTTAAAAGGAAGTCATACATGTATCATATGACCTCACTGATATGAGGAATTCTTAATCTCAGGAAACAAACTGAGGGTTGCTGGAGTGGGGGGAGGGGGAGGGATGGGGTGACTGGGTGATAGACACTGGGGAGGGTATATGCTCTGGTAAGCGCTGTGAATTGTGCAAGACTGTTGAATCTCAGATCTGTACCTCTGAAACAAATAATTCAATATCTGTTAAGGAAAAAAAAGATAGCAGGAGGGGGGAAGAATGAAGGGGGGAAATCGGAGGGGGAAACGAACTATGAGAGACGATGGACTCCGAAAAACTGAGGGTTCTAGAGGGGAGAGGGTGGGAGGATGGGTTAGCCTGGTGGTGGGTATTGAGGAGGGCACGTTCTACATGGAGCACTGGGTGTTATGCACAAACAATGAATCATGGAACACTACATCTAAAACTAATGATGTAATGTATGGTGATTAACATAATAAAAAAATTTAAAAAAATAAGTCATATTGGAAAAGGGCAGGCCCTAATCCACATGACTGGTGTCCTTCTAAAAAGGAGAAATTTGAAAACAGAAGCACATACATGGGGAGAATGCATGTGAAGATGAAGGCAGAGAGATTGGAGTGATAAAATAGAAGCCAAAGCATGTCAAAGATTGCTAGCAAACCACCAGAAGCTAGGAGAGGGGCAAGAAACAAATTCTCCCACACAGCCTTCAAAAGAACCAGCCTCGCAGACACCTTGATCTAGACTTCTAGATCACAACTGTGAAACAATGCATTTCTGTTGTTCAAGTCACCAGGTTTGTGGTACTTCATTATAGCAGCCCTGACAGACAAATACAGTGGCTACCTCTGATTTTTCTCCTAGCTCTTTTCAACCCACTCTGATCAGGTTTTGCCCCTATTGCTCTCCCAAAGCAATTCAGGGTTGAGTCTCCAAGAGCAACCACACAACTGAATTCAGACCTTGATATTCAGTCTCTGTGTAGACTTCACAGCCTGTAACAGTTGTTCTTCCTCTTGGACATGCTTTCTGTACTTGCCTTCCAAGACCTAACTTCTTTAGGTTTTCTTCCTACCACACCAGTCATAGGTTCTCAGTTCTTATCTTTGTTTTTTCATTTGCTATTTTTAATAGTAACATGTAATATACAAGCACAAAAGTGAACGTTAAATGTTCAGTCCAATAAGCTATTGTAAAGTCTGGGACTGTGTGATCACCTAGACAAAGATCTAGAACATTCTGGAACTCTAAGAAGCCCTTCACAAACCATTTCCTAATGAAAACTTCCCTCCCAGAGGTACCAACTCCCTCAAATTTATGGTAATCTCCCCTAAGAGGCACACATTTAAATATCCCATAATGATTGTACATTTTTCTATTCTCAGCAGTCTATCAAATTTTGCTTTATAGGTTTTGAGACTTAGAACCATAACAAATTTAAATTTTCGTGTCATCTTGGTGAACTAAACCATACCATTTTGAAGTGCTTTTCATTACTACTAGTAACACATTTAGCATGGAAGTCTGTTTTTTCTAATACTTTAGTTATACCAACTTTCTTTTGGTTACTATCTCTATTTTTTGACTTTCAAGGCTTCTGAACCCTTCTATTTTAGTTCTTTATACCTTCTATGAATTTAAAGATTATACTTTCTTTAGAGACTGTCTTGGTCTACTCAGTTGCCATTAAAAAAAAATACTGTAGACTGGGTCGCTTAAATTTCTGTTCTGGAAACAGGGAAATTCAAGGTCATGGTGTTAACAGGGTTGGTGTCTGGTGAATGCTCTCTCCTTGGGTTGCAGAGGGCTACCTTCTCATCATGTCCTCACGTGGCCCTTCCTGGATATGTGTACATGCAAGTGGAGAGAGAAAGCTTTCTCTTTCTAAAGACCCCTGATCCCATCATGAAGGCCCTATCCTCATGACCTAAGTCTAATGACTTCCTAAAGGCCAATCTTCAAACACTATCACATTGAAGTGTTGAAGCCATAACATCGGGGGGGGGGGCGGGGAGAGGCACACAAACATTCAGCGAATAGTGATTATTCTAGGAGTTATAACATGCACACTTAAATGATCAAAGTCTAAAGTTAATCAAAACATTTACATTGTTTCCAGATAGTATAAAAGCCTTAGAACAGATTTCTTTTTAAGAATTATGATTACTATTTCATGCACCTGACACATTTACCCATATATTTTCCACTTTCTTTAAATTCCTTCTGTTCCTTAGTCCTGAGATCAGTTTCCTTCCCCTTAAAGCACATCCTGTAATACCTGCTGATAAAAACCTCACTTCTTATCTGAAAATGGCCTTACAGCGTTTCCATTCTCAAAACAGATTTTTGCCATCATAGTTTAGTAGTTGTTTTCTTTCAGTACATTCAACACATCTTCTGACTTTTATCCTCCTGTTGAAAAGTCAATTGCCAGTTTTTTAGCCACTCCTCTTGAAGGCACTTTTGCTGCTCTGGTTGCTTTTAAGATTTGGTTTTTACATTTTCACTCTGATGTATTTAGCTGTACAGTAGTTCCCCTTATTCACAGTTTCGCTGTCAGTGGCTTCTGTTACCCAGGTCAACCAAGGCCCAGAAGCAGAAGACCCTCCTCCTGACATGCAGTCAGAAAGTCAATAGTAGCCTAATGCTACAGCACGGTGCCCAAATCATTCACTTCCCTTCATCTCATCCCGTAGGCATTTTATCATCTCACATCACAAGGATGAATGCAGTAAGATATTTTGAGACACCAGTCACAGGATTTATTACAGTATATCGTTATAACTGCTTTATTATTTTCTTACTGTGCTCAATTTATAAATTAAGTTTTACCATAGGCATGTATGTATAATAGATACAGGGTCAGTGCTATCCACTGCTTCAGGCATCCACTAGGGGGTCTTGGAATGTACCCCAGTGGATGGGGGGTAGGGGAATATTTTTCTAGAGTTCATTGAAAGTACAGGATAACAGTATTTGTTCTCCCAATCCATGAACATGGAATTTTGTGTCTTCCTCAATTTCTTCCATAAGTGTTCTGTAGTTTTTAAGAGTAGATTCTTTACCTCTTTGATTAGATGCAACTGATAAATTACTGAACTCTACATCTGAAACTAATATACATGTTGGCTAACTGAATTTAAATTTTTTTAAAAAAGGAAAACACATGATAACTATCAGTCATGCATTCAAATATTGCCTCTACCCCATCCTCTGCTCCTGAAATTCTAATCTCCAACTCCATCCTCCGGTGATTTTTTCCCCCCTAGGTTTTCCATCTCCCCTCGCCTTTTTTATGTTACATTCTGGATAACTACTTCTGATTTTATATATTATTTTATATATTTTTATATATATATACATACATACACTACATATATACACACACACACACACATATATATATATATATATATATAAAATATAGTGGTTCTCTGAGGAGTCTAACCTGGCCAAACAACTCCACTGAATTTTTATTATTGCACTTCTGTTTTGGAAGTTCCATGTAGTTTGTTTGCAAATCTGTCATTTTTATAGATTTGTTAATATTTAAGCTTGTCTTTTCTTTAAACCAGGAAACAATGGTTTCAGAATCTATGCCTGATAATTCTATTATCTGAAGTATTTGTGGTCTCTTTCTGGGGGTGGTGGGACTCAATGTTGCCTTATTTCTTTGTGAGCTTAACAGCCTGAGAAACTTTTTTTGTAAAGAGCGTCTAAGACCAGGGATAAATGTGCTCACCTCCGGAGATGCTTTCAGTTTGCTTCTGCCCAGTATCTTGGTGAGAGCCACCTTCCTGCCAATTTCTCGGCTTGAGGTAGCCTGACCCACCCATGGTATACATATATAGAGGAACACATCTACACAAAGGCCAACCCGCTGTCATAACTTCTCAGGAATGATGGATTTTCTTTTTATCTTCTTTTCCTGCTCTTTAGTAGAAAGGCAGGTTTCTCCATAGACCCCCTTTTACTGGGTGTCAGGGAGGCAGTTGAATTTAATCATACTTTACCTTAGATTTAACCCTTGGCAGTCTCTGCTTAATGTGGAGAAAGACTCCTTTAAGACATCCCACCTGAGGCAGGTCCTGGACATAAGGAGCCTGAAGAGCAAAGGAGACCTAGGAGATTCTTTGAAGGCGAACAAATATACAGTTGCTCGCAGATGTCTGCAAGTACTTTAATATAGTTTCCCCACTCTTCTATTGCAAACCTCCTCTAAGGTTTAATCCTTAGTGCAGAGCAAAAATAAAAGCAGCAGGGATCGAAAATAGCTCGATTATACCTGGGCAGTGGGAAAGGTATTATTTGTGACTTCCACTCTTCATCCTATCATTTTCCGAAGACAGACAATTGGATTGCCAAATAAAATAATTGCCGTCCTTCCACTGGCCCTTTGGATACTATAAGGGAGTAATAAGGCGGCCTCAGGGGCATATCTCCCCATCATGCCATCCATCAATTTCAGCATTGCCTCTGCCCTCATTCAAATGTTAGCCTCAATGGACACCATGGATCACAGATTACCGCACCAAGTACTTGAACATAAACAGGTATACTAAAAACACTGACAAGTGGTTTTCTTTATGGGAAAGTATACATCATTTGATGAAGTGCCTCCAAACACAATTTTTGTGACTTAGAGTAAGAGCAGAGAGAAGAGAGTTGAGGCTGTACTGGAAAGGACCTTGGCTTACTTTCTGTCTAGATCCAATCATTGTGACATTTAAGAGAAGTAACTCATAACTCTGCTCGGTTTCCAGATTTCTATGTCCAGGATCCACTAGCTCTTTTAGAGTCACTGTATCCTGGGAAAAAATCATCCAAAAAAGACAGTAAGAGAGCCAAAGGCAAATTTAATTCTTGTCAATGGAGTCTCTCCGTTCAGCCAAAGTACCCTATCCAACATGTTTTGTATATGCCTCAGAAGATTTGAAAAACGTGATTCTAGCAAATTACTTTGAGTTGAAATGTATTTACCCTGGCAAACTTGATTTTCAGTCGAGATAAGCTGCAGTCACAACCCCCAAACTCAAGAGTTAGCACAACAAACCTTTATTTCTCACTCACACTGCACATCTAATGCAGGTCAGGGGCAGAGGGAGCTAGGATCATTTTGGTCACTCCAGGGCCCCAGTTAATAGAGAATTCCTCTCCTCATACACTACACAACCACAAGAGGAGGAAGGGAGTGAGGTGGGTCACTCGCTGGCTGCTCAAGCTTCTATCGAAGTAACACGTCACTCCTGGTCACATCTTGTCAGCCACAGCAATTCACAGCCACGCCTGACTTAGAATGGGATGAAGCCCAGAGAAAGAACTAGGATATTTGTGAACAGCATTGTTTTCAACCATAGTGACACTGCCCATATTTTCACACACCCTGCCCTAAGTGCTTTAAGTGAATAGGATCTTCAACAGGGACCCCTCAAAGCTGAACACTGCCAGTGAGCTTTGGGAAGGAAAGGACGTGTCCACAGCAGACGACTACTGAATGAGGCGGCGGCAGAAAGAATTGAAGCACTCGAGGGAATACAGAATTAGATCACCCACCAACTGTGGCAGCTTGTCAATTCAGGCTAAGATAGTGCAAGTAAAACCAAAGTGAAGATCTTTTTTAATACCTTGAATTATCCAGATAAGTTACCTTGATGCTTTTTAATTCACCCAACAAGAAACAAATGAATGACTACAGCTGGCAAGGAGGGTAGGCATGATGAGTACAATTATGATAAAATTATTTAGTTATGCAAAATCCCTGATTTCTTAAGATAGTGGATACTGAGAATCAGGATCTTGGATTTCATTGAGCTAGGGTTAAAAGTAGGGATGCAAACTGTAAAAGTAAAGGCTAAATTGAAACATAAGTGATTAAAAGATCTGGAAGGGATCAAGAGATTGGAACACAGGTAGCCAAGAGGGCTGGAGATGGAGAGGAGGACTGGCAGTGCTGGAGGCTTGGGGGAGGGGAGCAGCAAGCATGGCAGTTTCCCAGGGCTAAGATATTTAGAAAGAACCCAGGACATGAAAAAAGGCTTTGCTCTTCAGGTGTAATAAGCCTTTCCTCAAAAAGCCCTCCTCTGTGAGGCATCAACATATTTCAGTATAGGATTATATTTAGAGAGGAATTGATGGTGTACCTAAATTGGCCCCATGGGTCACTCAAGAAGATCTAGGCCTTTGCAGGTGATCCTGTAACAGCAACATAGATAAAATAAGGCAGAGAGATGCAGGGAAATCCAACTTTGTTGAAGACGAGGAATAGGAAACAATTTAGAAAGGAGATGTAATGGGAGGAGACTTTTAGAAACTTTCAGATGAAATGAGTATTTTGCATATGGGAGGATGTGCGTCATTGACAGCCACACACACCCTACAATAACTCCCAATGAGTCACATGCAAGTGTAACCCTTACTCCTTGAGTATGTGTGGAAACTTCCTGCTTCCGTGCAATTGAATATGGTGAAGGTGATGGGAGAGCCACCCCCTTGATTGTGTTAGGTTACCAAAGACTCCATCCTAGCAGCTTTAAGTGAGAGCATTTCCAGCTGGCCTTGAAGACATAAGCTGCCATGTTGTGAGGGGGCCACATGGCAGGAAACTACAGGGGCTTCAAGGATCTGAGAGTGGCCTGGCTGATAGCAAGCAAGACAGAAACCTCTATGCTACAACCACAAAGAACCAAACTTCATGCTAATAACTTCATGAGCTTGGAAGAGAACCCTGAGTTCTGGAGAGGAATGCAGTCCAGCCAACACTTTGCTTAAAGCCTTTGAGATCCAGGATCAGAAGACTCCGCTTAGGCATGCCAACCCTACTGTCTGATGAAACCTGTGGAATAAGCAGCATGTGTGGTTTTCAGCTACTAAGTTTGTAGCAACTTGTTAGGCAGCAACAGTAAACCAATACAAGAGGCAAGTATCAAGGACTAAAGATGAGCTCACCAAGCGGGAAAAGAGAAGTGCTCCAGGCAGAGGAAAGAACACAGGGGCATAGTAAATGCTGGCTTATTGGGGGCAAAGAAAATGCTGAGTGTATTGGGTATGGTTGGTCTGCAGAAAGGGTGGGGACAGTGGGCTACACATAGGGCATGGACAAGATCATGAGGAGTCCGCTCTTTTTCCAGAGGGAGAGTTTAGGTTTTTTTAGGTTATAGTGGGCTCTTACCAGACTTTTGCCATGTTTTCAGATTTCTGGGACTTATTTAAGACAGGAGACAAGCTATGGATCATAGCTACCCTGGTTCCATCATTGTCTCTCAGCCTGCTACCCCATTCCCTTGAGCCCCTACTCAGTGGAACATACAAAGCGTTCCAGGCTCAATAGTAGATAATGTTTTCTTGCGTCCAGCACCCAAAATCAACTTACTATCCATTTAATATACATTTACTGAATATTCATATGGATCTGACACTTTTACAGATGCTGGGTACAAAACTGTAAATACTTGGCCTCGAGCTTTAAATTCGATTAAGTGATGTTAATAATCAAGGCTTCAGTGGAACTTACTTTTAAGTGCTTTTACACAGGAATTCATTTTCATGCCCATATCCACTTGAGTGAAAACTGCCTGTTTTCTGTGGTCAAGTTTTCAGTCACGTGACACCCCCACCCAACACAATTCCACCACAGCCGATTGGACCATGTGTGAGCACTGGTCCGAGAGTGGCAGATTCTTTCCTCCTGGCTCCTGTAGGTTGTTTCCCTTTTGCTCTTTGCAGTGCTGAGCTGGTATGCAGGACAACAAATGACGCTCTCCCCTTGCAGCCTGAAGTGACACTTGGGCAGATGGAATCCCAGGGAGCTCCATGTGTGCCCTGACCCAAACCTGGGTTTCCTAGCGGCAAGTTCAGCAGCACCCCTCCACAGGGAGTGCCCCAGGAAGTAGCAGCACCCCACCAGGCAGTTTCTGGTCCAGGACTGAGGCAACCCAGTGGGGGTATTTCCAGCTTCCCAGTGCCTGCCCATAGCTCCAGAGTCAACTACGGAGCAGCTCTGGCCCCAGCAACCCGGTGAACTTTTCTGCCATGTGGTGGGCCATAACCACACCCTCTCCAAGGTGGTCTGAATTCCAGGGATGAGGAAGGACCCCCTTCCCAGTTAGTCCCTCGAGTACTTGCAGAGCCCTAGAGTATATTTTAGAGTTCTTTCCAATCCCCTCTTCATAAAGTTCCTGTAAATAGTTAATTATATGAAATTTGTGTTCAAATTACTGTTAGGGTCCAGTCTTCTAGCCAGAAACCAAACTGCTCCTTTACAATTCCTTGCTCAGGTAAGCCTGGGTGAGACGTCCCTTCCCCAGACTTTGTGAATCTCTTCCGGAGAATAGGAGTATCTGATGAGCTCAAAGCTAGGTAACTAGAGCTAGAATCCTTGGAATACCAGTGGATACCTAGTAAAAAGCAACTTCATGTTTCACGCGATTACTAAAACTACGGACTTCTGAGAGACAACAAAAACCATCACAATTCAGATCTTACAGATAACGTGTGGGCGTTGAGAAAGGTCTTGAAGTAGAGAGTGAATGAAACATTGTCCCATTCACTAGCCCACCGGCAGATTTTTCATATTTAACATTGTTGAATGGCTTCTTCCGGTGTGGGTCTCCAGGGACCAACAGTAGTGTAAGGATCGTTCCATGCAAGACTAAAGCAGATCTGCATCTTCACGTGCGCCTGGGCACTCACCAAGACTGGCGTTTTCAAATATTCATGCTGGCTTCTCTGCAAGTCAAATCTTACTCAAGGCTATCAGCCTGTCCATCTCAAAGCCCAGTGCGATGGAAACCCTTGAAGTGACACGGTGTTCTCTGGGCTGCAGCAGCCTGACTCCTGCTCGGGCACCAGGCTTGGGGCACTCTGCTCTATGGAAACTGCAAACAGAAATTGTACTGGGGGAAAGCACTGTTATTTTACTCAGTTGTTACTTCCTTCGTTGCAAACCCATCAATCAATCCCGAACTTAAACCCATAGAGGAATACACAGAATTTAAAAGGGAAAACAAGAGGGAAAAATTTTCCCAGGCTAAAGAAAATCTCATCCTGCTGCTGAAAGGTTCTAAGGGGGGGGGGGGGGGGGGAGAGAAAGACTGGTATGTAAAGATGCTTGTCCCTTTGCTCCTTCCAACTCCTAGATCCATGGAGGGGGGGGTGGGTGTTTCAGTGGTTTAAAAGAAAATGGGAGGATGCAATATATATGTCTGAGCCTGGGATGAATAGGACAGGGGTCTGCAGGGGCTGGTGGGGACCACCCTCAAAAGCAGAAGGAAAATGGCTATTCACAGTGCACTGCACTCCAGGACACCCATTGCCAGGATGAAGGGGAAGCAGGCTGGGCTCCAAAACCAGTGACTGGCTTACATCACAGAGCCCCCTGCTCATCTCCCCGGTATCCTGATCCCTGCACCTTCAGTGTCTGGCCCCGGACTCTCCTGGATTGGCAGGGAGCATTTATTTTCCATCACTTAAAGAGACTCAGATGTGTCACCACCAGCCATGAGCAGAAGAAGCTGCCAGCTTTGGAGTCGGGCAGTACTCCAAGTGGCTGGCAGGTCCTAATCACATCACTGTGAATCAGGATCCTATGTGGTCTCCTTCCTTTGCCCAGCTTTGAATTTGCTCCCACTCCCACATACATGTATACGCACACCCACATGCACATCCACACGGTCCCAGACCCATTCGCCTTCACATCCCTGGGCACGCACTAACATAGGGGGCCACACTCATTCACAAACACGACCTCACGGCAGCAGCATCTGGAACAGGCTGTCTCCAGGATGTTCTGGTCCTGTGAGGCACAATAGGTTCTAATTAATATCAAGGAAGTCCATGTGTCTGGGGTTGAGGAAAGAATCTGCATTGCTGTTCAGAAGGGAGGAAAAAATGTACTCCAAAAGTAGAGCTTATATAATCTACACATCTCAAAGTGCTGCTTTTAAGTGGCTTCCTGACTTCATCACAGCCTTAACCACCATTATGGTAATATATTACATGAAAATTTTTGTGAAGATGCCACTTTTGGCAGGGAGGGGGAAGGCTCCAGAGAGACCATTTACTCCCCTACTTCACTTCCAGAGGCCCAGACATATTTCTGGGCCTGTTAATAGCACCAGCTTCTGTTCTGGCAGGTGGCAGCAATTAGATCCTCATTTAGGATTTGCCAACATTTCCCTGCTTGTGGTCAAGACAGAGCTGAGGAAAAGGTATTTTTATACCACAACTGCCAAGGATAAATGGCCACAAATTCTGCCTTCCTCCATCAAGACATGGAGTCTACATCCTTTTCCCTAGAATCTGGACCAGAGACCTTCTCTGCCCCAGTAGAATGTAGCATATAGGACATCCCATGCCAGCTCCAGGCCTAGGCTCTAGAGAGCCTGGTAGGGTCTTTTGCTCTCCAGGAGCTCTCCGCCACCATGGAAGGTTAGCTACCCTGTTGGAGACACCATGCAGAAAGAGAAAATCACCTACCCAGCCTCCAGGTGTGCCAGTCATTGCAACAGAGTGGCCAGACAGGCGAGTAAAGCCATTCAGTTTCTGCTCCAGCCAATCTCCTAGCGCATGCAGCCACGTGAGTGACCCCAGCCCCACCAGCTGGGACAAGGAGCTGGCCCTCCTGAGCCCTGCTCAGGTTATAAATTCTGTGTTTTAAGGAAGTTTGGGGATGTTTAGTTACACAGCAATAGACAGCAGATAGAAAATGCTTACTGGGGCTAGTGAGAGTCCCCAGCTGAAGAATCGATGTGCACATTGGCCTCCATTCTAGGTGACACAATATTGTGACACCTCAGATCTTAAGCAACTTATAAGTGTTTCAGGAGATATAGGACTTCTAAGATATCCTCAAATCAGGTGTAGTTATCCCTATTTTGTAGCTGAAGAAACTGAGGTTTAAAGACCAACCTAGGGTCACACATCTAGAAAATAGAACCAGCTACAAAACAAGCCAGATCGGATTCCAAAGCCTGTATTCCTTCTGAGACAGCATGCTACCCCCCCTTAATCATCATGTGATTCTTCCGGTACCCACCAGCCTGAGGACATATTAAGTAGGTAGTACTAGACAAAATTTGTCAAATAAATGTTTCCCCAAATCCCAAGAAGCCCTTATCAGGGTCTTTTGCTTTCTTGCTGCAGAGCACACTCCAGTGCCCTGGGTACTGCCCCCATCAAGAGACAATCGTAAGGTGTATTTATGTAAGCCAGATCTTTAACCAGCTATTGCAATGTGAGTGCTTTGGATTTTGATTTCTTGGTTTCATTGTAATGGAGCACATGGTGGGTTTTAAGCAGTGTGACGTCCAACAGAATTAAGATCTCCCCCTGCCCCGCCCCATCACTTTGTAGTGCAAATTAAAGGGATAGAAGTTTTGCAACAGCAATATCCACAATAGCAAAACTATGCAAAGAGCCCAGATATCCATCAGCAGATGAATGGATAAAGATGTGCTAGATATATATACATACACACACGGGTGCATGAGCACATGCACAATGGAATATTACTCAGCCATCAAAAAACACGAAATCTTGCCATCTGCAATGACGTGGATGGAACCAGAGGGTATTATGCTGAGCGAAATAAGTCAATCATATGATTTCACTGATATGTGGGATTTAAGAAACAGGATCATAGGGGAAGAGGGGAAAAAGAAAAATCCGAGGGGAAAACAAACCATAAGACTCAATCATAAGAAACAGGGTTGCTAGAGGGGAGGGGGTGGGGGGATGGGTAACTGGGTGATGGGCATTAAGGCAGGCACTTGATATAAGGAGCACTGGGTGTTATATACAACTGATGAATCCTTGAACTCTAGCTCTGAAACGAATACACTAGATGTTAATTGAATTTAAATTTTAAAAAAAATGCGAGGGGAAAATAGTTTTGCAACAAATTTATCCGTGGTGGGGGGGCGGCATGCAAGGAGAGAAAGCAGAGGGACAGAGAAATAGACTCCGGAAGATGAACCACTGTGCCTCTTTCAAGATGAAAGTCAGGTTGTCCCTTCAACACTTGGTAAAGCCCTCCCTCTTTTGACCTTCAGCATCCCAGGAGAAGCTTCTGGAGCAAAAGCCTCAGCCCTGGGGTCTGGATCATCTGACCAACATCTACCTGACCTGCCACTATAGCAGAGGATTTGCTAGGCCAATGAACCATCATTTCCAAGCAATTTGCCTGATGCACACATGTACATTTGGATGGCCTCACAGACATGACTGGTGAGCTTTCCCACGCGCTCCTGGCAGCTTGCTGGTGGAATAGGGAGAACAAGGCTTTACTGTCAGACCAACCTGGGCTCAAATCCTGTCTCTACCACTTATTGTGTAATCTTGGACAAGGTACTTTGCGGCTCTGAAGTTGCTCATCTGTAAAACAATACCTCCAAATGTTGTTTTAAAAGGAGCCCTATCCTTTCTCATTGTCCTCTATCGAAGAAAGGCAGAAAAACACCTTGGGTACATTGGTCCAACATGGTTAACCAGATTTGCTATAGAACAAAGGAAGGGAGGAAGGACAGATCACCAATTGTCCCCCAGTATCCATTCTCCCTTCTTCCTAGGGAACGGATCCACTAGTTACCAGAGCACATGAAACGTGGCCACCACTGCTGCTGCTAGGCATATGGCCACATGACAAAGCTCTGGACTATAGAATCTAAGTGGAAGTATCAACTAGGATACTTGTAAAGGCCCTTCTAGAGATTTGAGAGTGTGCGTGCAAATGGAGGAGCGGAGGGTGAGGGACCAGCAGACTCCACCCTGAGCACAGAGCCCAGTGCAGGGCTCCATCCCACAACTCCGAGATCATGACGTGAGCGGAAATCAAGAGTCCAACACCTAACTGGGCCACCCAGGCACCTCAAGACTCCTTTAGAGACGGCGGCCTAGCCCCGGTTAGTTCTTTCCTCATTTCTGCCAAATGGAATGTAGGTGTGGAGACTGGAGCCTAAGCAGCCATCTTGAACCACGGGGACAGAATCCTAAGGGTGACAGAGCAACAAAGAGTTCAGCAACAAAGGCTGATGATCCGAGTTGCCAAACCTGCCCGGTTCCTTTAGTAAGGGAGAAACAAACTTTTCTACCACTATTTTTCCCTGTTACCCACAACTAAACTTAAGCTTTATCAGTACTGGAACTTAACAAGATTGGTGGTAAATTTGCTTTTAATGCTCAAGAATAGGTTTTCCAGGAGTGTTTATTCCCAATTCCTTAAAAAATGGAGTCTGTCCTGTTGCCTGAAATGTTCATCTTCAAGCAAGGACACTGTTGGCCCCAATCTAGTGTGCTTGTTAGCAGAATCCATGTCATTCAAAGCTCTTTAAAGTCATCTAAGAATCCCTAAGGCTTCTGGACTGAAACAAATTTAAAATGAAAGGCACAACTTGGGAGAATTGCCACCTCAAACCACGTTACAGTCAATGAAAATAATCCTATCTACAGGTTTTAATGTTTACTATGTGCTCAGTGCTATATACTTGACCTACCGTATCTCATTTAATCTTTCCAACAAACTTGGGAGTAGGTATGGTCATTCCTGTACTACAAACGGAACACCAAGGCTCTCAGCCACCTCACCAACTGCCTTCCCCAAAACACCATACTGATGGATTCAGTCAGGACTAGAGAGCACCACGGCCCTGCTTCCCCATATGCTCACATATCTAAAACTGAAGGTGAAGGGAAAAACCTCTGCAAGAGATGTTCCTTTGCAGACATGATTTCCAAGCGTAAAAGCCATCACTTGGCGGGGTGGGGGCTTGACCTACCGTATCTCATTTAATCGTTCCAACAAACTCGGGAAAAGGTATGGTCATTCCTGTA
>NC_058408.1:110385065-110571688 GCF_002201575.2 Neomonachus schauinslandi
AGGGGGGGGGGGGGCGGTCTTTTCTTCTGGTAACCCCTTACTCCACCTCCCAGCTCACATATAACCTTCCCAATACGGAAGCAGGATTTGGATTAACATCTACTCACTCTTGATTTAGGAGATTTCATTCCAAACCTTATTGATCTATTCAGCATTGATAAAGCTTCTCAACTTTGTGTTTGCTCTTAAGATTAGTTTTGAATCATGCATTCGTACCCTCCATCATTTAAAAGACCTGACTGCCGGCTCCAGGATAAATTTAGAGTACAGCAGAAAATTTACCACCCACTTAGTTTGGAATTTGTAGTCGTCTCCACTTGAGTTACCTGGACCTCTGTCTAGTAAGATGCCAAAGTCCAGACCCTGATTCAGGTTTCCTGAATTCCACTTAAAACTCTGGGTGTGCAAAAATATCAAGGTACATATTTGCCCCAAAGAGGATTTGATGTTAGACGAAATATAGACTTTCATCCTAAAATACGTTATCCTAAAATACAGAACCTCTCTCAAAACAGTACTAGTAAACACCAGAGCTGAAAATGTTCTTACGCTGAAGCCAAAGTACAAACTGAATTCACTGATGGTGCTGTAAGTGGTTAATGGCTAAAGATTCCTGGACATTAACAGCAGAGGATTAAGGAGATCTCAGAGAGAAGAGCTGCAGTCCCTCAAGGAAGACTGTCTGCCTTGAATTTGCTTCCCTTAGTCTACACAGTCCCAGGAATCTTCCATCTGTAGTGAAATATACCCAGAGCACCTGGGCCAGGGCAGCGGCTATGGCTCACAATTGAAAAAGGAGCTATCTCAAGCCTTGTGTTTGTCCAGAAGTATTAGAAACTGTTCGGTTTTGCTCTTTCAAAGCTGGCACACACAGTCACTTTAAAAGAGACAATGTAAGCTGCTCTGGAGGGCTCTGTGCTCACCAGCTCAAGATCAGGGAGGGAGACTTCTGGAGCCCATGAACTAATAACCCCAGGCACACCAAGGCCACTGATGCTCACATACTTTCCTCGAGACCCATGGGAAATCCTTTATTTGCCAAAAAGTGAAGGAAGTGTATACTACGTGCTGGGCATTGTTCTGGCCGCAGTCTGAACTAGACAAAACTCCTGTCCTCATGAAGTCTACCATCTAACATGGACACAGGAGTCAATACATAGTCTGTAATAAGTCCCTGTAGAGACCTTGGATTCTGCACCCACGTCCACAGGGCAGCCACCATTCGGTACAGAGGGCTTCTCATCACAGGCTGATGAATTGGGGGCTCCAGGAATAGAATGGGCATTTACAGGACAAAGCCAAAACTGGTAAATGAACACCCCAGAAGTGACCCCCAACCATAAAGGAACAGGGGTGATTTACCTCTCCGTTCCAAATCTACCCTCCACTGGCCTCCTGGGATGCCAGAGCATCTTCCCCTTGTCAAATGCCACTGCATTAAGCTTCCCTGATAGAAGGTTCTGGAGAGACCCTGGAGGAGGAAGGAGCTGCTCCTCCTGGTTCACAAGTCGCTCCCCAGGGAGTTTTGCAACAAGGCATGTTCCCCGGGGGCCACTTCCCCTGGCACCCTAGAGGATAGGTGCCCAGGGAATGCCACAGGTACAACACCTCTGCATACTTCCCCACCTTTTGGCATCAGCCTATGCCCTCTCCAGTTAGATCTAGATTTTTGCCCTAATGGGGGAGGGGGGGTGGAACCCTTTCAAGGGTCGTTCCTTCCCTGGGGCCCTGTCACAGCTCTAGACACCAGGACCATTCCCTTTGTCTTGTTTATAGTTCTTACACCTTAGTAGGTAATACCCAGACACAATTAAATTTTCCCTGCTCAAGTTACAGTATGGTTTGTCTAATTGGACCCAGACTATTTTAAAGACTATTTCCTTTAATTCCTAGCTCAATATACTAGAAACATGCCCTCAAGCCTCTTAAACTTCTGAATTATCAGCTTCACCTAGAACACCTGGATAGGTTTCTGGACGCTTGAAAGCAGATCTTTTCCCTAACAATTCCACATTTAAGAATCTATGCTCCTCTGAATAAGCAAAACTGAGTAAACAATGTTCATTGTAGCATTATTTCTACCTCAGCCTCTTTTATAAAGGCTTATAACTTGTATTACTTTATTACTATTTTGCAGAGGAAGAAGGTATGGGGGCAGGGGGAGGGAGAATCCTCAAGCAGACTCCCTGTCCTGTGTGGAGCCGAACACAAGGCTCCATCTCACGACACGGAGATCAGGACCTGAGCAAGGCTCCATCTCACGACACTGAGATCAGGACCTGAGCCAAAATCAAGAGTCTGACGCTTAACCATCTGATCAACCCAGGAGCCCCTCGCCTTTCTAAACCCAAATGGGATATGAAGTTGATGAGAACAGGTACCATTCAGCCCTGTTCATCGCTGCACCCCCTCTGCCACGAGACTGGATGAGGTCACCTAGGGAACCAGGGCACAAGAAAGGAAAGATCTAAAACCAGGTGGGGGGGCACCACAAGAGAAGCTACCTCTATGCACCCCTGTAGTGGAGACGGGCATTTATGGAACTAGAATGTTTTACAGAGCAGCAATCCCCACAAGGGCATCTGGTACCAAGAAGGTAGACGAGAGGGCAGAAAAGTACAGCTGAGGAGAGGGGCCGACAACCCCAGACCCACTGGAGGTCCAGCAAATCGAACTGGCTTAACATCCTAACATGTAAGGATCCTTCAAGAAAAGCCAAGGGGGTGCCTGGGTGGCTCAGTTGGATAAGCAACTGCCTTCGCCTCAGGTCATGATCCCGGACTCCTGGGATCGAGTCCCACATCGCACTCCCTACTGGACGGGGAGTCTGCTTCTCCCTCTGACTCTACCCTCTTGTGCGTGCACACGCTCGATCAAATAAATCTTAAAAAGCCAAGGTGTATCGATTCTGTACGTAAATACTCACCAGAGGGGAGGGTGGGGATGTGGATGCAGGGGGAGGGGAACCCGCCGCACACCTAGGAGGTGCAGCTGAGCAGCGCAGACCATCAACATCATGGGCCAGACTGAGTGAGGTCACCCGCAGCCCACCAACTAAACGAGCAGTATGGAGAAGGCCCCGGCAGGGAAATTCGGGAAGTCCAAAAACCTGCCCTCCTCTCCTCCCACCTGTGAGCAGTCACCAGAGGGGGCCCCCTGGTGGGCGGGGGGGTGGTGCACGCTGCCAGGAGAACGAGGGCCACAGCCGGGTACCACATTGAGATGGAGAAAATCTCGCATCCACCTGGGAAAAGCTCCTGGATATTTACTTGTGAAAGGCCCAGGACTAAGTTCTCCCCCACTTATGAGAATGAAAATTTCCTTCATGAACTGTGGGTTCTGTTGCTGTGTTCACAGATTTTGAAGACCCTTATAACAGTTCAATTTATACCAGTTACATGTGGCCTTGAGTGCTTCCTGAGCTGTAGTTGTGTAACATTGGATACAACTGCCCCAATTCTCAAATTTGGTTACTATATTTAACATTTCTCTTTGTCACCTTGCTTTTATATTTAGCTCCATTCTAAGCAATAGAATGTTACAGGTATGTCATGCTCATTTTATTGCATACCTTAAATACCTATTTATACCTGTTAAAAGGTCTGATCTTTAGGCTAAAGTCCTCTTCTACACCACTGATAAACGTAACATATTTGGGGAAATGTATTACTACAAGATGTGTAATGTCCTTCATTATTTCCAAATCACAGTGAAGGACTTGCAGGTTCTCTGGGAAATGTCAGAAAGGCTAAGAAGGATTCTGAACTGTTGGCATTTTCCTAATGGAAAGATACTCTGCCCTATTTTAAGCTTCTCTCTTCAAACAAGTGATCACTGGAGACATTTGGAAAGATCAAGAACAGAGCTGCTAGATGCTTCCATTTCCCTTGTAGAATCTCCATGTCCCCCAAGTGAGGTCAGCTTGTACAGAAGGAGATCCATAATTTTTGGTGCTCTAAAGGGAAGAGGTTAAGGCAATTACGATATGTAAACAAAATCAAAGCACATTGCTGTATTTTGTGGAAATATTAAAATAGAAAACCAGAACCTGGGTCCCCCATCTCACCTCTGCCATTTACAGGCTGAGCTGGGGGACCTGCAGGTAAACCACTCCCCATCTCCGGAACTCAATTTTTCTTTTAGGAGTGGGCTAGATTAGACTAGAGCCTCTTAGGCTAACATTGGTTAGACATTATGGAGTAATACCCTAACAAGAACACAAAATCAGCAGTAGTACTCAATTTTTCTAAATTTGGTTATTCTCCAGGAAAAAACAGCAACCACGGACAATGTGGTCTCTAAGGTATATTCAGAAACCGATATTCGTTCAATGGTTTTGAGTCCACGATCCATGAAGAGCACTTCAGAGGGGCAGCTCCATAGTGAGGCGGCCCCAGGGAAGGGGCGGGGCGGCGGGGGGGGGGGGAAGCTAGGAACAACCGAGGAAAGGATCATACCCACCCAGGACAGAAAGAATAGGGGGCCTTTCTCCTACCCTGGAAGAAATCTGCCCTTGAATAGGAGCACTAAAAGCTCACCTCAAACATGGTGCCACACCTTCGTTTCCTTGCTCATGCTTC
Source organism: Neomonachus schauinslandi (assembly GCF_002201575.2). Taxonomy (NCBI): domain Eukaryota; kingdom Metazoa; phylum Chordata; class Mammalia; order Carnivora; family Phocidae; genus Neomonachus; species Neomonachus schauinslandi. The sequence continues at coordinate 110,389,646 of NC_058408.1, forward strand.
CCCTGGGGACACGCAGACTCCACTCAGGAGCACTGGGGAGGTTAATTCATCTGGTCAAGCTTGGTCTGGCCCTGTGAGCTTCGCAGCCCTTGGGTTCCAGGCACGGATTTCCTCAGAAGTAATCTTTAGGTTTTCTGCTCCGCAAAACCCGTTCAACACAGCAATGTAAGGCTTTGTATTGACGAAGGCAATGCCTTCAAGGTGCACAAAATGGCTCAAAGATTTACAGTTGCCGGAGTTTTCACTCCTTACTCAACTATGGTCTTGGTCTTTTAAGCTTGACAAGTGTATCTCCCTTTGCATGCATTCATATCCTGTAAGCCCTTGTTGCTGTTGTGTTAACTGCCTTAGAATGGAAGTTTCCTGGCACAGGGAAGAGTCCGTCCATAGGGGTCACCTTTGTATGTCCCACCCGCCATCTGCAGGGGCTGCCCAATCCACAGATTCAATTGCATGGCATTTTAGGACAGGCTTATGCAGACACGGTCACTTTGGGGCCACACCAAAGCCCTTCTCCAGGCTGGCCCTTAGGAATCATGGAAGGGGGACCCAGTTCCCCTGCAGCAGCCAGAATGGGAGTGAAGGGAACCCTTATCCTCTTGAAATAATCTCGGGCTCAGAAAGGAGGACCCTTATCCAGACCAAGCCCAGGTGTTCCAGCATGCAGGGCTCTTGCTGTCGACTCCTGGCCTCGCACTCAAAGCTGTGCACAAGGCAGCCCAGCACCCCTTCCCCACCCACGGCTCCCTCCACAGCCCCTGGTGCTCCAGTGAGCAGACACCCAGTACTTTACACTTGTACTTTATGCTTATTTCACATGAACAACCCTGCAAGAAAACAGGACAGCTACCACCATTTTACAGATGGTAAAACAATTAACTTGCCTGAAATCAGATTTCTAAGCACTGGAGCTAATATCCAAACCCAGGGAAATGGCCAGCTCCCTCACACAGCTTGGAAAGGTACTCCTACGTTGAGCGCCTGAGCCCACTTTAGCTTGACCCTGCTTCAGCTGATTTTCATGGAAAACCACAAGCAAGATCCAGCCACAAAGCCCTGGGACTCCATCTGGTTTAACGCCTTCTGTGGGTGAACGGCAGGCCAAAAAGTCACCACCAGAAAGGAATAGATTTAAGAAACATGGCTGAAGCCAGCTCATATAGCCTGGGAGTACTGGTCCCCAGGGCTACCCCCCACCCAGGCTGTGGGCCCACAGTGGCTGCCCACTCCAGGGAGCTGTGGCCAGCCAGAGCTGTGCCCCTCCACTAGGAAGATCATGTGTGACAGGGGCTATTTCTCCGTATAGTTTATTACTAACTTGCAAACTTTTGCTTATACCATTTGCAAGTGAATCTGAAAGGTCTGGTTTTCAGTCTATCCAGGGGGACAACGTCTTCATATACATACACGTATACACGCACAATTAAACTGGGCAATTCCTAGTGCCTGCCTGTACTTTCCTGAAGGTGCTTCCTCCACATAAGTGGTCCTTAAACTATTAAGACTCCAGCTCAAAGGCCACCTACTCCAGAAAGCCTTCCTAGATCCCTTCAGGCAAAATTTTCCCCTCTCTAAACGCTAAGAGCTTTTTGCTTTAGCTCCTGATACCTTCATCTTCTAGGTGTGCTACTCAGCTCCCCCTGATCTCCTAGGAGGATGGAGTACCTACCTATACCCTCCATCTCCATAGTGATTAGATCAATGCCAATCAATAGACATTTGATGTTTTGGTAATTCTGGTCCCCAGTGAGGGCTGTTAGAAATTAGACTAATTAGCAGTCATGATCTCTGAGGGTTAAAAACAAGACGAAGTACAAATAAAAGATTTCAAAATGAGAAATATTAGCAACACAATTCACATACAAGATTATAAATCTGCATTAAGGACGGATACAATCAGATCAAGCCAAGAGCCTACGGTTCTCTCCAACTTACTGCTGGAAACAGCCTTAATTCTGGTATAAACCCATGCATTGGCCAAGTCTTTGTACGTATTATCAACAGGGAAAATTTTGACATGCTTTCCTCAACCCTGCCACCCTCCAGTGATATTGGTGGAGAACTTAAAATATGTAAAAATATTCAATGCTTCGATTATCCTCTGGGAATTGTTTTCATGTACAATTTCTTGGTGTAATTTTTCCAAGAGAACATATCAAAAGAAAGTGTGCATAGATTTACATGTTATTGCTAATAAACTTCCCAAGAAAATAGCCCTCCATTCAGGTGGAAACCATATCACTTTAAATCAAAGCTTAATGACAATCAAAGTATTTTTATAGAGTTAAAGAATGCTAGGCTATAAGTTAAAGGCAATTGGGAAATAGAAGTTGCAATTTTGATAAGTGGCTACTCACCTGATGGCCGTGTGAGCACGTTCCAATCTCTATTATGCTTTATCTACCATTTTGTCTGCCCAGAATGTGTACACCCTTATTAGGGAGTAATTCCAAGAGTTTTGGGGGGAGGTGGAGGGATGGCCCGATCTTTCATCATGGATGCCAAAGAGCTAGCCATTCCCTCCCCCAGTTACCTGGCTCCAAGAATTTCATCCTTACCTGAATCTTGGCGTCATAGAGGGGATTTACTAAAGAGAATCCTACAAAAATTTATAAGATAGGTAGCGTCTCAAGTTAGGATAATAGTGTTGTGGGTAAATTTTTAAGAAGTCGATAGTTTAAAAAAAATTTACAAGTGACTTATTAGCAGGTCTAGGATTGCTTCAAAGTACTCCAGCAAGAGAAAAAAAAAATTAGGTGGAGGATAAGTAAGGTTGGCAAAATTGTAATAGGGAAACAAGAACGGATTCATGAAGATTATACTCTTATGACGTAGGCTTGAAATTTTTCATAAAAAGTTATTTTACAAGTCCGAGAGTGTTGCAGGCAATGTCCGGTCAGTGTGTCAGAGGCAAGCACCTGGTGACACCAGGGTCACCTGCCTGGAGCCACGCTTGGCTAATCTTGGTTGCTGCCCATTTTCTGAGCTGGATTCTCCAGTCTTCCTGGAGATTCAGTGAGCTACCCAATGCCCTACAGCATATTTCTTCCCTACTTACATTCCTATTGTTTGCAACCAAAACTTGAATGTTAAGACCTAGTAGACTTTCAGATCGTCTCACCCAGTAAGTGCAACTAGTTAACGTGAAACTGGACCCACAAGTGCAAATAAATTATAGAAACACAGCTGTTCTCCCCTCCTAAACACATGACCGGCTTTGATAATCAGTCTTACTAATTACCTTCCTGCTACACCTGTCTATGGTGTCAGACTCAACATGGGCTCCAGGCAGCCATTACCTAACATAATTGAGGAATTCAGTATTTGCCACTCCCAAGCAGAGAAAAACTATCACTTTTCCCTAAAATGATCATAATTTTAAACTGATTACAAGTGAGTTTGATTACTGTGCCTACTTTTCTCCACCTTCCCTTTCCCAGTTGTGAAGGTATAAACGGCAAACATGTAGTAGAAGTATCAAATTCAAAAGACAACTGTAATACAAGATCTTTAGGCCTGAAGCGTTTTAGAATCCCTTCTGTTCAAGTTCATCTCTGCATCTAGGAGTTCCTCGGTGAGATCTGAAACTGGTTCTGAACATAGAGAGCAAAGAGAGACTAGAAAAAATTGTGTTACAAGCACTCCAGATCTTAACCTGCACAACCCGCGCCCTCCTAGTTTTGCAAACCGTCACGCTAAGCTTCCCAACTTATCTTGCTCTCCCACCTTAGCTCTTCTAACTTTCTAACTTGGGTTTCAGCTCCCGGGTGAGCATCAGTGGCTAAACTGCCCCCAGGAGAGGCTAACCCTCCAGGCACCACCTACTTCCCTCCTCTGTCCTGCACTTTGCGCAAGCCCTCAAACGCGCACCTTAAGCTAGGGGGTGGTTCCGGGGTGCCCCCCTGTTCACATGGCGGTCCGCAAGCACCAAAAAGACTACCCCTCCCCCACATAGAGACGTAGAACCAACCCAGAATTCACCCCCTCCCGCAGATACCATTCTTCCAAGCCTAGTTTCTTTCGTCTGCAGCTAGCTCACCACTTACCAACCTTAGGGGCTCCCCAGGTGAAACCTGAAACCGCCCGAGTACACCAACAGCAAGGAGAAAGCCAAGAAAGAGACAGGCCACAGCAGTTCGGTCGCTTGGAGGTTTAACTCCAACAGAACTTACCTACCAGGCTGGTCCATGGGCGGCCGCGAGAAGAGCAGCTCCATACCCACTAGCTGCAGTCCTACAGTTTATATAGCGGCCTCATGCGGGTTCAGGCCCGTGTACCATCCAGGTGGGCTCAACAAGGCTGTGCACCTGAAGCAGGTTCCAGCTGGGGAAAGTGAGAGGAACTCACGTTCCAAGCACAGGGGAAGGGGTCAGGAGCCTCTGATTGCCCCCACCCAGCTTGCAGGCAAACCCGGGGTCATGTCCTCTCCCTGACCTCCTGCAACAGTATCTTCTAAGTGGTTTGCCACAACCACAAAGCCCTGCATGCACACACTATGTTTCACGGTAGGGCTTTTTAAGCCCTCTCAAGAACAGCGGGGCTCAAGATTTGGCATTTCCCAGCGCAAGAGGAGGTGCCAAATTGCATACTACAAATTATGGCTTCTAGAACTTTCCTACTGTAGAGGCAGAAAAGAGTAAACTAGCCCTGCCTCCCTCACGGTGAAATTCAAAGAAGCCCCCATGAACAGAAAATTTCTCATTTCTTTTTCAAATTGATCTACAAGTCTTATTTGTTTAAGTATAACAACAATCACTTTTCCTCAAAAGTTCAAGAAGGAAGCCCAGCTTCTGGCCCCACTCAGTTTGCCCCTAGGAGCTCCACAGCCCGTGTTGGGTTGGGCATCTATCCACCAACTCCTGCCCCCCAGTGGTTGTTGGTGACTGGGGGGACACCAGCTCCCACCCACTTCCAGGCCTGAGCACTTGTGCTGAGCAAGCTCCCTGCACTTTGGAGCAGTACCTAGGGCAGAAAGCTGACACTCCTGAGTGCTCCAGGTGGGAGGTGGTTGCCTGAGAGCTTCCATCACACCGCAGCTGAACGCAGAGGTAGGCTGAGGGCACGCAGCACGGGACACGAACGGCATCTGCTCCGTGCCTCCTAAATAATCAAGTTCTAACAGGTGTTAACTATTTATGATGTTCTGTGAGTGCCTCAGGAGACAGCCATATCTAATCACAGAACGATTTTATAATTTAAAAGGGATTTGATTCTCTTCTCTGTCTAGACAGAAAATAAGTTGGGAGAATGACTCAGACCCTGTATATTTAAACAGAACACTTCATGTGAACCTTAAGTTAAGATATGTTAATCTCTAGTGTGGAAAGTCAGATTAATACACATTACTTTGCAGGGAAACTAATTAAATTTTTCTATCTTCCTTCTTGGCCTCTATCAATTAACTGTAATTTAAACTTTACCTGGGTCTTTCCATGGAGGAAATAAAGCACACAACCGAAGTCCTAGAAAGCAAATACAGTGTTCTTAGGGGGAAACTCCTAACGTACGAGATAAAAGCTGAGAAACGTGGGTAGTTTGCAGTTCAACCAATTTCAAACTCTATTATTCAAAGAGGATAAAGCCTAGACAGTACAAAGAACTTCACAAATATGCTGGCCCACATTATTCATTTCAAGGAGATATTAATGAAATTCATATTTCTCAAAATAAAGAAAATCAAGCAGAGAAACAGATCAAATCACAGGACAAAGAAAACTTATCCCACATAGTATTGCTCCCTAGGCTTTTTCTTATATGAGTTCTGGATGTTTCTGCAGGCTAACCAAAACGCTAGTTGAAGGAACAATCAGAATGAGAGCTAACAGAAGACTTTTCTTGAAAGTTAGTGGGACTTTAACCAGCCCTGCACAGCCTGTGGGAGCTAATGGGGTGACATCAGCAGAAATAACTCATTTTTCTTGGATCATGCACCTGCAGGGCACTTTAAGTGTTTCTTAGAGTTCCCAGGGATATCTCAGGTGAGATCTCAGATATCATATGGACATGTCCAGCCCATGTGAGTGCTGTTATTGTCCCTCTGCCTCCTACCAAATGTCCCCCTTCCTATTACAGCTGAACTCCTGGGACCCCCTAGACATCAATGCTGCACAGTGGTCCCCGCCCTTTCTCTTTTGCTCTGTTGTAGGAGTGTCAAAGCTGTGTGGCTCGTGCCCTAATGTCTTAGAGAAACAGCCTTGTCAGATTTTATGTATAGCACACCTGTCCTCCAAGGGACTGCCATCTTCTGTGAAACCTAAGGAGTAAGGACTTGGACAAGAGCCAAAATGACAAACCCTTCTAAATCCTCTCAACCACTTCTCCGTGGCTCTGGATGGTTCAAGACTTAGTGCCTCCTTCTCCCTTCTCCCTTCAGGTAGCTTTCTTTCCAGGAGGCACCATATTCCCTCCAGATATAACCAGGTAGTCCTGAATCTCTGTCTAGGGCCCCCGTGATTTAAAAAAAAAAATCATTTTTATTTTCTTTACTCAATTTTTAATGCGTTTTCCTTAATAGGCACTTCCTCTACCCAATTGCTCAATGAACGTTCATGTAACATTCTCAGGGGATCATGTTAAAATGCAGATTCAGTAGATCTGGGATGGGGCTCAAGATGCTACAGTCTTAACAAGCCACCAGGTGATACTGTGACGCTTATGCTCCTGATCTTGGACCAACCCTTGCAAAGTGAGGCACCCAGTATTTACAGATAAATGTGACACACCCTGGCCTTCCAGGAGGTTACAGTATGGCTAGAAAACTAAATGTATCCCTATATGGTCAGTAGTACAAGAAAGCATATGTCTGAGAATAAAGTACCTGTTCTCAATAATGCCCAGATTATGGCCCATGACCAAACTCATATAAATATGCACAAGAGCAGAGGTTCTCAAACTTCAGTGACCATAGGAAACACCTGGAGGGCTTGTTGAACACATTACTGGGCCCCACCCTCAGAGCTCTGTCTTAATAGGTCTGGGTTGGAGCTCAAGAATCTGTATCTCTGACAAATTTCCAGGTGATGCTGCTGCTGCTGGCTTAGGGCCCACACCTTGAGAGCCTCTCCTCTAGCAACCCCAGGACCAGAAAGCCTCCTGAAAGGACAGATGCCTTCTAGTCATCGGTGTGAGTGAGGATAAATTACTCCTGGATGCCTGTCCACCCCTAGCCCCGACAAGACTTTTAAATAGAGTCCAGACCTCCTAACACATGCTCCCCTGACAAACTCATCCACGAGAACCTTTCAATGTTAATCTCCATCCCTTTATCTTTAAGCTGAGTCTTTGTGTTTAAAGATTTTGTGTGTGTGTGGATTACTTGTAGACAACATACTGTTGGGTCTTTTGTTTCTTTAATACACTCTCCACTCTGACAATTTCTGTCTTTTGATTGGCATACTGAGACCATCTAAATTTAAAGTGACAAATGGTATATTTGGATTAATTTCCACCATGTTTGTAACTTATCTATTGTTGCATTTGTTTTTTTTTTTTTTTGGTCCCTCTTTCCCTTCCTTCTCAGGTTCTAATTGGCATTTCATGTGATTCAATTTTATCTAATCAGTGTATCAGTTGTATTTCTTTTTTTATACTTCTTTTAAAAAAAATTAGTGGTTGCCCTAGAGCATACAATATACATATTTAACTTATCTAAATCTACTCTGAAATAACACCATACCTCTTCATGTGTATGTAATATAGCTCCTGATAACAAAGTATTCCCAGTTCCTCTTCTCTGTCCCTTGTGACATTGCTGTCCTTATTTTCAATTATCCATATGCTAATCATCACCCAATTGTTATTATTTTCAAACAGTTATCTTTTAGATCAATTAAGAATAAGAAAACAACCGCTTCTAGGCCTTTTGGCTAAGATCAAGTGTAAGAATAAGAAAACAAGGGGCACCTCAGTGGTTCAGTCGGTTAAATGTCCAACTCTTGATTTCCCCTCGGGTCATGATCTCAGGGTTGTGGGATCAAGCCCCAGGTTGGGCTCCACACTCAGTGGGAAGTCTGCTTGAGATTCTTTCCCTTTGCCCCACACCCTGCTCACATGTGTGCACAGGCTCTCTCTCTCTCTCTCAAATAAATAAATAAATCTTTAAAAAAAAAAAAAAGAATAGGGCGCCTGGGTGGCTCAGATGGTTAAGCGTCTGCCTTCGGCTCAGGTCATGATCCCAGGGTCCTGGGATCGAGTCCCGCATCGGGCTCCCTGCTCCTTGGGAGCCTGCTTCTCCCTCTGCCTCTCTCTCTCTCTCTGTCTCTCATGAATAAATAAATAAAATCTTTAAAAAAATAAATAAATAAAAAATAAAAATAAATAAAAAAAAGAATAAGAAAATAAATGACTTTATTCCTTTGCCAATGCTCTTCCTTTCTTTATGTAGATCCAGGTTTCTGACATATCATTTTTCTTCTGCCTAAAGAATTTCTTTTAACTTTTCTCACAGGACAGGCCTGGTGGTGATAAATTTCTTCAATTTTTGCTATTCTGAAAAAGTCTTTACTTCACTTATGAAGTTAACATTTTACTGGATTTAGAATTCTAGGTTGGAGAGTGTTTTGAGTAACACCTTAAATATTTCAGGGGCACCTGGGTAGCACAGTCAGTTGAGCATCCAGCTCTTAGTTTCAACTCAGGTCATAATCTCAGGGTCATGAAATCGAGCCCCACGTTGGGCTCCTCACTCAGTGCAGAGTCTGCTTGAGATTCTCTCTCTGCCTCTCCCTCTGCCCCTCCCACTTGTGCTTGCTCCCTCTCTCTCTAAAATAAGTAAATAAATCTTTTAAAAATTTTATTTCATTCCATTCTTTTCTTACTTGCATGGTTTCTGGATTAGGAATCTAGCATAATTCTTATCCTTGTTTCTCTGTAAGTATGTGATTTCCCACAACCACTACCCACCCACTAGCTTCTTTCAAGATTTTCTCTTTGTCTTTTATTGTCTACAATTTAAATATGATATGCCTAGATGAGAGTTTTTGTTTGTTTGTTTATGGGAGGTTTGTTTTGTTTGGGGTCAAGAGTAGGGTGCTCATTTAACCTGCATGATGTTCTCTGTTCCTGGATCTGTGGCTTGGAATCTGTCATTTACTCTGGAACAGTAAATGGAATGTTATCAGCTGTTATTACATCAGATATTTCTTCTGTTTCATTCCCTTTCTTCTTCTGATAGTCCAATAATGCATGTGTTAGATTTTTTGATATTGTCCCTTAGTTCTTAAATGTTCAGTTCTGTCTTGGGTTTTTTGTTTGTTTTCATACTTTTTTTTCTCTGTGCATTTCAGTTTGGAAAGTCTCTATTGACCCATGTTTAAGCCCAGTAATTCCTCCTTTGGCTGTTTCTAGTCTGCTGATGAGCCTACCAGAGGCAGTCCTCCTCTCTGTTACACTGCCTTTTGTTTTCTAGCATTTCCTTTTGATTCATTCTTAGAATTTTTCCCTGCTTACATTAGTCCTCTGTTCTTGCATGTTGTCCACTTTTTATATTAGAGCCCTTAGCATAGTAGTCATAGCTATTTTAAATTTCATGTCTGATAATTCCAAAATTTGTGTCGTATTTGAGCCTGGATCCAAGGATGGCATTTTCTCTTCAATATGTGTATTTTGTTTTGTTTTGCCTTTCAGTATGCCTTGTAAAAAGTTAGACATGCTATATCAGGTCATAGGAACTGAGGTAAATAGGTCCTTAGTGTGAAGATTTATGGTCACTGGGTAGGAGTCAGGTTATGTTTAATGTTTGCTTCACTGTAGGTGCTAGAGGTTTCAAACTCACCTCAGATCCTTAGTGTTGTCTCCCCTTTTGACTTTAGGCTTCCCTAAGTACTCCTCCTCCTCAGAGAAAGTCTGTATCTTTCAGGTCTCTCAGCTGTAATCTACTGTTACTACACTGGAGCCTTGGTGTGGTGGCAAAGTGTGGGGGAGGAGAAATGTTCTATAACCTTATGATCAAATCTCAGCACTTTAGTGGGCCTAGGGCCAAGTGCTGTGAACTTCAAAAGTGTTTCTCCAAAGCATAGCTTTCTCTCACTGCCTTCCCTGGCTGTAGCATTTCTAGTCTATTTCCTTGATGCCTTGACCTCTGTTGACTGTGTTTTACCCTCTTAGGGAGACAGGAAAGCTAGAGGAGAATGGAGTGGAAGGAATATATTTGTCCCAGGTGTGAGAAGGCCCTGACAAAATCTTTACCTCTAGAGAGTAGGCATATTGAAGAAGACTGTGGGCATGTTTCACAATGGCAACTTTCCCTCTGCCCGAGCCACAGAGGATCTTCCTCAGATATCCACCACGAGAACCTGGTAACAGGGAAGCCTGGCTGGCTCTGTCAGAAAAGCTTGCAATTCTTGATCTCAGGGTCATGAATTCAAGCCCCACATTGGGTATAGAGATTACTAAAAATAAACAAACAAACAAACAAACTTTAAAAAAAAAAAGAACCTGGTAAAGTTCTTGGAGCTAAAACCCATGACATTGTGAGGGGTCCCCTAAGACTGCAATCCCCAAAAGCTTCTCACTCTCATGCTAGTCTACACCCAACCTCTAGCAATTTGCCAAAATTACCACCAAAGTGTTCTTTCCAGTTTGTGGTACCAAAAACTCTCAGGCCAGGTAAATGGGTCCTAGCTGTGTCTCTCTGGATGAGCCTGTCTCTCCAAATTTCAGGGTAGTGGTCTTCCCTGCATCCTCATTTCCATAATAAGTCCAAGAAAAGTCATTGGTTATCACTTTTTCGGGCTTTTGTTTATAAAGATAGGAGTGACAGCTTCCAAGCTCTTCACATGTAGAAGGTGAACTGGAAGTCCTTCCAATGTTAATCGAACACAATGGTTTCCTTTCTTGATAGAAAGAAAATAAATTCATATGGCATTTCAAAACCAAAGACTATCCATGCCACTGAAGCACCTTCCTCAGAACTTTTGTTGGAAAACAGGACTCAGAATGTAAGAATTCATGTACTTGGGTGTGATGTTTCTGCCCAAGACATCCATAGCCCTCTTGTAGAGGGGCCTGATTTGATCCCTAGTTCATTCTACTCCAGAGATAATTTTTTTTTCTTACCTGTAACAGTTATGTTTGAAGAAATCTGATTCCATGCACAATATGGCCAGCACACTGGAATAATAAGCCATCACCGTGTTCCCTTTTATTTCTAAAGAGGGAATATTTACAATAAATAATAGCCACATCTAAGGAGATTTAGTGTTAGGCAAACATTCCTGAACTTAAAAAATGAATGCCTTCAGTTAGTTTTATGCTGCCGCAGTACTCATTTGGAATATGCTCACCTCCTTGTCTATGGGCACATTTTTCAAATGTGTAAATGATCCTATTGTCCAATTCCCAGTTCTTATATTAAGTATCTGATTCAAATATGAAACATGATTAGAAACTAGAAATATAAACTAAATAAAGAATGAGGTATATTTGTACTCACATTATGTTCACAAAATTAGAAACCAGTGGAGTGGAGAGCATGGAGGTGCAAAGCATAGGCATTTGATCACCTGACACAGCTGTCACTGTGTCCTCTTAGGAAAGTCCCTCACTGGCTCCTCTCGAAGTTTTGGCATCCTTGCCAGAAAATGGGAACAATGATAGCACCTGTTAATGAAAATTCACCTGTTGTAATGAAGATTGAATGAGGGAACCCATGAAAAATTCAAGGCAGTATCCAACAGACAGTGAAAACTAAATAAGTTTTCCTTATTGCCAAGTCCAGTGTCATTGTGCATGCCTGAAACATTCGAAATATATCAGTTCTGCACCTATTCAGCCTATAACCAATACAGGCTTCGAACCTAAGATCTCAAATTGCCTTGTACTTTATGCCCCTTTTGGCTTTTCCCGCCCCATTGTTTCTTTAAGCCTTTAAGTTACCGGTCAGAGTTTTGACCTTTTTTTTGACTTCCTATTTCCTTTTGTTTCTCCTATTTAGAATTCCACCTCCAGTTTGAACTTCACAGAAGAATTTCAGCTTTACTAATGTTTATGATCGGCAAATCCCTAAACAGAATTTGTGTTGCCTTTCAACCTCTTTTCCCATGGGGAGACCCACCCCACCCGACCCTGCCCTGGCCTTTGGATCTCCCACCCACATGGGTGGGAGATCCAACAAACCTCAGTTGGTGACATCATAATCTGTAAGCTCTTTCAAAAAGCAGTACAAAAGTATATATGGAGAGCTTAAATATTCATCCCTCTGGTTTAGTAATCTCACTTTTGAAAGTATATCCCAAGAAAATAGGGATAAAACCATGGCACACAACATTTTTCAATACAGCCTTATTTATTAAAGTGATAAATTAGAAAACTGAAAGTCCTACAGTAGAAGAATGCTTAATTAACTTATAGCACAAACACTCCACGGAATATTATGCAGTCATTGAAAAGAATAATGAGAAAGAGTACATAGCAACTCAGAGTAATGCTTATGAGTTAAGTGAAATAGCCAGGGATAAAACTACATACTCTGTGTGATTGCAATTATATAAAAATATGGGTTCCTATGGAAAGAAATAAGGAAATACACAAAAAGGATATTAACTATGTTAATGAGATTAGTAACGGTTCTCTTTTCTGTTTTTTAACTTTCCAGAGTATTATTACATTGTTTTTAAAATGAAAAGAAGTTCCTTATAAAATAGGGCGCCTGAGTGGCTCAGTCGTTAAGCGTCTGCCTTCGGCTCAGGTCATGATCCCAGAGTCCTGGGATTGAGCCCTGAGTCGGGCTCCCTGCTTGGCGGGAAGCCTGCTTCTCCCTCTCCCACTCCCCCTGCTTGTGTTCCCTCTCTTGCGGTCTCTCTCTCTGTCAAAATAAATAAATAAAATATTTTTTTTAAAAAGGTGAAGCTTTCTATTTAAAAAAAAGTAAAAAGTCCCTTATAAAATGTAAATAGTTACAAGGCCAAACTCAGCGTCCTGAATATCTTGTACTTTTAGCTCAAATGACTCATATTCTAGGCTTAATTTCTCATGTTCAAAGGATGTGCTAGAAGCAAATATTTTTCTTCCCAGATAGAATAAAGGAAGTAATTTAGTTTACTGAGGAAAATTTGACCTCTATGTCGAATTAATGCTATACAAAGATAATGCTCTTACTCCTCTGTGAGCAGGGCATGTGTTTTGAATTGTTTTTCCCCTCATGGGGATAGATTTGAGCTGAACTATTCTATCTCCTTTCACCTTGCTCTCCATTCAGCTGATGATGAAGCATTTGTAAGGCTGGGTACTGGGGGCACTTAGGAACCTGGCCAAGCAAAGCAAATTGACCTGTCCAGTGAGCACATTGAGACCTTGGCCAAATACTCAATTCAAACAAGCTGAACTGAGATAAAATAATGAAATGTTTTTAGGTGATTCTGTGCCAGCCAGGTGAAGCACGTTCTTTGACAATGGAATGATGAATTATCTTGGACACCACCAGATAACATTGTGGGGGGGGTGTGTGTATGTGTGTGTTTTAATATAAAGCACCTGGAGAAATAAGCGGCCTTCCTCATGCTAATGTACAAAAAAAAATAAATCTTATACTGAAAACCATAGTCCATGAGTGTGAAAAGGGGAGCATGTCTAATAATAATCTAAATTGGTTCCCCATCTCCGGCTACAATCCTGTCTCTTTCCCAGCTCCTTCAAACCCACTGGAAGGGTGAACTATACACAGTCTCTCCTTCTTCACACAGGAATCTGTAGGGTCTGCCCTCACCACTATGCTGAAATGATTCTGATTAAGGTTACACATTAACTCCTAGTCGCCATACTGTTTCAGCCTTTGTCTTACTTGACTTTTCCATAACCTGCCTGCCAGTGAACATTCCCTCCGCCATGAGACCTTTCCTCTATCTGCATTCTCCCACTGTGTTGGTTTTCCTCCTACTGTTCCAGGTGCACATTTTCATTCTCTCTGTGTGAGTTCCTTTTCTTCTTTCTGCCTTTATGTTGGTGTTCCTGAGCTAGCTGTGACTTCTCTGTCTTCACATACTTTTCCTGGACAAACTTCATGCATTTCCATGATTGCAACACTCACCTACCTACTGATGGCTTAGAGGTCTGTGCTTCTATGGCAGCCCTCTCTTCTAAGCTCCAGCCTTTTGTATGACTAACTTCTTAGACAATCCTCCATAGATGTTCCCTGGGGGTACCTCAACTCTGTTTGTCCACCGCTGAATTTGTCTGGGCTCTCTTCTTCCAAAGCCATTTATTCCTCCAATATTCCTCATCTCCAAGACAGAAACCTGATACAATGCTTGACGCCTTCTTTTCTGGTTCACATCTAAAATGTCACCATGTTCTCTTGATTCTACCTCTTAAATATGCCTCTAATTGCTTACCTGCATATTAATTGCTTACCTAAGTTTGGGCCCTTGTCATCTCTCCTAAAGTATTTCAACAGTCCCCTAACCTGTAGTCTCTCTGCCTCCAGTCTTGCTTCTTTCAATCTCTCACCCATATATTAAAAGCATGGTAATCCTGTCATTACTCAAAATAATTCAGTGACTCTTCCTTACAGAAGAACTGCAATTAATACATGTAGAAGAAATGATGGAAATAGAAAATCACCATTTGAACACCATAGTAATAGTAGATCCAGGCAAGATCCATGGGTAAATGCTAAAATTAGTGGGCAAAAAATTAAGGAGAAGCTAGACATTTGTATGGTGACAAAGAATGTCCCTCCAAAATATTTAATAATCACAAAGGAAAAATAATAACTTCCCAGTGGATAAACCTGACATACACCAGCTTGGCCATGTGAAAGAGGTTAGCATCACCAATAATAAGCTATCAACACCAAGTACCACCTGATATAACACGCCGAGAAGGGCAAATCACTTCCATAGCATTCTTGCCAAAAAAAAACCATAACCTCAATCTAATCATGAGGAAACTTCAGACAAACCCAAATCGAGAGACATTCTACAAAATAACTGACCTATACTTTTTTTTAAGATTTTATTTATTTATTTGAGAGAGAGAATGAGAGAGAGAGCACATGAGAGGGGGGAGGGTCAGAGGGAGAAGCAGACTCCCTGCTGAGCAGGGAGCCCGATGTGGGACTCGATCCCGGGACTCCAGGATCATGACCTGAGCTGAAGGCAGTCGCTCAACCAACTGAGCCACCCAGGTGCCCAACTGACCTATACTTTTGAAACATGTGGAGTTCAGGAGAGACAAAGAAAGGCTGAAAAACTGTCACAGATTAGAAAATACTAGAGACATGACAACAAAATGCATGCAGCGTAGTATCTTGGGTGGGATCTTGGAAGAGATTTTTTTTTTTAATGCAGTGGGGAAACTGGTAAAAATCTGAATAGAGTCTATAATCATTTGTATTATACCAATGTGAATTTCTTGGTTTTGATAAATATATAAACTGTTGACATTAGAGTAAGCTTGGTGAATAGCATGTTGGACTTTATACTATTTTTGCAACTCTTATGTAAGTCTAAAATTCTTTCTAATTAGAAAGTTAAAAAAAACCACACAGAGTGTTTCCCAAGTACTTATAAAATAACTCCAACTTCTTTAGCATGACATTTAACATCCCTTGTGGTCTGACCTACTTGTCACGTCTGTCTCCCATCACTGCTCATAACACACCCAAGGTTTCAGCTATACTACACTTCTTACCTTGTACCACTTTTTATAAGCATACACACACACACACACACACACACTCATATACACTCACTCAACACACATGAGGCCCACAGACAATTGTCTAATTTTGTCATTAATGGACATAGGGCTAAATTTTGGGTTCCCTGATTCCTAAACCATTGTCTTTATTGAATCAATATAATTCCAGTCTGCTCACTGGGACACCCAATTTATGACATATGACATGTCATAGCTAAGTCAAGATAGTCAACTTAATTTTTCCATCAGCTTAATTGAACCCTTTGATGGGGAGTAATACCCTATAATGGTGTATGTCGCACATGGAATTAAGGACTTTGAACTCATTCATTTCAAATGCAAACACTGCAATCAATTCTCATGAAGCCAAAAATGGGCACACTTATGCACATTTCCAAAGTGCATAGTTCTGCTTTTATCAGTCCCATTACAATCCTGTCTAAATCCTAAAGTGAAAATGAATGTCACAGGGAAAAAATTACTGGTGCATATAAAACAGCCTGGCCTAACTTTTTAATATATTCACAAACAGGGATTTCATTCTTTTATTAGTAGTTAGGAAAGGTTGCATTAATATTCAGTAGTTAAAATGTGCCGTTCTAAATTTTTCATAATTTCCCATGGGGGAATAAATTTTTTGGAAAATATTCCCAGTAGGTAAATGACTTTAATAACACAGTGTCTGTAAAGATGGCAAATAAAATGGCTCATAGATTTAGGCTTTGGCAAACAGTTGAAATAACTCTTCCTTTATAGACAAGTGTTAGCCCTGCTCATTGAAGTTGATCAAGATTGGTTAGCATCTGTACATAAGTGTGTATTAATTTTTGGGGTCCTATTCACTTTTAGGGTCCCAAAATCCTTTCTTGAAATCTTTCAAAGGTGACACCTTAGTAGAAAGAGCAGACAGTACAGGCAGATAGGCTTGAGGAAACTGAAGAGCTCTGAAATAAAAGAAATGAAGACGCTAAATGAAATTCTGGGTTTCCAAGAGCACCTAAGTGGCTCAGTTGGTTATGCATCTGACTCTTGATTTCAGCACAAGTCATGATCTCAGGGTCATGAGTTCAAGCCCCATATTGGGCTCCATGCTGTGCATGGAGCCTACCTAAAAAAATAAAATAAATAAGTAAGTGAATAAATAAATAAATAAAAGCACCTTTGGGGTGCCTGGGTGGCTCAGTTGGTTAAGCAACTGACTCTTGGTTTCTGCTCAGGTCATAATCTCAGGGTCGTGTGATCGATCTCAGGCAGGCTCCATGCTTAGCAGGGAGTCTGTTTGAGATTCTCTCCCTCTGCCCATCCCCCCATTCATGTGTGTGCTCTCTCTCAAATAAATGAATTAATCTTTATTAATAATAAAGTGTACCACTTATTTAATCTTCATTTATCAGAGAGAGAGAGTGCGGCAGGGAGGGACAGAGGGAGAGGGAGAGAGAGTGTCCAAGTAGACTCCCCCCTGAACACAGAGCCCACCCCGGGCTCAATCCCATGACCCCTGAGATCATGACCTGAGCTGAAGCCAAGAGTCAGTCACTTGACTGACTGAGCCACCCAGGCACCCCTAAATAAATAGATCTTTTAAAAAAAGGAAGAAATTCTGGGTTTCCAATCTCTCTTTTTCCTTTCTCTCTTGGTTGTGGAGATAAAGAGTGACCAACAACCTCTACTTTTTTTTTATTTTATTTTTTTTAAGACTAGCAACTTGATGTTGCAGAAGGGGAAATTTCTTAATCGAGTGAGGAGAAGAGCTACTAAAGCCATGGAAGCAGGCAAGCAAACAGCAGGACAGAAAGGACTGCAATCCTGTCAAAATCATGTCTTCATGGGGTGCTGGAGAGCACCATGGTGCAAGACCATGACACCACATTGCCTGGCCAGAAAGAATTACAGCAAATACACACAAAGCTCATGATGGACTCTTTCCTAGAATTTTCTCACTATCGGGTAAACAACCCTTTCCTTGACAGTGCCATGTCTAAGGATTCCAAACTTTTGAAGTAGGAGCTATTTTTCTGTCTCCCAAAGTCCTGAGGTAGATTTGTAGATCTGGATGCAAGGGGCTGGCAGTTGCCAGACAGGCTCACATTCATGGGCAAAAACATCAGAGAAGGTAAGTGGGGAAGATTTGGGGACTGCCCTCCCCCAACAAATCCCTTCTCTGATGGAGAGGTCAGCAGAGTACATGAAAACAGCAACTCTCCTTAAAGTAGTAAAATGAGGTTATGGAAACATATATATTGGGGGAATGTGAAAATAAATCAATGAAAGCGATAGGTGGATAGACCAACAGTGACTAATCTACATTTATAGAAAAGGTTCTAGACTTATATAACCATTGTATTAACGGTGCTTATCTCTGACCACTGGGATTGTGGGTTGCTTCATTTTAATTATTTTTGATTCTGTTGAGCACTTACTTTTTATATGTCTCTCAGGTAACATTGGAAAGTCATTGGAAGCTCAGGCTCTAGGCAGCATCTTTCCTAGGAAAAAGATTAAACCAAATGAAATGTTCCTCCTGGATCTAGGATTTTGTTACAGAACACTAAAGAGGGAACAACAACAACAACAAAAAATCAAACAGGGATCTGGGTACCTTGCGAAGTACTTTTATTAAAAAGAAGAATGAGATTTTAGCATATATTTCTGTAGAAATACTGATTTTATTTGACAATTACCTTCCGAATATTTACATACGACCTTCCTTTATTATTTTAATCACTCTTTTAAATGAGACTATAAAAATTACAAATGAATTGCTTTACTGTAAGAACAGCATTATACCTTACATTAATGGAACTCTAAATAAGGAAGAAAATATTAACCTTAGTTTTATTTTAGAGATATTTGTTAACTTACATCTGAAATTCGGTTAAACCAACTGTTGTTCCAAGTTGCCTTTACTAACCTCAACCTCTAAAAAATGTATAGTTGAGTACCATGATCTCTTGCATAAATGGTAAGATAAAGCATTGCTTTATGGTAAATTTATTCAGAGATCTGATTCCTCACAAATAGTGTGTGTCATTAGGACTTCTGAACCAAAAGCCCATGCCTACCACTCAGACGCACAGGCTCACGAGTACCCACAGCCTGGCAATAGGAAGCAAATGCTACATTCCCACTATTTTAATAATTCAGATTTTGTGGCAAATGTGCAAAGTGTCTGGCTCCCATCTGCTGTAGGGAACTTGACAGTTCTGAAATACATAATGACTTCTTTCCTTGAAATTAGCCTCAAAGGACGTTCCATATTTCAACTGGATACTAACAAACCGATAGCTTTGAACAAATTCCTTCCTTTTCCTGGAAAGGTCACACTACAGAATGTTAAGATCTCTTAACCTCCCAACTGTCGGGGCCTCAACATTAGAGTCTTTGCCCAGTGTAAACCTGCAAGCTACAAATTTCTATTCATTTCTAAAGCAAGAACGAAAAATAGAATAGTAAATAGAGATAAATGTATGAATGAATGATGAACATAAATGCTTCTACATAAGAAGGATTCAGATCTAAATATTATTCTGGTTTCTCTTGAGAACAAGGCTCAGGAACTCCAACATGCTAAATATTCGAGAGTGTTCTTAGCACCTGTGCTCCCAAGTCCGTGTTGATATGAGTGCTGTCTCCATATGTCCCTGTTAAGATATTTATTATAAAGGCTGGAACACAGAAGGCTCTCTTGTTAAATAAATACAATAATGTAAATATACTTAGCTATAATAGGTAAGCCCCCAAACCCTGTAAACCATACCAGGAGAGGTATCTAGAATGCAGGGCAGGAGGCAAAGCCATGGCATGTTCCGGTTTTTACCGCAGATCAAACTTTGAAAATTTCAGTGCAAATTCACTCCAAGGAGAAACTGTATGAAGCACAGACTCATTTATTTTCTGCTGATGAGCACAGCCATGTGAACAGCTGATCAAGTCATCTCTCTCTGCAAAAGGGTGCCAGCAATGTAGTTATGAGTTTCAGTTCCAGATTTCAAAACCACCCTATTTGCTAATGCAATTGTAGGTTTGTTGCCATTGCACGCAGCTAAATATATAAGTGACTCTGTTCTATCTTTTTTTGTCTTACTTAGCAGGAATGGCAAGGAAACGTGCTCTGCCGACCAGAAAAAAAAAAAAAATGTTTGATACATCCATTCGGGAAATGAATGCAATGCGAGGTGATATGAGAATTTCTGGAGAAGTGTCAAAAATCCTTAACAAAAAAAGAGGATGCTGAGTATGTGTTTTGAAATCTGGCTGAGTGAGGAGGGCTGGCAGCAGAGTTTTCGGCTGGCGCCTACTGAGGCTCTACAAAGAAGTCTCCTCTGTGGCCTGTTGACAATGACCCTTTGCTGGTACCATTTTCGGGGTCTCAAAGCCTTCAAGATAGTCACATAGGGTATGGCATCTATTACAAATTTTTGCATTCTAGCCCTGCAATGGCTCTTAAAGAGATGAAGCCTACAGAGAGGAAGGCATACATGATTTGCCAGGTCCAATGCAAAATGGAAATTCTTAATAACTTTTGAACATTTTTTAAAAACAGCAAATGCAGAGCATTAAACCAAGCCCTGGATCCTTCTAAGCAGAGGGCCCTATGTGACCACACAGGTCACACACTCATGAAGACAACTCTGCCTATACTTCACCCCAGGAATCCATTGTGATTTCTCTGATTTTAGTCCCCTCTCAACTTCTTGCATAGAGACAATGTATGCTCACGCATGTGTGTGTGTGTGTGTGTATGTGTGCATGTGTGTGAAGAACCCAGGAAATGCATTTTGAAAAAAGAAGCAGAGAACACTGATTCTCATTTACTCAGTCTCATTGAGCTCACTGCTGGATTTCCTGAGTCCTTGGACTCCTGAGCCAAAGCATGAGGCTCCTTTAAATCCTTACTGTAGGGCGCCTGGGTGGCTCAGTTGGTTAAGCGACTGCCTTTGGCTCAGGTCATGATCCTGGAGTTCCGGAATCGAGTCCCACATCGGGCTCCCTGCTCAGCAGGGAGTCTGCTTCTTCCTCTGACCCTCTTCCCTCTCATGCTCTCTGTCTCTCATTCTCTCTCTCTCAAATAAATAAAATCTTTAAAAAAATTTTTAAAAATAAAAAAAATAAATCCTTACTGTAGATTATTTTTCAAACATAAAATATTGCCTTAAACATAATAATATCAAATGCTCACATTCATAATACAAAAAGAATATTGAAAGGAGAAATGTTAGCATTTTTACTTAAAGGTATAATAAAAATACAGGGAGGTTAGGCATGAAATATTATAAAATATGAAATGCTAGGAGTACTTTCATTAATATTAACAATTACCATTCTGAATTTAACAGGGTATGATTAGTAATTGAATTGTTTAAATTAATGCTACAGCATAATAGATTCAGAATCTATAAATAACATAAGTTTTTTTAATTATTGATATTTTCTTTAAAACCTAAATTACCCAAAGATGTTGCCAACGATCCCATGTTGCTGGACCTGGTTTTAATGAGGAGTATCTCCAGAACATTGCTTAGGGAAATTCTCTACGAATAAATAAATACAAAGAAGCAAAATGCCTCAGAGAAAGAATGAAAAGCAAATGGACATTCAATGACATCTAAGCAAGGTTAATTTGTACCCAATTTGTGGCTTTAACACGTGCGGCTAGCGCCACCTATAGAAAAACAATGAAAAACTGTCCTGACAGCCACTAGGCTGTTTCTGCAACAATTGAACTGATCAAACATCACAACGGAATGAGTCAGCATTTTAATGAAAAACTGTGGTCTTTGTTCAGTAAACAAAGAGCACTTCTCTAATGAGCCTCAGTGCTGAGCTACTAAAGATTTATTGGAAATGGAAAACGTGGTATATTATCAAGGCTGCTTCTAAGTCTTATCTCAGCCTATTATAAGAGAAAAACACGAGTGAGACAAGCATAACAATTCTACTGGAAAGGGAAAGAGTATTGAGCCTTTTATTGTAATTAAGATACCACACTGCTTGTTCTTTTCTTTTCTGACTCATTTAAAAATATTTTGGGGGGCTCCTGGGTGGCTCAGTTGGTTAAGCGACTGCCTTCAGCTCAGGTCATGATCCTGGAATCCCAGGATCGAGTCCCACATCGGGCTCCCTGCTCAGCAGGGAGTCTGCTTCTCCCTCTCCCACTCCCCCCTCTTGTGCTTTTTCTCTCTCTCACTCTCTCTCTCAAATAAATAAATAAAATCTTTAAAAAAATATATATATATATATATTTTGGGGACATCTGCTTTCTGCCAAGTACTTGAAAATGAAATACTCTGTCCTCAAGGTGCATTCAACCTAATTGGAATAATATACATATATGTATATAAATAATGGAATACAGAATAGGAAGTAGTAAGTATCAAAGACTCATGGCTCAGATAAAACCTCTAGTACCCAGACAAGGTACTTCCAGCTGGAATATCTGAGAAAGCTGCATGGGAAATTGTATGTGAGCTGGACTTTGAAGAAAGAATTTGATTGGGACAGAAGGGAAAAGTGGGAAGATACAATTTGTATATGAAATAAAGCAGAGAGAGACGCAATTGGGAGGGTACCCAGGAACCAGATCATAAGGAATCCTGAATAGCGAAGACTTGCATAGTGTCTGCATGTGCCATGTACCAGTCCACAAGCTTCCTATAGATTAACTCATGTCATCCTCGGAACGGTCATGAACAGGTCAGTACCATATTTAATATCTCAGTTTTACAGATAAGAAACTGAAATACAGTGAGGCTACCTAACTTGACAGAGATTACATAGCTAGGAAGGTTGGAACCATGTTCATCACCACCCCCACCACTACAATTACTATTACTCTTGCTCAGAAGGAGTTTGAACTCAATTTTGTCCAAGATGAAGAAAAATGGAACAGTTCCTGTGTGTGTGTGTGTGTGTGTGTGTGTGTGTGGTTTTTAAGTAAATAAATGCTTTCATGAAAAAGGAAATAAATGCTCATTATAGAGAACTCAAAAGATGGAGCAAAAAGAAGGGGAGAGACAAACATTGTCCCAGAGACAAACATTGTTCACATTTTATTCTGCTTTATTTCAGTGTGTTTTAAAACCTCATGATAACAAAGTAAAAAATAAAAGAGGGGCGCCTGGGTGGCTCAGTTGGTTAAGCATCTGCCTTTGGCTCAGGTCATGATCCTGGGGTCCTGAGATCAAGCCCCAAGTCAGGCTCCCTGCTCCTTCTCCCTCTGCCCCTCCTCCCTGCTCATACTCTCTCTCTCAAATAAATAAAATCTTAAAAAAAATTTTTTAATAAAAAAAGAAAAGAAAAGAGAGTTTAGGCTGGAAAGAAACAGCCTACCTCACCACCCCTGCTCCCTAGTCCCCACCCCCTCAGGCAGCCTTTTTCTAGATCTAACAATTGGAGGCAAAATCTATGGAATTCAAAATCTATGCTATTCCTTTTCTCTTAATGTTTGAAAATTACAATATTGCTTTTATATCTACTATTAGTTATCTTAATCATTTTAAATAATATAGTAGTCCTCTGCTTATTCTATCAGCTTGAGATGGTTCATTCTTTCCTTCGCAAAATGAGAATATTAATACCTTATTCATCCCTTCAACTGGCCTCCCTTGACCTTCTGCAACTGCACTTTTCCTTTTACAGTACAAGGCTGTTAACATTTATATTCTCTGCTGCAACTACAATCAAGTCTTTTATTCTTTGTATTTAGGTTGACTTCAAGAGCTAAAAAACCAATAAACAGCATTTACATTAATATGACTCTAAATAATTTTTTACTGCAGGGCCAAGTATAATGTTAGGATTATATTTTCTTTTTTACAAGCCCAATGTCACAACACTTGGGCCATGGAGAGGAGAATGATCTTGCATGAAGGTGAAATGGGTTCTCTTACACTCTATCAATTGTGTTTAAAATCATTGCATATTGTATTTTTCTTCAAATTTGGATCACAACAGCTTGTGATCCTATTGTGATTTTGTTTGGAGGGATGGGTATTAAACTGCCTTTTTTGGAGCCTTCTATAGTTCTGTTTCAAGCTGGAATGTTTGTCTCCAGGCCTGTGGCATAGCTCTTATCCTGGATTTGCCTTCACGGCCTTCTTGGATTGGATCCACTGCTGCCTCTTGCCGTCTCAAGTGGATCCAGCCTCTCTCTTGAGTTTCTCCCTTGTTTTTCTAGAGTATATCATCGTGAAACTTCCTAAGAAGTGAGATAGGGAAACTGAAGGACTCCACTAAAATCTGCTTTTTTTCCTCCCTTTCCTGCTTCTCTTCTTGCTAGGACAGGCACCCCCACTTTATACATATAAATAATGTATGTCCTCCTTGTAAGGGACAAGGTGTTAAAGATTTCTTTGGAGTCTTCCAGCACAATAGATAATATCTAGGAAATGACCAGACAAAGATGACCAGGGGAAGCCATCTTATGTGTATTCCAGACCACCAGTGCTAGACATCTTGATGTCAAGACCCCCTGGCTTTAAGAAATAAGTGAGTTAGGGATGCTGAGTGGCTCAGTTGGTTAAGCGTCTGCCTTTGGCTCCGGTCATGATCTCAGGGTCCTGGGATTGAGTACTGCGTAGAGCTCTCTGCTCAGCTGGGAGCCTGCTTCTCCCTCTCCTCCCTGCTCATGCTCTCTCTTGCTATCTCTGTCTGTCTCTCTCAAATAAACAAATAAAATCAAAGAAAGAAAGACAGGAAGGAAGGAAGGAAGGAAGGAAGAAAGAAAGAAAGAAAGAAAGAAAGAAAGAAAGAAAGTTATAGAAGACACCTGGACCTTTACTTCATTTTGAATCTTCTTTCACAATTCCAGCCCATCTTTTTTCTGACATCTTTCTGACAGGAAAACATCATTGCTCAAATTGTATTTTCCTGCCATCCTATTTCATTGCCTGGGTGGTTGGCAACCTGCTCCAGGTCCATCATGCCCCTGGGAGGTGGGAGTTACCTAGTTTTTTGATAATCTGTGCTGGGTGCGTCTTAGGACCACATCTTAGGAAGAAGAAGATTTGAGGAAATCATGTCTAGATGTTACATAGGGTCTCGTTTCTGGCTCTGAGAAACACCGGTGCTATGAGGTCATCCTGACGGCCTACAACATCATCGGGAGAGCCCAGCAGCACGCCGGAGGAGGTGTTCATCAGTGAGGCCGGGCTCAGCAAGGGCTAATCAGGCTTCCTGGCTTTCAGGGAGACCCGCGCTCTCTGAATGCGACCGAGTCTAGCTCACTGTGGAAACGCAGCAAGGGCTCCTGTCCGGTGTTCTTTGTCATCTCACCAGTGAGGCGCTGGACCACTGCAGGTCTTTTCTGATTTGTTTAGAGTATATTTTCTGGGGACATTGTTACTCTGCTAGCATTTTGTTCTCTCATTAATCTATTCTCCTCTGCACAAAATGACAAGATGGAAAAAATCACCTCAACAAAAAGAACAAGAAGTAGTACCGACTGCCAGGGACCTACTCAATACGGACATCAGTACGATGTCAGATCTAGAGTTCAGAATCATCACTTTAAAGATACTAGCTGGGTTTGAGAAAAGCATGGAAGTTATTAGAGAAACCCTTTCTGGAGAAGTAAAAGAACTAAAATCTAACCAAGTTGAAATCAAAAAGGCTATTAATGAGGTGCAATCAAATATGGGGGCACTAACTGCTAGGATAAATGAAGCAGAAGAGAGAATCAGTGATATAGAACACCAAATGATGGAAAATAAAGAAGCTGAGAAAGAGAGAGATAAACAACTACTGGATCACAAGGGCAGAATTCGAGAGATAAGCGATACCATAAGACGAAACAACATTAAAATAATTGGGATCCCAGAAGAAGAAGAAAGAGAGAGGGGGGCAGAAGGTATAATGGAGCAAATTTTAGCAGAGAACTTCCCGAATTTGGGGAAGGAAACAGGCATCAAAATCCAGGAAGCACAGAGAACCCCTCTCAAAATCAATAAAAATAGGTCAACACCCCGACATCTAATAGTAAAACTTACGAGTCTCAGAGACAAAGAGAAAATCCTGAAAGCAGCTCGGGAGAAGAGATATGTAACCTACAAGGGTAGAAACATTAGATTGGCAACAGACCTATCCACAGAGACCTGGCAGGCCAGAAAGGACTGGCAGGATATATTCAGAGCACTAAATGAGAAAAATATGCAGCCAAGAATACTCTATCCAGCTAGGCTGTCATTGAAAATTGAAGGAGAGATAAAAAGCTTCCAGGACACACAAAAACTAAAGGAATTTGCAAACACAAAACCAGCCCTACAAGAAATCTTGAAAGGGGTCCTCTAAGGAAAGAGAGAGCCTAAAAGCAACACAGACCAGAAAGGAACACAAACAATATACAGTAAGAGTCAACTTACAGGCAATACAATGGCACTAAATTCCTATCTTTCAATAGTTACCCTGAATGTAAATGGGCTAAATGCCCCAATCAAAAGACACAGGCTATCAGACTGGATTAAAAAACAAGACCCATCGATATGCTGTCTGCAAGAGACTCATTTTAGAACCAAAGACACCCCCAGATTGAAAGTGAGGGGGTGGAAAACCATTTACCATGCTAATGGACACCAAAAGAAAGCTGGGGTGGCAATCCTTATATCAGACAAATTAGATTTTAAACGAAAGACTGTAATAAGAGATGAGGAAGGACACTATATCCTACTTAAAGGGTCTATCCAACAAGAAGATCTAACAATTGTAAATATCTATGCCCCTAACATGGGAGCAGCCAATTATATAAGGCAATTAATAACAAAAGCAAAGAAACACATTGACAACAATACAATGATAGTGGGGGACTTTAACACCCCCCCCCCACTGAAATGGACAGATCATCTAAGCAAAAGATCAACAAGGAAATAAAGACTTTAAATGACACACTGGACCAAATGGACTTCACAGACATATTCAGAACATTCCATCCCAAAGCAATGGAATACACATTCTTCTCTAGTGCCCACGGAATATTCTCCAGAATAGATCACATCCTAGGTCATAAATCAGGTCTCAACTGGTACCAAAAGATTGGGATCATTCCCTGCCTATTTTCAGACCACAATGCTTTGAAACTAGAGCTCAATCACAAGACAAAAGTCAGAAAGAACTCAAATACATGGAGGCTAAAGAGCATCCTACTGAAGAATGAATGGGTCAACCAGGAAATTAAAGAAGAATTTAAAAAATTCATGGAAACCAATGAAAATGAAAACACAACTATTCAAAATCTTTGGGATGCAGCAAAGGTGGTCCTAAGAGGAAAGTATATAGCAACACAAGCCTTTCTCAAGAAACAAGAAAGGTCTCAAGTACACAACCTAACCCTACACCTAAAGGAGCTGGAGAAGGAACAGCAAATAAAGCCTAAACCCAGCAGGAGAAGAGAAATAATAAAGATCAGAGCAGAAATCAATGAAATAGAAACTAAAAGAACAGTAGAACAGATCAACGAAACTAGGAGCTGGTTCTTTGAAAGAATTAACAAGATTGATAAACCCATGGCCAGACTTATCAAAAAGAAAAGAGAAATGACCCAAATCAACAAAATCATGAATGAAAGAGGAGAGATCATAACCAACACCAAAGAAATACAAACAATTATAAGAACATATTATGAGCAACTCTATGCCAACAAATTAGATAACCTGGAAGAAATGGATGCATTCCTAGAGATGTATGAACTACCAAAACTGAACCAGGAAGAAATAGAAAACCTGAACAGACCTATAACCACTAAGGAAATTGAAGCAGTCATCAAAAATCTCCCAACAAACAAAAGCCCAGGGCCAGATGGCTTCCCAGGGGAATTCTACCAAACATTTCAAGAAGAATTAATACCTATTCTTCTGAAACTGTTCCAAAAAATAGAAATGGAAGGAAAACTTCCAAACTCATTTTATGAGGCCAGCATTACCTTGATCCCAAAACCAGACAAAGACCCCATCAAAAAGGAGAATTACAGACCAATATCCCTGATGAACATGGATGCAAAAATTCTCACCAAAATACTAGCCAATAGGATCCAACAGTACATTAAAAGGATTATTCACCACGACCAAGTGGGATTTATCCCTGGGCTGCAAGGTTGGTTCAACATCCGCAAATCAATCAACGTGATACAATACATTAACAAAAGAAAGAACAAGAATCATATGATCCTCTCAATAGATGCAGAAAAAGCATTTGACAAAGTACAGCATCCTTTCTTGATCAAAACTCTTCAGAGTATAGGCATAGAGGGTACATACCTCAATATCATAAAAGCCATCTATGAAAAACCTACAGCAAATATCATTCTCAATGGAGAAAAACTGAGAGCTTTCCCCCTAAGGTCAGGAACGCAGCAGGGATGTCCACTATCACCACTGCTATTCAACATAGTATTGGAAGTCCTAGCCACAGCAATCAGACAACAAAAAGAAATAAAAGGCATCCAAATTGGCAAAGAAGAAGTCAAACTCTCACTCTTTGCAGATGGTATGATACTTTATGTGGAAAACCCAAAAGACTCCACCCCAAAACTGCTAGAACTCATACAGGAATTCAGTAAAATGGCAGGATATAAAATCAATGCACAGAAATCAGTGGCATTCCTATACACTAAAAACAAGACAGAGGAAAGAGAAATTAAGGAGTCAATCCCATTTACAATTGCACCCAAAACCATAAGATACCTAGAAATAAATCTAACCAAAGAGGCAAAGGATCTGTACTCAGAAAACTATAAAATACTCATGAAAGAAATTGAGGAAGATACAAAGAAATGGAAAAATGTTCCATGCTCATGGTATGGAAGAACAAATATTGTGAAGATGTCAATGCTACCTAGAGCAATCTACACATTCAATGCAATCCCCATCAAAATACCATCCACTTTTTTCAAAGAAATGGAACAAATAATCCTAAAATTTGTATGGAACCAGAAAAGACCCCTCATAGCCAGAGGAATGTTGAAAAAGAAAAGCAAAGCTGGTGGCATCACAATTCCGGACTTCCAGCTCTATTACAAAGCTGTCATCATCAAGACAGTATGGTACTGGCACAAAAACAGACACATAGATCAATGGAACAGAATAGAGAGCCCAGAAATGGACCCTCAACTCTATGGTCAACTAATCTTTGACAAAGCAGGAAAGAATGTCCAATGGAAAAAAGACAGTCTCTTCAACAAATGGTGTTGGGAAAATTGGATAGCCACATGCAGAAGAATGAAACTGGACCATTTCCTTACACCACACACAAAAATAGACTCCAAATGGTTGAAAGACCTCAATGTGAGACAGGAGTCCATCAAAATCCTAAAGGAGAACACAGGCAGCAACCTCTTCGACCTCAGCCGAAGCAACTTCTTCCTAGAAACATCGCCAAAGGCAAGGGAAGCAAGGGCAAAAATGAACTATTGGGACTTCATCAAGATAAAAAGCTTTTGCACAGCAAAGGAAACAGTCAACAAAACCAAAGACAACCGACAGAATGGGAGAAGATATTTGCAAATGACAAATCAGATAAAGGGCTAGTATCCAAAATCTATAAAGAACTCATCAAACTCAACACCCAAAGAACAAAGAATCCAATCAAGAAATGGGCAGAAGACATAAACAGACATTTTTCCAAAGAAGACATCCAAATGGCCAACAGACACATGAAAAAGTGTTCAATATTGCTCGGCATCAGGGAAATCCAAATCAAAACCTCAATGAGATGCCACCTCACACCAGTCAGAATGGCTAAAATTAACAAGTCGGGAAACGACAGATGTTGGTGGGGATGCGGAGAAAGGAGAACCCTCCTACACTGTTGGTGGGAATGCAAGCTGGTGCAGCCACTCTGGAAAACAGTATAGAGGTTCCTCAAAAAGTTGAAAATAGAGCTACCATATGATCCAGCAATTGCACTACTGGGTATGTACCCCAAAGATACAAAAGTAGGGATCCGAAAGGGTACGTGCACCCCGATGTTTATAGCAGCAATGTCCACAATAGCCAAACTGTGGAAAGAGCCAAGATGTCCATCGACAGATGAATGGATAAAGAAGAAGTGGTATATATATACAATGGAATATTATGCAGCCATCAAAAGGAATGAGATCTTGCCATTTGCAACGACGTGCATGGAACTGGAGGGTATTATGCTGAGCGAAATAAGTCAAACAGAGAAAGACATGTATCATATGACCTCACTGATATGAGGAATTCTTAATCTCAGGAAACAAACTGAGGGTTGCTGGAGTGGGGGGTGGGGTGGGAGGGATGGGGTGACTGGGTGATAGACACTGGGGAGGGTATGTGCTCTGGTAAGCACTGTGAATTGTGCAAGACTGTTGAATCTCAGATCTGTACCTCTGAAACAAATAATGCAATATATGTTAAGAAAAAAAAAAAGAAGAAGAAGGTAGCAGGAGGGGAAGAATGAAGGGGGGAATCGGAGGGGTAGACGAACCATGAGAGACGATGGACTCTGAAAAACAAACTGAGGGTTCTAGAGGGGAGGGGGGTGGGAGGATGGGTTAGCCTGGTGATGGGTATTGAGGAGGGCACATTCTGCATGGAGCACTAGGTATTATGCACAAACAATGAATCATGGAACACTACATCTAAAACTAATGATGTAATGTATGGGGATTAACATAAGAATAAAAAAATTAAAAAAAAAAGAAGAAGACACCTGGACCCTTGTCCTTGTTCTAACCATTTCCTAGATGCCTGAGAGGACACATACATCAGACCACAATCCTTAACAAAAACCTAAGACCCCAAGCAAAGACAAGACTCTCTCTTCTTTCCTTTCCAAGTCTCCTTGATGCTCTGTGTCTGCACTCTCTCTGTACCTTCAGTAAACTCTGTTCTCACTTCCTCCTGACTCACATTTGATTTCTATCCTGTGCAAAGTCTAGGACCCTCTTGGCTGGTCCTGTAGGAACCCCCTCTGGGTCCTGGGACCCAGCCTGCCTATATCATAAGGATTATGCTGTTGATAAGCTTTCTGACTCCATGAACTCACTGCTTGAACCCAATCAGAAGCCAATAAAATAGGAGCCTGAGAAATCCAGCCTACAGAGCCAGTCCCCTGCAATTCAGAGCAGAGAGGGGCAAGGCAAGGAATCCCTCCCAGAGCAACTCCTGCCCTCACTCACACTTGATTTGTTTTCTTCCTTGGTATAAAATTCTAGGTCCTCAGTCCTATTCCTTCAGAGCTCTGAAGACATTACTTCACTGGCATCCAGTGTCCAGTATTGTGGATAAGAAATCTGAGGCCTGTCTGATTCTTCTTCCTTTCTATGTGGCTTGTCTTTTCTCCTGCCCATCAAGCCACCAGAGAAAGTGGAAGTCCCAAGCTTCCTATTTGAAGACATTCTCATCCACATCTTTTCATTTCCATTCTCCCCTCAACCTTTCAGCCTATCATAATACTTTACCTCCAGAACAAAGAAAGAAAGCTTTTTGAGCAATCAAATCCCTGGCGTTTGAGAGGACAGTCCCCAGGATTCCCCAGGAGGATGCACTCACTTGCCCATAGTCCACCAAACCACACATGACCGTGTCAGAGCCTCCTCATAGGTGTTGAATAAATAAATGAAACTATCTGGAGATAAGAGACCCTGAAGACACTCACTTCTCTTCCTTGTTTATCCAGGTGCCATCAGAAACCCAAACTCCCCAGGTTCTCCATCAACATATCCCTATAATGATCTGGGCCCACCCAAATCTGATCCTATTTCCTACCATACCCAAACCTTCCATCATGACCCCTGGAATTCATGATGCATAGCCCATAAAAATTCCTTCCTCCTTCTGAAACCCCAGCAACATTTAAATGCCTGCATCTGGCATCACCCTCCTTAGTTCTCATTTACTGTCCTACCTCCTTCCCATTACCATCACTGTCCCTAATTCACTGATGACTCTAATATCTGCTGTTTTAGCTTCCTATTGCTAAATAACAAATTACCACAAACTCATTGGCTTAAAACATCAGAAATGACTTATCTTACAGTTCTGGAGTCTAAAATAATTTCATCAGGGCTATGTTCCTTCTAGAGGCACTACCTTCTGGAGGGGAAAATCTATTTCCATGCCTTTTTCTAGCTTCCAGAAGCTGCCCACATTCTTGCCCATCATCCCACATTACTGCAACCCCTGCCTACATCATCACATCTCCTTCTCGGACTCTGATCCTATTGTAAGGACACCTGTAAGGACACTTGTGATTAAATAGCCCCTCCCCCGGTAATCCAGGATAAACTCCACATCTGAAGATCTTTCACTTACTCATAAAGGCCAAGTCCCTTTTGCCGTGTATGGTAATGTGTTCCCAGTTCCAGAGATTAGAACAGGGGCGTTTTAGGGCACCATTACTGTGCCTACCACACCACCTCCCCTTCCAACCCTTATCCTAGCGCCATCCTTGGGGCATCTGCATCTATTGGAAGATCCATCCAACGCTTAGACCTCTCAGCTCTTCGTCACTTTAATCATCTTCTACCATACCTCAGTCACCTATTCCATGCTCATATTCATGACCTTGACGTTACCAATAACCACGGTGCTTCCAAAATCTGAATTTCAGAATATCCAATCTTTTTTTTACCACCACCTCATTTCATTGAAATCACCAACTCTAACAAGTATTCAAATTCAAAAACTTCCAAGCCATTAACTATACCCGTTTCTTAGTTTCTCTCATCTTTCTCACATCTACTCTGACCCAGCCTAGATCCTATGGGCCAATCATTATAATCCCTCCTTTGAAAAACCTTTCATTTGTTCGCTATTTTCACCCTCCTACACACTCACGCCCCATTCCCTGGTTAAATCCAATTAAGTGATTTAATACTTCTAGTGGTGGGATAACAGGGGAAAGGGTAGGGTCAAGCCTCTGAGACCATCTTAGAAGAGTACACAATATAATAAATATAAAAGGGCCAGCAACTAGTAATGTCTGTCCACAGTAGAATTCAATAAGCTGTAGCTATTATTAAACTATTCTTGTGATCTACTTTCTGTATTATTGATATAACAGTATAATCTTAATAGCTAGCAAACTATTTTGCCATCATTATTCCTTTTTTAAAAGATCCATGTGGGCACCACACTTGTGGGTTTCTAATCATGTAACCCAGTACTGATATATTTGGATGACAGTGCTTTACTACAAGCACACCACCATTTCAGTAAATCTAAATAAATCTTTTTTTTTTATTTGAGAGAGAGAATGAGAGAGAGAGTACATGAGAGGGGGGAGAGTCAGAGGGAGAAGCAGACTCCCCGCTGAGCAGGGAGCCTGATGCGGGACTCGATCCTGGGACTCCAGGATCATGACCTGAGCCTAAGGCAGTCACCCAACCAACTGAGCCACCCAGGCACCCTCTAAATAAATCTTAAAATATGATTTTTTTTTTACCTGAAAGGATTTTCATTACTTTTTTCAAAACTATCAGTGTGTTTGATGCTTGAAATTGACATATGAAATGACATAAAATGAATGCTTTCTGGGGCGCCTGGGTGGCTCAGTTAGTTAAGCGACTATAAAGCTCATTATAAAGTAATGAGCTCAGAACCACCTGTTATCACCCAGTAAAGAAGACATTAGAAACTGCTAAAATGAGACAATAATCCAATGTGCTACAGAGGTGGGGGGGTGGGGAACTAAGACATTTTAGAAAGCAGATTATAAATAGAATGTAAAAAGGTATCATAAACCACATATTATATATAATGTATGAAGACCTATTTGGTTCCCCTCAAGAAAGATAATTGAAGCTCAAAAAAAAAAAAAATACACAGTGGTATCTAAAAATCATAAAGTGAGGCCCTCAGTATTTAACTCTTAATACCAATAATGAAAATAATAAAGACTTGTTGTGGATCTACTCAACTCAGAAACTTCACACGTTACATCACTTAATCCTCATGGGAACCCCATGAGACACATGTTACAATCTTCATCGTGTAGGTGATGCATTAGTCTGCTCGGGCTGCCATTACAAACTACCACAGATTGGGTGGCATGAACAACAGAAATTTATTTTCCCACAGTTCTGGAAGCTAGAAGTCCAAGACAAGGGGCCAGCAGGATTGGTGTCAGATGAGACCTCTCTTCCTGGCTTAAAGCTGCCTTCCCAGTGCACCCTCAGTTGAGAATAAGAGTGTATATTCCTCTTCTTATAAAGACATTAGTCCTATCAGATTAATGCCACACACTTATAACCTCATTTAACTTACCTCCTTAGGGGCGCCTGGGTGGCTCAGTTGGTTAAGCGACTGCCTTCGGGTCGGGTCATGATCCTGGAGTCCCGGGATCGAGTCCCGCATCGGGCTCCCTGCTCGGCAGGGAGTCTGCTTCTCCCTCTGACCCTCCTCCCTCTCATGCTCTCTGTCTCTCATTCTCTCTGTCTCAAATAAAAAAAAAAAATCTTTAACTTACCTCCTTAGAGGCCTCATCTCCAAATACAGTCACATTCACGGGTTAGAGCTTCAACCTATGATTCTGAGGGGACAAAAGTCAGCCTATAACAAATGAGAAAGTCAGGACCCATTCTCCACACTTCTCCACACACACCTCCCCACATGGGCCCTGGAAAACTAATCTCTGGGGACTGTATTGTCCCAGGTGCCTCTGGCTTAGAGCTGGGTTCAGCCATTGGAAGGCACCGGCCGATGATCAGAGGGTGCGAAGTTGGAGTGTTTATCCCCCTGGCTCCCAACCTGCCATGCCATGGGTTTAATGGTAGTCACAACTCCTGTTTGGTGATCCCTCTCCTATACCTGCAATTCTTGCCATGATCCACTATGACCATCTCCTCCCCCTTATCCTTCCAAGCCCAGGGTGATAACACCTCCCACTATTGCTAATTCCAGGTGCTTTACTATCCCCATGTGTGTGTTATCCCAGGATACACATTTGCAAATAGTGACTTCATTAGACTCTCTTCAATTGTCTCTTTGATATGCCATCTGTTTCCTACTGGATTCTAATACAGTAAGTGGTACCCAAGAGACAGACTCTCAAAACATGATTCTGAAATGGCTCACATATTTGATGAAAGCACACATAACCTCCTTCCCAGACATGAGGTGGCCTCACAATTACTCAAATCATTACTGGTAGTAGCAAGGGATGGGGTATGAGTCCAGGGACAGGAGTTGAGAGATAGCTATGGCATTTGGTTGCTAAGACAAAAATGTGGCATTTGTGTGTTAAAGTAAGTGAAGTCATGACAAAGAACGTGGGGCCAGCTGGCCATTTCTGACTATCCTGCACAGAGAAGAGGACATTGAAACTGAAATCCAAACTCAAGTATGGGTGTAAAATCAAAATACTACTATGAAAGGAATCTCTTCTCTCCTGTGACCACAGAACAAATATGGTTGAGGATCAAACTCAGGGCCTGATTGGAAGGATTATGAAGTTGCAGCATGAGTTGACTGGGGAAATCTGCCAAGTCCCTCACACTAAGGTAAGGGCATTGGTGCAGAGAGAATGGTGTGGCAACATTGGGGCCGATACTAACAAGTCTGAGAATTTTGAACCCCCAAGTACCCCTATATCTTTTTTACTGGCAGCAGTAGCCACACACACACACACACACACACACCTGGCACTCATCGAAGGAAAGCAGCATTTGTGCCATTAAAAAGTAATAATAATAATAAGATTCAACAACTACTCCTAAAGCACTTCACTCACTAGAGTCATGGAATCTTATCACCCATGCTACCCCTCATTGGCTCTGGACCTAAAATAAGAGTTAGATTTCAGCATAGTCCAGATAGAGCAGTATAAATCCTGCTCCTGGAGAGACATATCACATACCAAAAGGAGTGATGGGATCTCACCAATTGGTATCATCAGGAGTTCAGTTAGCATGTGTGGAGGTGGACGCTAAGGGTATTACACTAAAGAAAATTAAATATATGGTTTGATTTTCAATATGGATGCACTTGCTGGAATTCGGGATTTTTTTTTTTAAAGATTTTATTTTTAAGTGATCTCTACACACAACATGGGGCTTGAACTTACAACCATGAGATCAAGAGTTGTACGCTTCACGACTGAGACAGCCAGGTGCCACCAGAATTTGGGATTTAAATGTGTTAATGTAAGCTTATGAAAGTGCCTTTATAGTTTTCTAGTTGGTCGCCTGAAGCTTAGACTCAACAACAGCCTATAGTCTATGAGTATGAGATGCCAAAATTTCTCTGGCATGCTGTAGAACAGTGATTTTTACATTTTTACATGCATCAATACCCCATGGAGATGTGCTTAAATAGTTTCCTGGGCCTCAGACCCAGAAATTCTGATCCAGTAAGTTGAGGGTGCCCTTGAATTTGCCTTTCTAACAAGCTCAGGGATGATGCCACTGCTGCCAGCCCTGGGACCTGGGACTACACTTTGAGAAGCACTGCTATAAAGGAATCTGAGGACCCAGGGAAATAAAGAACATTGGATATACATTATGTGCCACTGCTGGACAACTCCTTAGCCATACTCACTGAAAGTGCTTTGACATTTCCATGGTGGCTGGCCTCTGTAGGTTGGAGATGACAATTTTGAGATGTCAACATGGAATTGTGCTCCCTGATCTCAGTGGCAATGATGAGATCCCAGTGCACTAGAGGCCAGATTTTGATCCTTAATGATTAGATAACAATGGGAATAATTACCATAATAAACCCCAAAGACAGAGTAGTACTCAGAGTATTTTGCCCCATGGGCAAATGTGACTAACTAAATGGACCATTCGGTCCCTGGAAATGAAATAAATAAGTAGCCTAATGAAGTGTTGTTTCATAATATATAAACAGAAAATGTCTTGGTCTGATAAGCAGACACCAGATTTAAGTTGTCATAGTGGAGATTCATT
This sequence comes from Neomonachus schauinslandi, assembly GCF_002201575.2. NCBI lineage: Eukaryota > Metazoa > Chordata > Mammalia > Carnivora > Phocidae > Neomonachus > Neomonachus schauinslandi. Next base: position 110,426,142 of record NC_058408.1, read on the forward strand.
GCTTCTTACCTAGCTCCTGGACCAAAACCAGTAAATAGACTCAGAAATCTTTGTTTGAAGGAGGAGACTATGTCCCTCTGAAGAAGCATCTTGAAATACAGCCATAAGCATGGACATGACTTTCCTTCCAAGTCATCTCTGGAAAGATCTATGACCATTTACTAGAAAAAAAAAACAAAAATACCCAGCCCTTCTGGAGGTTATTAGATACTGCCTCTGAAGGGTCACTAATCCATGAAGAATCAAAACATTGTTGTGATCCACTGTTAAGCATGAGGACTTATGGAGGTCAGGAGATATGTGGAATCTTAGCCTGAGTCTGTCTTACAGTGAGTCCAATGGGTCTATAGACACATCCTGTGGTTATTTCCCAAGAACTGAAACATACAGTGAAGAGATTACTTATAACTGGAAGAATCTCCAAATTGCTTTCCTGATCATGCAAATTATGGAAGGAAGGGTCAAGTGGAAGCCCCTGGAATACTCCTTGCCAACATAGTAAACAAAAAGCAATATGCATTCCCAAAGAGATGCAAAGAATAATGTCACTCCCAAAGACTTGAAAGATGCAAGTGTGGTAATTTCTTCACATCTCCATTTAACCTGCCAAAATGGCTGACACAAAAGTCTTCTATGGGGCGCCTGGGTGGCTCAGTTGGTTAAGCGACTGCTTTCGGCTCAGGTCATGATCCTGGAGTCCCTGGATCAAGTCCCACATTGGGCTCCCTGCTCGGCAGGGAGCCTGCTTCTCCCTCTGACCCTCCCCCCTCTCATGTGCTCTCTCTCTCTCATTCTCTCTGTCTCAAATAAATAAATAAAATCTTTAAAAAAAAAAAGTCTTCTATGTCTTGGAGATGACTCTTAATTATCATAAATTTAATTGGGTGGAGATGTCAAGTGTGCCTGCAGTTCCAAACACAGTATCTTTTTTTTTTAATTTTATTTATTTATTTGACAGAGAGAGAGATAGTGAGAGTAGGAGCACAAGCAGGGGGGTGGGAGAGAGAGAAGCAGGCTTCCTGGTGAGCAGGGAGCCCGATGAGGGGCTTGATTCCAGGACCCTGGGATCATGACCTGAGCCGAAGGCAGACGCTTAACGACTGAGCCACCCAGGCGCCCCCCAAATACAGTATCTTTTTTTAATCCCAGTATAGTGCTATATTAGTTTCAAGTGTGTGATATAGTGATTCAACAATTCCATACATCACCGGTGCTCATTACAAGTGCACTCCTTAATCCCCATCTTCTATTTCACCCATCCCCCCACGGATCTCCCCTCTGGTAACCATTGGTTTTTCTCTATAGTTAAGAGTCTGTTTCTTGGGACGCCTGGATGGCTCAGTCGTTAAGCGTCTGCCTTCAGCTCAGGTCATGATCCCAGGGTCCTGGGATCGAGTCCCACATTGGGCTTCTTGCTCAGTGAGGAGCCTGCTTCTCCCTCTCCCTCTGCTGCTCCCCCTGCTTGTTCTCTCTCTCTCTCTCTGATAAATAAATAAAAATCTTTTTATTTATTTTTTTTTTTTATTTTTTTTTTTTTTAAAGATTTTATTTATTTATTTGACAGGGAGAGACAGCCAGAGAGAGAACACAAGCAGGGTAAGTGGGAGAGAGAGAAGCAGGCTTCCCGCCGAGCAGGGAGCCCGATGCGGGGCTCGATCCCAGGACCCCGGGATCATGACCTGAGCCGAAGGCAGACGCTTAACGACTGAGCCACCCGGGCGCCCCGAAATAAAAATCTTTTTAAAAAAAAGTGTTTCTTGGTTTCTCTCTCTCTCTTTTTTCTTTACTCATTTGTTTTGTTTCTTAAATTCGACATATGAGTGAAATCATATGGTATTTGTCTTTCTCTGACTGCCTTATTTCTCTTAGCATTATGCTGTCTAGCTCCACCAAATATAGTATCTTTACTAGAGCAACCACCAAACACCCTGGCAGCTGGTATGTAACAGTTAACATAGGAAATTTTTCCTTTTCTATTCCCATCAATAAAGATTGACAGACAAAATTTGCCTTTATGTGTTAAGGTGATCAGTCCATCTCTCTGAAGCATTGTTTTAGTTGCATCACACACATTTTCTATGTTCAATTTTTATTTTAATTCAATTAAAAATATCTTCTATAATCCTTTGAGAATTCTTCTTTGATTCATATGTTACTTAGAGATGTATTGTTTAATTTTCAAATATTTGAATATTTTCCATATACCTTTCTGTTATTCGTTCCTCACTGAGTTCCATTATGGTCATAGAATATACTCTATATATAGAGTATATATTTTAACTCATTTAACTTCTTTACAGTTTGTTTTATGGCCCAGAACATGGTCTATATCTTGGTGAATCTATCATGTGTACTTGAGAAGAATGTGTATTCTGCTATTCTTGGGTAGAGTCCTCTGTAAGTATCAATTAGATTAAATTGTTTTTAGTGTTGTTCAGGTCTCTCATAACTTCTCTGATTTTCTGTCTGTGTGTTCTATCATTTACTGAAAGGAAAGTATTGATGTTTCCTAGTGTAATTGGGGATTTGTCTACTTCATCTTTCAGTCACATCCCTTTTTCTTCATCTATTTTGAATCTCTGTTTTGTAATAGGGGCACATATATTCAGGACTGTTATGCCTTTTTGATGAATTCAGCCTTTCATCATTATGTCACATCCTTCTTTACCCCTGGTAATTTTCTTTATTCTGAAGTCTACTTTGTCTAAAATTAAAATAGTTGCTTCAGCTTTCTTTTGTTTAGTGTTTGCAAGGTATTTCTTTTCCCATTATTTTATGTTTAATCTACATTATTTTATTTAAAGTATGTTCCTTCCAGGTGGCATGTAGCTGGGTCTTCTTTCTTTAAATACCAATCTGAAAATCAGTATCTTTAATTAGGGTATTTAGACCATTTATATCCCACTTAATATTGATATGGTTGTAATCGTTGTATTGATATGTTAATATTGATATGTTTGTCTCCTCTTTTTTTTTGTTCCTTTGTTCCCCCTTCCCTGCCTTCTTTTGGAATATTTGACTATATTTTAGCATTCCATTTTAATTTATTTCTTGACTCTGTGGCTATATATCCTTGTATGATTTGCTGTTGTTTTGGTTTTGTTTTCATTTTTGTTTTGGTGTGGTTGCTCTAGGATTTACAATATATACATACTGAACTTTCACAATTGACTCGAATATTTACCACTTCAAGCAAAATTAACAAGACTTGCCACCAAGTCTTGATATCCTCCCTTTATGTTAGGATTGTTGTGAATTGTGATTTATAATAAATATATATATTAGTGGCCATGATTCCTGGCAGAGTTCCTAAAACCCTTAGAATTTCCTAAGTGATAAGAATAATAAAGGTGGGGCATCTGGGTGGCTCAGTCGGTTAAGCGTCTGCCTTCAGCTCAGGTCATGATCCCAGGGTCTTGGAATCAAGCCCCACATAGGGTGCCTGCCAAGCTGGGAGTCTGCTTCTCCCTCCTTCCCTGTCCCTCCCCGCCCTTGCTCATGCTCTCTCTCTCAAATAAATAAATAAAATCTTTAAAAATAATAATAATAAATGTGAAAGGGGTGTTTTTTGTTATTCATCACAAGCCCCTTCCAACCACACCTGTGTTCATGTTAATAAGGTGGTTTTTGGAGAGCCGCTAGATAAAGACATGATGGGGACTGGTTGCCAGGAAAACCAACCAGGGGATTAAAGGGCTGAAATTTTCAGCCTAACCCTCCCACCCCTGTCCCCTAGGAGGCTGGAGGTTGAATCTATCTTCAATGGCCAATGATTTAATCAACCATGCTTACGTAATGAAACCTCCATGAAAACCAAAAGGACAGAGTTTAGGGAGCGTCCCATTTGGTGAACAGGTGTAGATGCTAAAAGGGTAGTAAGATGCAGAGAAAGCATGGACGTTCCATGCCCCTTCTCACATACCTTGCCTATGCACCTCTTCCATCTTGCTGTTCCTAAGTTGTATCCTTTTATAATATATCAGTAATATAGTAAACTGTTTTCCTGAGTTCTATAAGCCACTCTAGCAAATTAATCAAACCTGAGGAGGGGGTTCTGGGAACCTCCAGTTTACATGTTTTGTGACTTTTCAGTGTTTGACTTGAGTCATTGTGACACACGGCTATACTTCCTACCCTTGGATTCTGTGAGATTTCCCAGGAATAAAACATTTCTAATCCATTTTATAATTCTGGCTATAAGTTGGTTTGAGACATGTTAGATGGAGATGTCCTAAAGCAGTTAGAAACAAAGGATATAATGATGGAATTTTGAATCAAGAGATCATAAAATTACTGAAAATAACATCTCACTGATAGAATCACAGAGGGAAATACCAAAAACTTTTCTGCTGAGCAGGCCTGCCATCAGAGTGGACCACCATTGTCACAGAAGTCCTAGATTCTAGAAAAGTATTTTTCAACCATTATTTTATTATTGCTTCTCTAAGAAGCATTTTTAAACATTTTTCCCCTAATTTCCCTCCCCCATGAAATTTTAATGCCACAGATATACTTACCTATGTACTGTGTGTAATGTTTATCTGGTATACTATATATGTATCTTTATAAACTATTTATTGTATAATGTTATATTTGTCATATATATAAAGATTTTTTCACCCTTCAAGAACCAGTTTTTAATCCCCATTGAGAATGCTCCTTCTAGACCCAGATCTACCATTCATTACCTTGCTATGTTTTCTTGTGCTCGCTTCGGCAGCACATATACCTTGCTATGTTTTCTTAAGCTATTATCATTTATGAGTTTTAGTGTCCTCTTTGCAACCTAACCAGAAAGTGTGAGATTAGTCTCAAGATTCCTCCAATGTTCTGCCCCTTAACAGATACTAACCCATTAATGAACTTACTCTTTTGATCCACACACAGCATTTGGTTGCATCTCTGTGAGGGGTATACACTGAAAAATTGCCAGTTAAATGAGTATGAAAATGAACCACATTTTCCTTAATCTGGAATCAATGTTGCTTTTGAGCCCCCAGTCAGTGTAAAGCCCAGAACTTAGTCTATTCCATTCTGTTAAGCTCAGGACAGTCTGACAATTTATCAGTCAGATTTAGGACATCTCACTATCAGTCGCCTTCTAGCTCAAAGGCCTTTCTCCTCTCCCGGATCCCTTATGGCTGAGAAACATTACATTAAACAGGTGTGGACTGCTTTCTATTTCTCCACTCTACTTTCTGGTCAATGTACAAGCTCCCTGGTAATGCTTTCAGCAGAACCCAGAGGAAGCAGTTCCTTCTTAGCTATGGCTTCATTTTTTCTTCGGTTGAGGTTGGCACAGTTTGATCTCTTACTCAGAGAGATGCTGGCTCTGTTGTTTAGCACACACCATAGTCTGTTGGTGCCCATCTGAACATATTTCTGGAAAGTGACTGCCTCACTACTGAGCAGTGTCTTAAAGGGTGCAAACAACCTAACCCACACTCACAGGTACATTCTTGGGTTTATCCAGGTCTCAGGGATTCTAGGAATCTGACATGGCAAATTTTAAATCCAAGGAAAAAGAGGAGGGGAAGATCTTGATTCCTTCCCACCTGCTTTGTTTTCTGCCACTTAACAAGCTACCAGTTGGCCCCCCATGTTCACAAACATTACCAACCTTTCAGGCAGAAGCACCTTCCCTTTGTTGGGAGATACAGTGAGCACACTGGGGAGGGCAATGGTAAAACCTTCAAAAACTCCCCTTTCAACTCTCTTTCATGCACCCCACATCTCCTGATGGAAAAGTTTAGTGGGGCAGAGTGGGGGCATTTATTTTAACTAAAAAGAAATAAATATTTTTTCTTCAGTCCTTGCTTCTGATTTTTCTCATCTATAACCCAGCACTTTCCACTTAGCCAGCAGGTGGAGGATAAGGAACCAGTCAGCAGGCTTCAATAAAAACAGTGATGGATATACAGCATTAGGATGCATGACTCCTGTCTTTTTCTGTTTTCTGTCCTATGCTCCAAGGCCTTAGAAGCAGAGAACTTACAATTTAACACTTCATACTGATACTGGCAGGCAGGGTCCAGGGATCTAGAGGGGGCCTGCAGGACCAGCCAAGAGGGTCCTTGGCTTCTCTTAGGATGGAAATCAAATGTGAGCCAGCAGGAAGTGAGAGAGAGCTTATGGAAGATACAGAGAAAGCAGATACAGAGGGAGTGTCTGGCAGACTCAGAAAGGAAAGGATCATGAGTCTTGTCTTTGTTCAGGATCTGGGGGTTTTTATTGAGGAGGGTGGTCTGTATACGTGTCCCCTCAGGAACTGATTAGAACAAAGATGAGGGCCCAGGTGTTATTCATTGGAGCCAGGGGGCCTTGGCATTTAGATGTCTAGCGCTGGTGGTCTGGAATATCCATATGATAGCTTTGTCCAGCTATTCTCACCTTGTCCTTCCTTAGATGTTATCTATTCTAAAGAAATCATTAACTCCTTGTCCCTTACAAGGAGGATATTATGAGGCATGTGTAAAGTGGGGTGAGGGTGCAGGTCCTAGCAAGAATAGAAGCAGGAAAAGAAGCAAAAACATATTCTCATGGAGTCCTTCAGTTCTTCAGTTTCCGTCTCAATATTTTTACTTACCTACTTCCCCTACATCTGTATCTCTTTCTGTATCCGATCTTTAAATTAATGGTGTAATTATCCACCCAATTTCACTCAATTCAGAACACATGGATTATCGCGGGTGCCTCCCTCATCCTTACCAGCTATATTCAATCAGCCAATAAATCCTGTAAATTCCTCCTTGGTCATATATCTCTGTCAAAAACCCCCTCTCTGTCCCTCTACTCACTTAATTCCAGCCTTCAACACCTTTTGCTTGAACAATTGCAATAAATTCCTAATTAGTTTCCAGTCAATGAAATCTCTCCCCACCCCACACTGAATGTATCTTCCCAATGATGTGACCAGGTAACACTCCTTTTTCAAAATATTTGACATCTGTGGAACAATACAAACCCCATACTTAAGAAAATATGCAATCAGAAATTTATTTTCCTTCATAAAGAGAATACGCTTTAATTAATAAGAATCTTATAAATCGCCTGGGTGGCTCACTCAGTTAAGTGTCTGCCTTCAGCTCAGTTCTTAATCGGGGTCCTGGGATAGAGCAGGTCAGGTTCCCTGCTCAGCAGGGAGCCTGCTTCTCCCTCTCCCTCTGCCCCTCCTCCTGCTCGTGCTGGCTCTCTCTCCCTCTCTCAAATAAATAAAATCTTTAAAAAAAATCTTACAAATCACTTAAAAAGGTATATTGTTTATTCAGGTACTGTGTTGTGAATCTCTTCTCTTTGCTGATAACAGAAGCTGTAGGGAGAAAAAAAACACTAAGGTAGCTAAACAAAGAAACCATTTGCTAGCTAATCAAATTGGGTGAAGATCTAAAGATTAAATTGATCTTGCTTGACCTGTTCACTATCTTAAGTGACAGATTTCTCTACATTTTCAGAGTAAAGAAACTAAAATTGTGTGCTGCCAAACTGTTTTATTACCTACATAAAATGTAAACCTTTATGTTTGTCAAGATTTACATGGTTAGAGGATCATCATAAATCACAATTAACAATAGCTGAGGAGATAAGGCTCATGAATTTTACATGTTAATCATCTTATCTAAAATAGCACCCATCTAAGGCTTTATGCAGCTTTATTTTTCTCCATAGTACTTATCACCACCAAACATTTTGTCTGTTTTTTGTCCCCACCAGAAAGTCAATACCGTAAGGGCAAGGACTTTGTTTTGTCCAAACAACAGTATTGGTTGTTTTATTCATTTGTATACATCCCTAGTTCAGTGCTTGGTACAAAGTGAGACTCAGCAAATATTTGTGTAATGGATAAAAGAGTGAAAGAAAAACAAAACAAAACCTCTGTCGTATAGACGAGAAATGGCTTTTCACTTTACAAATTATGTGTAATGAAAACATTTTCACAGTCTTCAAGGTAAGAGGCGGAAGCTGTCGTATCATGCCTGTTACACATGTATAAACTGAAGCCTGAAAATGTGTCGTGGGAGGTCAGAGCAATGGGGGTTAAACCTGCTAAAATCTGGCGAGTGACCTTGTGTGATTTAGACCCTTTCCTAGATTTCATGAGCCCACCTTAGGCGTCAGAACCGATTGGCTCCACTCTGAAACTACCACGTTTGGCACACTATTCATCTCACAAAACATTCTTGAGAAGGAAAAAAAAAGCAACATGAGAAAAGTAAGGGGCGACGGAATAATTTTTAGCTCTCACACATTTAATATTCTTTTTCAATTTTTACGTGATTTTTGTAACGGCCGCTAGTGAAATTTTTGATACAAAAACGAAAACTAGCTCCGCTACCCATAGCTAACATGGCAGAAGTACCTTCGCTGCCCATACCCAAAATGGACGCTGACTATGACGCTTCCGACAATTCACTACTGGCCCCGCCCCTCCAGCCCGGAACCCCTCCTCCCTACCGCGCCAGCCCTTCCGTCAGAGATCTGCTCCTGATTGGGTGACCCTAGTGTTTGGCGATTCTCCGGATGTTGCGTCACTCAGGGGTTAAGGGAAACTGCGCGCGCAGAGACAGTAAGGAGCGGGCGGAGGTCTAGCCAGGTGTACGCGTTTGCGTTTCGCCGGCCCGGAAGGGTAACTGTGTGGTTGAGGTGACCAGGGACTGAGGTATGGCTACTCCGGGCCTTCTGGCACCGGATATCCACTGTCCTGACGGCCGGCTTCGCGGGGCCGCTGGGTGCATCCGAGGAGGGCTGAAGGTGGCGGCGCTGCTTGCTGCGTCATAGCCTGGCGGTGCCACAGTTTGGTGGCGCGTTAGAGTCATCGTCCTGCGGGTGACCGCGTGAAAGAGGGCGGCGGGGCCTGGGGCAGGCGGACGGGGGCTCGCCCCCGCTGTCCTCTTCTCCCTCGGGCAGAGGTGCTGAATCACCCAGCGGCTGGGCCGCACGGCCGCAGCCCTCTCAGATAAGGGGGTGCTGGAGCGGGGGTGTGGTGGGGTTATGCGTTGACTTTGGGAGACTGGAGGCTTCCTGCCGAGTTCTCAACCGAGTCTGGAGAGCTGGGTGGACTTTCTCGGGGGACCAGGAGCTTGAGCGCATCAATGCTTGCGGAAGCGTATGGGGTCGTCATACTTTATCCATTTTATAGCTAACACATCTGAGTCTCAGAGGGCAGACAGTCACGAGGCCACTTCTGGAATGTGGCAGAAACACGATTTCCACTTTGTTCTGTTGCGCGACATGGAGGCCACTCAGCGGGGCCTCGTTCCCAGTCGATGTGTTGAGTACCGGGGAATATAAACCGCCAACAGGCTGAGATGATGTAATGGCGTGAAAGTAGTAGAAGGTCTCGGTATTTTCTCAGTGTTGTACAACCATTATAGATTCAGTGGGAGAGCTGGAAGTACAGTTTGATAGGTATTTTTTTAGCAAGGTTTCTTAGCTTTGGGGGTGCTAGGTAAAACATTCCTGGGTCCCATTCCTAGAGGTTAAATCATTAAGGACCAGAGATGCATCCCAGGTGGTATTTTTATCACATTTTGAAGGGAAGTAATATTTGGCATGTTTAGCAGAAATTTAAATATTTTATTACTGTTGATGTCGTGAAACCTTACAGTGTAGCATGACCTTGAAGAGTTACTCTCTTCCTTGGATGACATTTTTCTTCTGCTCAGAAGTTATACAGAGTCTTGTTTTAAATTGTCCCATTGAATGCTTAAAACCACATTTATAAAAGCCATCACACACACTGCAATTGTCTTAAGATATTAACACCTACTTTGTATTAGATGCATAACTTATATGGAGTCATACACCATATTGTTCAAACTGGGATTCAGTTCTATTTTGGTGATCATCCCATATTGGATTCTGTGGGGTGGATTTCTTGGACTAACAAGGAATAAGCTGACAATTCATCATTAACATTTTAAAAAACTCCATTTTTCTACTAAAATATGATTGCTGGGCCCTTCTGTGTCTCCGGATCTTTTCTGTGTTATTCCCTCAGTTGGTTAATGGGTTATTTTTTGTCTGTGTCTCAAATAGCATTTCAGATCTGCTTGGTAAACCTGGTGCACCACCATGCTGGCCGCAAGACTTGTGTGTCTCCGGACACTCCCTTCCAGGGTTTTCCAACCAGCTTTCACCAAGGCCTCCCCAATTGTGAAGAATTCCATCACGAAGAATCAATGGCTCTTAACACCCAGCCGGGTAAAGATAATCTGATATCTTACATTGTGTCCCTCTCTTTGTGCACTGGAACCTTTTTTTTTTTGACTGTATGAAGCTCCCTGTTCTCCCATTAGTGATTTACTGAAACAGTTATCCCTGATAATGTCCCAAATCAGCTTTTTCTCCCTGTTAGTTTTCTGCCATTCTGTTCCTCCTTATCACATATGGAAGACAGAGCTCCTATAACTTTCTCTTTACTTACAGCTTTTGGAGTTTCATTCAGAGAACTTAACAGTGATTTGTGTGAGATTGAGAATTATATGGTACAACAAAGAGATTGTGGAGCCTGTAGTCAAAAGCTTAAGAGCCCAGGAATATTAACATTTGGTCAGTAGCTTATTAATAAGTTACTAAAAATGTCATTTCAGCTCTTGATTAAAGAGTAAAGAGTGGTAAAATCCATCAGGTTAGAGAGACACCCATTATTTTTATAATAGATTTCTCCAGCATTCAAATTAGAAGTATAAATTTTGAAATGTGAGGTAGATAAGGAAATATATATATAAGCTAGAAGAGACAGCTGTTTTCCTCATGAATTAACTGTTCTGCTTTTGAAAAAGAGCTAAAAAAAAGAGGTAGTAATCATCCTTCCCTTTGACTTTATGTTAAGGAAAGGTAACTTTCTTGAGCCCATTTCCCAGATGGAAAGAAAAATGTAGCTAATACTTAATGAATGCATGTTTTGTTTTTTTTCTTTTCTTTTTTTTTTTAATTTTTTTTATTCTTATGTTAATCCCCATACATTACATCATTAGTTTTAGATGAAGTGTTCCATGATTCATTGTTTGTGCATAACACCCAGTGCTCCATGCAGAATGTGCCCTCCTCAATACCCACCACCAGGCTAACCCATCCTCCCACCCCCCTCCCCTCTAGAACCCTGTTTGTTTTTCAGAGTCCATCGTCTCTCATGGTTCGTCTACCCCTCCGATTTCCCCTGCTTCATGAATGCATGTTTTTTTAAACTTAGTGTTTAAAATATGATTCTAGAGATATAAATCTGTAGTTTATGAAATAATTATTCTGAAACTTTAAGAAGTTAGGTTATAAACTAAGAATTTAAGTGAATCATTTCAAAGATAGACCACAGGTAGGTAGGGTTTACATTTAATTTTTTAGATTGGCTAACAGACCTTTATAGTGAAATTACATACATAGAAAGTACCAAGTTATATACAGTTTTCTAGTGTAATGAGATTTAATTATATTTTATTAATAACATTCTGTTTTGCTGTATGTATCGTGTGTCTTTGTTTTTGTGTATATCAGCAATATGCCACCAAGACAAGAGTTGGGATCCGGCGTGGGAAAACTGGCCAAGAACTTAAGGAGGCAGCAATGGAACCGTCAGTGGAAAAAATATTTAAAAGTAGGCAGCAGTCTTTAGTTTTTGAACTGGAGTATGTGAATATGTTTTAAGAAGTCCATGAACAGCCTTCTAAAAATATGTGCAAACTTATATATGTGAGCATTTTCTGGGAAGAAAGGCAATCATTCTTCAGAATCTCATGACGCAGAAAAGATTGATACTTCACACTGGGTTCATTGGTTCCCAATCATATTTCTTTCAGAGAAAATTTTACTTTTACCATTTTTTTAAAGAAAGGATTAGTAGTTAATATGCCATGGTATTAAAGATATAATCTCTTAAGGGAGTTCAGTTGAAGTTGCATAGAATCTTCATTCAAGCATATAATATTTATGTATGTTTTAGGTCAAGAGAAAAATCACTAAAACAGATACTAATGAAAGCCTACCTGTTCTTCTTAATTGGTTGTTCATATATGGGCTCCCTGGAAACAGTACCTTAATGAAGTTCATTTGGATTTCAGCTTTGCAAGTTTAACAAGATCGTTAATCTACCCAGATCTATTCATAGAACACTATTGCTGGTTAATGACCTTACAAAGTGTCAATATATTATAATGGGAAAGAGCTGTAATCCGTATCCCTCCAGGCATTTCTTTCTGATTAGTAATTTTGCCCTAAAAAAATAAATTACAGGGCACCTGGGTGGCTCAGTTGGTTAAGCGACTGCCTTCAGCTCAGGTCATGATCCTGGAGTCCCTGGATCGAGTCCCGCATCGGGCTCCCTGCTCAGCGGGGGGTCTGCTTCTCCCTCTGACCCTCTTCCCTCTCGTGCTCTCTGTCTCTCATTCTCTCTCTCTCTCAAATAAATAAATAAAATCTTTAAAAAATAAAAAAATAAATTACATGAAACATACAGCTATAGCATAGTAATAGTCTTAGTGACAAACTCAAACTAAAAGGAGTAAGATGCATCCAATTAAGAGTAGGTTGTTTCTTTCTCTTGCTCTTACTTTAGGGTACCCTCTCCCTTGATTCTGCTGCATTAACACTGATTACATTTTTGGTTCCTTTTTTTCTTTGTCTACATCAAGTATCATCTTTGTTTAATGGCACTTTATCCACTGTGCTATGACTATTAACATTTCTTTTTCATCTTTTTCTTTCTGAGAGCATCATGAGAACATTACCCAGATTCTTAGGAATAAAATAATATGTATTACAGAAGTATCCCCACATCTACAGATACACTGCCTCCTTAAATTTCTTTGGTGTGAAACTAGAGGCTAATCAAGTCTGATCCTTTTTGTATTATTACACCTATGTTTTAGCAGGCATTATATATATATATGGGGATATAAGCTGCTTATATCCCCATATGTTCTAATTATGGTTGTTACAAAGGACTATGGTATATAGTTTGATTTTCCTCATACAAATATTAGAAAGGGCTTACCGTCAGCATTTTAATTTAGTCAAGACATGACTATACTAATGTGCATTTCCTCCTGTGTTCTCCAGTTGATCAGATGGGAAGATGGTTTATTGCTGGAGGGGCTGCTGTTGGTCTTGGAGCATTGTGCTACTATGGCTTGGGAATGTCTAATGAGATTGGAGCTATTGAAAAGGCTGTGTAAGTATATCATTCCCAAATATTTCCCAGTCTTCAAGGTTCCAATTTTGTTTTCATCCTTCTCCTTTGCCACTTTTGGAATGTTTTACATCTTCTAACTGTAGAAATATACTTGACTAAAAATAAAATCTTTGGGCATCTATTCAAACTTAAATAAAAATCTTTTACTAAGGTAATGTGTTACTTTGTATATGTCCCAAGTGCTTATGTTTTATATCATTTAATTTTTATGATAACTCCAATGTATGCATCGTTATTTCCATAATAAATGAGATAAGATTAGAGCAATAAATTGATATTTCCCAAAGTTTCCCAGCTATGAATGATTTAACCAAAATTTATATCCATATTTCCATAAGTTAACCATGTTGTGCTTCTTACAGAATTTGGCCTCAGTATGTGAAGGATAGAATTCATTCTACCTATATGTACTTAGCAGGGAGTATTGGCTTAACAGCTTTGTCCGCCCTGGCAGTGAGCAGAACTCCTGTTCTCATGAACTTCATGATGAGAGGCTCTTGGGTGGTAAGTCAGCTTGTTTTTGTTTTCCTTTTTCACTAAATACCAAAAGATTAGACAAAAAATATTGGGAGAGGGGTATTAAATGGAAGTGAATCCCTTACTATATTGAACAAGTTGTTCAAATCTATGAAATAATAGTGCAAGTGAGACAAAGTAGGAATTACATTCTGAGGTAAATTGGGAATTACTCTTTGTTGAGTATGTATTTAAATAGTGGCAGAGGGGTTGAAAACCAGACTTACAGGAATATCCTACTTACCTAACAGCAGAGATCCAATAGCCTGTGTTTTATAGCAATTTAGTTAATAAAGGACGGGGGAGGCAGCAAATGCAAAACCATCTTAGAAGTCAGTTGAAAATATTTGTTGCTAACACTTTGAACTTTCTTAACCCTGTGTAAGGTTTTATATTCTGTGTTTCTTGAGCATTTGTTATTTTGCCAGATACAAAAAAAAAAAAAAATGATTTTAAAAGTAGTAGCTATATTTTGCTGTCTGGTTGAAGAAATGAGCTTGAGTAAGTGGTAAAGAATGTGTACAATAAGAAGTAGAAAGTGTAAAATCAGTTGAAAGACTGTTTTTGGAAGGAGGGGGGAAAGATGGCAGAGGAGTAGGGGACCCTATTTCAACTGGTCTCCGGAATTGAGCTGGATATCTACCAGACCACTCTGAGCACCCACGAAACCAGCCTGAGAGGTAAGAAGATCGGGATTTCTACAAACAGAATATCACAGGTGGTTGGTTTTGAGGTACAAAGCGGGGAGCCATGATTCTGCCGGCAGATATCGGAGGATAAACGGCAGCGGGAGGGTGCCTGGCCGTGGGGATCCTACAATGCTCGGAGCGACAGCCGCGCACACTGTGCGGGCACAGACTCGCAGACCGGTAGCGGCAGGGGAACGGACTTTAGGGCAGCCCCCGGGGCGGAAACCCGGAGTGGCAGTGTTGCCCAGGCGAACTGGGAGCGGCTGGCGGTTTTAGAAGCACAAAGGGCAGAGACGTGCCCCGACCTGGAGGCAGGACTGGGGGTGCTGCGGAGGGGCGCACAACCCAGGACGCTGCAGTTTATAGCAGCACAGACAGAAACGGAGACAGTGTGGCCCAGAGAGCTCACTGAAGAACAGACTGCAGTGTCTCTGCTCTGAGACAGAGGGTTGGAAACGGTCTCTTCTGCTCTGACTTGCGGAAGAGAAACGGAAAGCCGCCAGGGAAAGCCACCAGCGAACAAAAGCCCCAAAGACTGATCCCGCTGAGCCCATTCCCCGCCACAGGGGGGCAGGGCAACTCCGCCCAAACAGGGATGCCTGAGTAACAGCGCGGCAGGCCCCTCCCCCAGAAGACAAGCTGGGAAAACAAGAGGCCAGCAAACCTAAGGTCCCAAGAAAACAGGTCCATCTTGCTTGGGTTCTGGTCAATAATTTGAACTCTCTACATTCCCTCAAACACCCATCAACCGAATGACTAGGAGGAGCAGCCCCCAAAATAGAAAAGACTGAGAGATTATGACTTACACTGCAGATTTACAAATGGATGCAGATATAACCAAGATGTCGGAGATGGAATTCAGGCTAGCAATTGTGAAGACAATGGCTAGAATGGAGAAATCAATTAATGGCAACATAGAGTCTCTAAGGGCAGAGATGAAAGGTGAATTGGCAGAACTTAAAAATGCTATTAATGAGATCCAATCCAATCTAGATAATCTAACAGCTAGGGTAAGTGAGGCAGAAGAGTGAATAAGCGACCTGGAAGACAGTATAATAGATAAAAAAGGGAAAAGAGGAGGCCAGGGAAAAACAACTCAGAATCCATGAAAATAGAGAAGTGACACCATGAAGTGTTCCAGTGTCAGAATAATTGGAATCCTGGACGGAGTGGAGAGAGAGAGAGAGAGGGCTAGAAGATGTATTTGAGCAAATCGTAGCTGAGAACTTCCCTAATCTGGGGAATGAACCAAACATTCGCGTCCTAGAGTCAGAGAGGACCCCTCCCAAGATCAAGGAAAACAGGCCAACACCTCGGCATGTAATAGTAAAACTTGGAAATCTTAGAAGCAAGGAAACCACCTTAAGGGCAGTAAAGGGGAAGAGATTCCTTACGTACAGAGGGAGGAACATCAATAACGTCAGACCTATCCACAGAGACCTGGCAAGCCAGAAAGGCCTGGCAAGACATTTTCAGGGTACTAAATGAGAAGAACATGAAGCCAAGAATACTTTATCCGGCAAGGCTTTCATTTAGAATGGATGGAGAGATGCAGAGCTTCCACGACCGGCAGAAACTGAAAGAATATGTGACCACTAAGCCAGCCCTGCAAGAAATATTAAGGGGGGTTCTATAAAAGGAGAAAGACCCCAAGAGTGATATACAACAGAAATTTCCAGGGACAATCTATAAAAACGTCTTCACAGGCAACATGATGACCATTCATATCTTTCAGTAATCACGCTCAACGTGAATGGCCTAAATGCTCCCATAAAACGGCACAGGGTTGCAGATTGGATAAAAAGACAGGACCCATCCATATGCTGTCTACAAGAGACTCATTTTGAAGCTAAAGATACATCCAGACTGAAAGTGAAGGGATGGAGATCCATCTTCCATGCCAGCAGACCTCAAAAGAAAGCTGGGGTAGCAATTCTTATATCAGACAAATTAGATTTTAAACTGAAGTCTGTAATTAGAGACACAGGACACTATATCGTTCTTAAAGGGTCTATCCAACAAGAAGATCTAACAATTGTAAATATCTATGCCCCCAACATGGGAGCAGCCATCTACATAAGCCAACTGTTAACCAAAATAAAGAGTCCTATTGATAGCAAAACGTTAATTGTAGGAGACCTCAATACTCCACTCTCAGCAATGGACAGATCATCTAAGCAGAAAATCAACAAGGAAACAAGAGCTTTGAATGATACATTGGACCAGATGGATGTCATAGATATTTACAGAACATTCCACCCTAAAACAGAATACTCATTCTTCTCTAGCGTGCGTGGAACTTTCTCCAGAATAGACCACATACTGGGTCACAAATCAGGTCTCAACCGATACCAAAAGATTGAGATTATTCCCTGCATATTCTCAGACCACAATGCTCTAAAACTGGAACTCAATCACAAGAAAAAATTGGCAGAAATTCAAACACTTGGAAGCTAAAGACCACTCTGCTCAAGAATGTTTGGGTCAACCAGGAAATCAAAGAAGAACTTAAACAATTCATGGAAATCAATGAGAACAAAAAGATATCGGTCCAAAACCTATGGGATACTGCAAAGGTGGCCCTCAGGGGGAAATACATAGCCATCCAAGCCTCACTCAAAAAAATAGAAAAATCCCGAATTCACCAACTAACTCTACACCTTAAAGAACTAGAGAAAAAGCAACAAATGAAGCCTAGGCCACGCATTTGAAGAGAAATAGTTAAAATTAGAGCAGAAATCAATGAATTAGAAACCAGAAACACAGTAGATCAGATCAACGAATCTAGAAGTTGGTTCTTTGAAAGAATTGATAAGATCGATAAACCACTGGCTAGACTTATCCAAAAGAAAAGAGAAAGGACCCAAATTAATAAAATTATGAATGAAAGGGGAGAGATCACGACCAACACCAAGGAAATAGAAACAATTATTAGAAATTATTATCAACAACTATATGCCAATAAACTGAGCAATCTGGATGAAATGGAGGCCTTCCTGGAAACCTATAAGCTGCCAAGACTGAAACAGGAAGAAATTGACAACCTGAATAGGCCAATAACCAGTAACAAGATTGAAGCAGTGATCAAAAACCCTCCAAAAAACAAGAGTCCAGGGCCTGATAGATTCCCTGGGGAATTCTACCAAACATTCAAAGAAGAAATAATACCTATTCTACTGAAGCTGTTTTAAAAAATAGAAACAGAAGAAAAACTTCCAAACTCATTCTATTAGGCCAGCATTACCCTATCCCCAAACCAGGCAAAGACCCCGTCAAAAAGGAGAATTTCAGACCAATATCCCTGATGAATATGGATTCCAAAATCCTCAACAAAATCTTAGCTAATAGGATCCAACAATACATTAAAAGGATCATCCAGCACTACCAAGTGGGATTTATCCCCGGGACACAAGGGTGGTTCAACATTCGCAAATCAATCAATGTGATAGAACACATTAATAAGAAGAGGGAGAAGAACCATATGGTCCTCTCAATTGATGCAGAAAAAGCATCTGACAAAATACAACATCCTTTCCTGATTAAAACTCTTCAGAATATAGGGATAGAGGGAATATTCCTCAAGTTCATAAAATCCATCTATGAAAAAGCCAGAGCGAATATCATCCTCAATGGGGAAAAGCTGAGAGCCTTTCCCTTAAGATCAGGAACACGTCAAGGATGCCCACTCTCACCACTGTTGTTCAACATAGTACTAGAAGTCCTAGCAACAGCAATCAGGGAACAAAAAGAAATAAAAGGTATTCAAATTGGCAAAGAAGAAGTCAAACTCTTTCTTTTCGCAGATGACATGATAACTTTATGTGGAAAACCCAAAAGACTCCACCCCCCAAATTACTAGAACTCATATAGCAATTCAGTAATGTGGCAGGATACAAAATCAATGCACAGAAATCAGTTGCTTTCTTATACACTAACAACGCAACTGTAGAAAGAGAAATTAGAGAAACGATTCCATTTACAATAGCACCAAAAAGCATAAGATACCTCGGAATAAACCTAACCAAAGAGGTAAAGGATCTATACTCTAGGAACTACAAAACACTCATGAAAGAAATTGAAGAAGACACAAAAAGATGGAAAAATATTCCATGCTCATGGATCGGAAGAATAAACATTGTTAAAATGTCTATGCTACCCAGAGCAATCTATACCTTCATTGCCATCCTGATCAAAATTCCAATGACATTTTTCAAAGTGCTGGAAGAAACAATCCTAAAATTTGTATGGAATCAGAAAAGACCCCAAATCGTCAAGGAAATGTTGAAAAAGAAAAACAAAGCTGGGGGCATCACGTTGCCCAATTTCAAGCTATATTACAAAGCTGTGATCACCAAGACAGCATGGTACTGGCACAAAAACAGACATGTAGACCAATGGAACAGAATAGAGAACCCAGATATGGACCCTCAACTCTATGGTCAAATAATCTTTGACAAAGCAGGAAAAAACATGCAATGGAAAAAAGACAGTCTCTTCAATAAATGGTGCTGGGAAAATTGGACAGCCACATGCAGAAGAATGAAACTTGACCATTCTCTAACACCATTCACAAAGATAAACTCAAAGTGGATGAAAGACCTCAATGTGAGACAGGAATCCATCCAAATCCTAGAGGAGGACATAGGCAGTAATCTCTTTGACATCAGCCACGGCAACTTCTTTCAAGACACTCTCCAAAAGCTAGTGAAACAAAAGCAAAAATGAACTTTTGGGACTTCATCGAGATAAAAAGCTTCTGCACAGCAAAGGAAACAAACGGTCAACAAAACAAAGAGGCAACCCACAGAATGGGAGAAGGTATTTGCAAATGACACTACAGATAAAGGGCTGGTATCCAAGATCTATAAAGAATTTCTCAAACTCAACACCCAAAAAACAAGTCAAAAAGTGGGCAGAAGATATGAAAAGACACTTCTCTGAAGAAGACATACAAATGGCTAACAGACACATGAAAAAGTGTTCATCATCATTAGCCATCAGGGAAATCCAAATCAAAACCACATTGAGATACCACCTTACACCAGTGAGAATGGCCAAAATGGACAGGGAAAGAAATAACAAATGTTGGAGAGGTTGTGGAGAAAGGGGACCCCTCTTACACTGTTGATGGGAATTCAAGTTGGTACAGCCACTTTGGAAAACAGTGTGGAGGTTCCTCAAAAATTTAAAAATAGAGCTTCCCTATGACCCAGCAATTGCACTACTGGGTATTTACCCCAAAGACACAGATGTAGTGAAAAGAAGGGCCATATGCTCCCCAATGTTCATAGCAGCAATGTCCACAATAGCCAAACTGTGGAAAGAGCCGAGGTGCCCTTCCAACAGATGAATGGATAAAGATGTGGTCCATATATACAATGGAATATTACTCAGGCATCAGAAAGGATGAATACCCAACTTTTACATCAACATGGATGGGACTGGAGGAGATTATGCTAAGTGAAATAAGTCAAGCAGAGAAAGTCAATTATCATATGGTTTCACTTATTTGTGGAACATAAGGAATAGTATGGAGGACATTAGGAGAAGGAAGGGAAAAATGGGGGCGGGAATTGGAGGGAGAGATGAACCATGAGAGACTATGGACTCTGAGAAACAAACAGGGTTTTAGAGGGGAGGGGGGAGGGGGGATTGGTTAGCCCGGTGATGGGTATTAAGGAGGGCACATACTGCATGGAGCAGTGGGTGTTACGCAAAAACAATGGATCGTGGATCACCACATCAAAAACCAATGATGTATTGTATGATGACTAACATAATAAAACTTTAAAAAATTAAAATTATAAAATAAAAATTAAAAAAAAAAGCGAAAGAAAGACTGTTTTTGTGTTGGACTAGTAGTGAAAGGTCCATGCAAGAGACATTTATTTCATCAGAAATGTTGGAGGCTAGCATTTTTTTTATTGTAGGAGAGGAATAAGGTAGTCTAGGTTTGCAGAACAGCTTGAGCAAAGGAGAAGAGGTAGTCATTAAAACTGGCTTCACATATGATCCCAGGGTCCTGGGATTGAGCCCAGCCTTGGGCTCCCTGCTCAGTGGGGAGTCTGCCTCTCACTCTCCCTCTGCTCATCCTGTCTTTCTCTCACTTGCTCACTCTCAAATAAAATCTTTAAAAAAAAAAAAAAAACTTTGAGATAAAACTGGCTTTGCAATAGTGTCAAGAGTGGACATCAAGGGGTGCCTGGGTGGCTCAGTGGTTATGCATCTGCCTTCAGCTCAGGTCATGATCCCGGGGTCCTGGGATCGAGTCCCACATCAGGCTCCCTGCTCAGTGGGGAGTCTGCTTCTCCCTCTCCTCCCTGCTCGTACTCTCTCTCGCTATTTCTGTAGCTATCTCTCTCTCAAATAAATAAAAATCTTAAAAAAAAAAGAAAAAAGAGTGGAGTTTGAGGATTTGAGGTCTAGAGTGTGAAGAAGACACATTTAGAAAAAGAATGTTTGATTGCCACACTGAGGAAAGTGCCTAAGTAGGCAGAGTCCATTGCAGATACTGAAACAGCAAAAATATTTTTTGTATTTGAGTTCTAAGAACTGCTCAGTGGGGAGTCTGCCTCTTGCTGTCCTTCTGCTAGTGCTGTCTCTCTCTCACTTGGTCACTCTCAAATAAAACTTTAAAAAAAAAAAAAAAGACTGAGATAAAACTGGCTTTGCAATAGTGTCAAGAGTGGAGATCGAGGGGCGCCTGGGTGGTTCAGTGGTTAAGCGTCTGCCTTCGGCTCAGGTCATGATCCCAGGGTCCTGGGATTGAGTCCCACATCAGGCTCCCTGCTCAATTCTAAGAACTCAAATGGAAGAGACAAGAAGCAAGTATGCCAGCCGTGCTTTGCAAAATCTGAAACGAAGGATTGTAAGAACGTGAACTATTAGTTTGAGAATGGAAGGGAAGGGGTATGGGAGAGTTTATATCCTACAGATTTCCCTTCGGTAACCAGATCTAACCAACTTCCATCCAACTTCCAAAACTGTCATATTTCCACTGTACTTTCCAAAGGAAGACCATTTAGAATAGCATGGCCGTTTGGACACTTCAATATACTTCAGATGCGTGTTACAAATCTCCTAACCTAGAAGTCCAAGAGGGCACAGAATAAGCATGGTGCATTCTCACCAGGAATGTAAGTTTTTATCAGGTAGAGAATATAAAACAAGGCCTTTTAACAAAACACCATGGCTACAAGAGAAAAATTAAAATACACAAAAGAGTTTAGCCCCTAAAATAAGACGTCAAAGAAGTTTTGTGCTTGGGCCATATTCTCAACTTCCTGTGGACATAAGATCACTCTCACCTGCTGTTAGGGCTACTGAAATAGTTTGGAAAACCCCAGGCAAGTGCTACAGAGATGAAGATGAAGCTTTTTGGGGGTGACAGACCTAGAAATAATGTCAAAGTTGGTACTAAGTGATTTTGGAACAGAGAAGAGGCTTCTGACACTGCTCGTGGCAGTCAGTGTCCCTCCCAGAAAAACTTCCCAGGTGAGGAGGTGATCCTTGAATAAGTCAACCAGATAGAAAAGAGGTATTCTTAGGCAAAATGAACCAGAAGTAAAGAGACATGAGATGGGGGTGTGTTTGCATCCCCACCATTTCAGTGTAGCTGGAGTGTGTAGAGTATGGAAAGGTAAAAGGCAGAAAATACACCTGCGTCATGAACATGAAGGACCTTAAAAAAAACACAATTGTGATAAATATCCTGCAAATGCCTTGCAACTGTATGAAGTATGAAGAAATGTATGAAGTGGTTTTTAGTAATTATTTTTCCATTAGAAAATGATAGAGTAGAACTCAGTGTGCTAATTTATATTAATAGGAGCAAAGGCTTTCCCATTCTCAGCAAAAACAGCTGTTCTGTCTCTGTGCTTTACGTCAGAGGTTGAACATTCACGTCGTGGGTCAGACATAATGCAGAGGAGTTAGGCAGGCCTGGTATGTCACACACACACACATTAGTGACTAAGCAAAGGCGTTAAAAAAGCATTCATATTCAATTGATCTTTGAGTAGTTGGGCTACAAAATATCTGCTATTTTGTACAAGAGCTGCAACTTTGCACTTTCTACTTCAAGTTTCCTAAAGATTCATTATCTTTTTCTATTATGTGCATGTCTTTCTTATACACACAAGGAATATTTAAGTGTTAAAACTAATATGGCCAATCTAAGGCAAAGAAAAGGGATGGAGGACCAAGTCAGCCAGAAAACTAAGAGGATAGAGAAGTAGAATCTTACTCGTTTCCATGTGCTTCTGTTTTTTAGATTTTTATTTAGCAAATGATGGAGTTCAAGGCAATGTAATATATATATATTCTAATTGGTATATCATGATTAATTTTTTAAAATGCTATCTGCTATACAAAATAAATAAAAATTATTTCGGAATTCTTACTTTTTTAAGATTTATATATTTAAAGATTTTATTTGAGAGAGAACGAGTGGGGGAGGGAGCCAGAGGTGGGACTCAATCCCAGGACCTGAAATCATGACCTGATGCTTAACCAACTGAGCCACACAGGCACCCCAGGATTGATTGATTTATTTGAGAGAGAGAGCGTGAGAGTGATGGAGCATGTGTGCATGAGCTGGGGGGGGGGGGTGCCGGGGGGGGGGGGGCAGGGGGGGAGAGAGAATCCCAAGCAGACTCCATGCTGAGCTCAGAGCCGGACATGGGGCTCGATCTCATGACTCTAAGATCATGAACTTAGCCGAAACTAAGAGTCAAGACGCTTAGCCAACTGAGCCACCTAGGCGTCCCTATTTTGGGATTCTTAAAGAGGTTTATTTTCTGTCTAGCAAGAATAAACTTTAAAAGATGGTGGTATCAAAGCTCAACTTAACTCACTTGAAGGTGTCTGCAAAACTTTGTGTGACAGTAGGGGGCACTCTTGCCCCCTACTAGGATCAGTTCATGTTCCTTCATCTTTTTAAACAGGGTTTTTTTTGGAGGGACTAGCTGAACTTGGAACTTGTGGGCTTCTACTTTGTTGTTGTATAAGGATTGATTTTTCTCAGTAATATGTGTCTTTCAGACAATTGGTGCAACCTTTGCAGCCATGATTGGAGCTGGAATGATGGTACGATCAATACCATATGACCAGAGCCCAGTCCCAAAGCATGTTGCTTGGTTACTACATTCTGGTATGTTCTAATTTTAAATTTTTATTTAACAACTTCATTACTATTTTTTTTTTTTGGTGGCTCTTCACAATTGTAAATGACTTGTGCATAATTTAATAAAACCTTATGTTTAGAAAACACTTAGAGTTTTTCATACTCATGTGGTTGTTTATTACCAGACCTCTACTCTGAAAAATGATTCTGATACTAAGACCATGGACATCCCCAGTATTACATTTGGCCTCCTGTGACAGTCTAGTATATGTAGAGATTTCCTTTATGTATTTTGTCTACTCCTGGGAGGGTTTCAAACCTGATACACATTACTTAAGAATTGTTTTTGTTGTGTATTTTTAGAAAAATTTAAAAATGAGGGTGGAGAAGAAAAGGATGCAGTAAGAAAATAGGAGTAGAGGATTTTGCAGTAGAGCATTGGAAGAAAGAATACAGTAAAAAAGATCTTTGGAAATGTACATTTGTGTCTGATACAGTTAGCTGGGTCATTATTTAGATAGGTTTAGCACGAAGTTACAGTGGGCAGGGCAGAGGCTGTCCACCTGTGGTATTGTAGGACAGTTGTAATATCCTTTTATAGGTACATGTTGTGATACCACCCCTTAATTTTGGAGACACAAATACTTTAGATAAAGTGTTTTCCATCTCAGGTATCCCGGGATAGTCTCTGTCTGTGGGTTGAACAAAGAGCCAGCTAGACCCAGAAACAAAAGTACTTAGATACATGTTCTCTACCACAAAACAAGACATTTTATTTTTTCTAATTTGTTTTTTGAGTATAGTTGACACAATGTTATAGTAGTTGCCGGTGTACAACATAGCGATTCAGCTTCCCTATACGTTTTGCTATACTCCCCACAAGTGTAGCTACCATCTGTCACCATACAGCACTATTACAGTATCACTGACTGTGTGCCCTGTGTTGTGCCTTTTACTCTTGTGACTTCATTACGTAACTGGAAGCCTGTATCTCCCACTCCCCTTCACCCATTTTGTACACCCCGCTACCTCCCCTCTGGCAACCATCAGTTCTCTGTCTTTAAGGGTCTGTTTCTGCTTTTTATTCGTTTATTTACTTAAATAAAACAAGACAAATTTTGTAAGCATTTCCCTGAAACTTCTAGGGAAACAGACTGTGAAGTGTTTCTAACATAGGTTAGTAAATGGAAATTAGGTATTTGGCATCCAGTATAACAAATTTCTGGTATGAGCTATGTCATTTACATTCTTTATGTGCTATCTTTGTTTTGGTAAATATGAGACAGCATGACTTGACAACCTTGGTTATCAAGTCTCTTCTGTTAGGTGTGAGGTTATTCAACCATAGATATTCTCCATGGGGCTTTATAGGATAAAATCCTTGTGATTGAGGGAGGTGGTCCACTATCTTCCAGTACCAATAACCTGCTTTTAAGAAAAAAATTATTCAAGATACATCGTGTACTTCTATAAAATGTAATATTTCTGAGTGCCATCTATTTAAGGATTATTCTGCTTTAGAACAAGTACATACCATAGTAGTATACAGAACTTTTTTTTTTCTCTTGAGTATGTACCCTTGCATTAAAACACCAAAAACCTCACCATCTGAGTTTAGCATTAGTATTTTACCCAGAGAATGGAGTTCTGCACCTGTTTCCCATTTTAGACACTGAGTTCCTTGAGAAAACAGGTTCAGTGTTTTTATCTCTGATAAATAGTAGATACTTAGTGACTTACTGAATTAAATTAAAATAGCTATGTAGTTTGAGTTTAGAATAAGGGCTATTTGGGTTGTTTAGAAAACTTAATCTGGTATTATTACAGTATATAAATTACTTGGGTCAAAGTATTTTATGTGTTGGAGGGGGTCCCCAAGACCAACCATTCATTCATTTAGTGTTTTTTTAGGAGTCCTAGGACTCGGCATATAGTTGTACTCAGAGCTAAGGTTTGTTACAATAAAAGGACACATGATAGCATCTGCAAGGGGAAAAAATATAGGCAGAGTCTGGAGAAATTCATCCATGGGCCTTCAGTGCTCCCTCCTTTCTTTGAGGGGACTTATCAAGGAAGTGAAAAGAGCAGTGAGATAGAAGCCCATTAGAGACTTGGTGCCTGAGGGTTTTTATTAAGGACTGATCATGTAAGCACCTTCATAGCAACTACCAAAATACGGATTTCCAGAAGGAAAGCAGGCTTTCAGCATAACTCACATTGTTTTCACAAGCAGTCTAACCCTCCCAGTTACAGAATGCTTCATCTGCCAAGTTCTTAAGTAGCCAAGGACCAGCCCTGCAAGCAAGTCTTTGTAAAGATGACCTTAGGCCTGTTCTGGTAACCCTTCCCTGTACAGCATGAATGCCAGTTTTTGCTTTACATTTCATCCGTATCTTGAGAAGCTGTGCAGGCAGGCATTAGCATTTCCATTTCATGGATGAGGAAGTGGAGGCTGTGTGAGGTCACACTGGCAGGTGCCACAGTCAAAACTGAACACCCTTATTTCTTCAAGTCCAGCCCTCTGTCCACTCTTTTCTTTCACTGGTATGATTGAGATGAGACCTGAAGGGGGTTTGGATGACCGAAGGGCATACCCTCACAGTATTAAAGGGACATCAGAGTTAACTTTTGACCAGTATTAACATCCCAGTGCATTCCATTTTCATTTTTCATCCAAATGTTTAGCACTGTGTCAACACAGCTGTGGTCTTAGGACTAAGTGTGCAGGAATTACTGAAATGATCGTTGGAAAACTATTCTAATTGTGTTTTCTCCCCAGCTTTATTAGGATATAATTGACACATAACATCATATAAATTTCAAGATGTGTAACTGGTTGATTTGATACATTTATATATTATAAAATGATTACCACCATAGCATTAGCTAACACTTCCATATTTACCATTTTTTTGTGGTGAGAACATTTAAAATCTATTCTGTTAGCAACATTCAAGTATATGATGCAGGATTAGCTGTAATCACCATGCTGTACATTAGGTCTTCAAATTTATTCATCTTATAACTGGAAATTTATACACTTTGACCAATATCTCATTTCCCCCACACCTCTACCCCTGGAAACCCCCACTCTGCTGTTTCTCTGAGTTTGACTTTTTTAGATTCCTAATATAATTGAGATCATATGATACTTGTCTTTCTCATATTTCACTTAGCATAATGCCCTCGGGATCCATTCATGTTGTCAAAAATGGCAAGATTTCATTCTTTTTTATAGCTGAGTATTACTCCATTTTGTTTATACACCACATCATCTTTACCCATTCATCCATTGAAGGACAATTTGGTTTTTGTATCTTGGAGATTGTGAGCAGTGCTGCTGGGAGCACAGTCATCTCTATGAGATCCTGATTTCAATTCTTTTGATTATAAACTCAGAAGTGGGATTGTTGAATCATATGGTAGTTATAGTTTTACTTTTTTGAGGAACCTCCATACTTTTCCATAGTGGCTGTGCCAGTTGGATGAATGCCAGTTTGATTCACAATATAATATTGAGCTATCCTTGTTAGTTTTGTAATTGGTATGTCCTTAAGCAGCAAACATCTATTACCATTTAAGATTTTTATGAAAAAATATCATTGAAAAATCTCTGACAATCTCCTTAAAAGTTTTGCTGAAGCTACAGGAAGGCTGGACTACAGCTTCCCACACCATCAGAAAACCTGGCCTTAGAGAACAGACAGGCTCACCAAAGAGCCAGATGTTGGAGAACAGACCTTTGGAGGGATCTGCCCACAGCTGATGAGAAAGTCCTGGAGGACCAGACCCCCACCCCCACCCTCCCCACCCCCGCCAGAGAGGCCTCAAACTTAGCGGCTACTGTTGTGAAAAGGCCAGGACTCAGGTGCCCACATTCTGTGAGGACAAGTCTCTCAGAGGGCCAGAACACATAGAGTCTGATTGCCAAAGAGCTAGTCCACGAGTGTTGGACCTCTCAGAGGACTGTGGCATCTGGGATGAGACCTGGGAGAGCATGGTAGCCAGGATCTTTGGAAGACTAAGCCACCCAAGGGCCAGACCCCCAGTGATAAAAGCTCCAGAGATAGAATCTCCAATAAACCTAGCCATGAAGAACGGAAAAACCAGAGGATTGTACCATGACTGTCAAGGCCACCTGGGAAACTGTCTTTGACAGGGTCAGCCTACACAGGAGAGGACCACTGGAGGGACAGGTCATGGAAAACAGGACCACCAGGCCAGACCCTGGAGAGCCAGGGGAGGCCCAGGTGCCACGGGGTGGGGGTGGCGGAGATGCTATGAAACGGCCATGAGGGAGGCAAGGCCTCGCTCATCCTCCCTGGTACCAGCTCTACGTCCTGTCCCCGGCCATTGGTGGCTCACGGGGTCAGGAGAACCTGAAGC
This sequence comes from Neomonachus schauinslandi, assembly GCF_002201575.2. NCBI lineage: Eukaryota > Metazoa > Chordata > Mammalia > Carnivora > Phocidae > Neomonachus > Neomonachus schauinslandi. The sequence continues at coordinate 110,454,040 of NC_058408.1, forward strand.
AATGAGCTGGCACATCAGTATAGGGAAGGGAGGAGGAAGGACACTCTTTGATCCTCTGTCTGTGGCTTAATGCAAATTTCAGGACAAAGAGTTACCTGCGGTGAGTAAAGTTGGGAGCCTGCTGGAGAGTAAAGGTTTTTCTTGGCTTCTGCAAAAAAAAATAGATTTTTTTTTTTTTTTTTTTTTGCTAAAAATTTTGCTGTCAGTTGTAAAACTGATGGGAATCCTAATAGAAATGTAAAGATTCCTAGAGGAATTTTTATCCAGTGTCTTTCTTACAGCAAAAGATATTTTTAATTGTTCATTATCATGAGATACATCTTTCTACTTGATCTAGAAATGTTACTCTTCACGAAAGAGACACTGGTGTTGAAATTATAGTATGGCCATAGCTGTGCCTATTCCATGAGTTAAACTACGGACATTTAATGTTTTAATAAGAGGATAACTTAACTCTACTCACCACTGAAATAATGCCTTATCTTAAGATTTATTTTTTGAATTAAGGAGTTTGTTTGCTAATTAAATTATTGATAGCTTTCACAGTAATTTTTCTGAACTTGTTTATGAATACCTGACAACTAAAATTACGGTTCACAAGCTGAGATGACATTCCCTATCCACAAGGAAACAGCAGTGCCTGTCCTTGAAGTTCCTTAGGATTAGCATCCTATAGCATTCTCTCGTTTTACCTTGTTCCCTCTTGGCAGCAACAGGTTTGACCTTGAGTTACTCATTTCAAGCCTTTTAATCTGAATTCTTATATATAGCATTGTTGTTGCAAAGAATATACCAGTAGGCTCATATCCAGATAATGAAGTACATAAAATTTGATAAAGTTACTCAAACATCTAGATTAGTGTTTGTACTCTGAGTTGAGACAGTTTAAGAATAGTGTTGTTGTGATTTCGAGTTTGGCTAGCCGCAAGTTTGGGTTGTGGAATTCAGGGGTAGTATTACCTACATACGGGAGAGACTTGGTAGTCCTGTCGTTGAACAGTCAGGTATACGATGTTCAGATGGCCTGTTATTAGAAGTGGCATTTTCTTTTTGGTTGTCATTTAGTAACTACTTCCCTGCTTGCTCTTTCTCCAGGTGTGCTGGGCGCAGTGGTGGCTCCGCTGACGATGCTAGGGGGGCCTCTTCTCATCAGAGCCGCGTGGTACACAGCGGGCATTGTGGGCGGCCTCTCCGCCGTGGCCATGTGCGCGCCCAGTGAGAAGTTCCTGAACATGGGGGCACCCCTGGGAGTGGGCCTGGGTCTCGTCTTTGTATCCTCACTGGGTAAGCGGCTGGGTTTTGATACTTGCTTCTTGGTTTCCTAAAATCATTGATGTGCTTAGTTATCCTAAAGGAGGGAACTTAATTAAGAGTCACTTTTGAAAGTTTAAAAGGGAAACACTAATTAGAGTGTATTTTCTTATTTGGCATCATGGTAAACTGTGATTTTTGGTTTTACCAAATACATCTAAAATGGAAAAGTTGGTCTAGAGAACCTGAAAATTGCTCTTGATGCAAGAGCCTTTCTGTAATGTGAGCAAGTGATTACTTGATGATTATACTCATTGCAGGAATGAGTATAATGGGTTTGCAACTGAATGTGCATAAAATTACACAGTGCATATAGTCAGTCCTTTTCTTACCTGTGCAGTACACCAAAAGAAGGGTTGTTTTGTTTTGTTTTGTTTTTTGAGTAATGTTAATCATAAATCCAATTATAGAGGAGTTCGTCTTTTTTCCTTCCAGGATCTATGTTTCTTCCACCTACCACTGTGGCTGGTGCCACTTTGTACTCAGTGGCAATTTATGGTGGATTAGTTGTTTTCAGCATGTTTCTTCTGTATGATACGCAGAAAGTAATCAAGCGTGCAGAAATAATACCAGCGTATGGAGTTCAAAAATATGATCCCATCAATTCGTAAGTAGTCTTAATGTCTTTCCTTTGTTAATAGGACATTTGTGTTATTATGGTCTATTTTATTTTATGGCTGTATTAGTTTCCTAGGGCTACTGTAACAGACTACAAAGTGAATGGTTTAAACAATGGAAATTTATACTCTTGAAGTTCTGGAGTCCAGAAGTCTGAAATCAAGGTGTCATCAGGGTTGATACCTTCCGAGGGCTCTAAGAGAATCTGCTCCATGCTTCTCTTCTAGCTGCTTGTTTTGGCCAGCAGTCCTTGGCATTCCTTGGCTTGTAGACACATTACCCCAATCTCTACCTCTGTCTTCACAGCATTCGTCCTCTGTGTCTGTCTCTGTCTCCAGTCATTTTGGATTGAGGCCGACGCTACTCCAGTATTAACCTCATCTTAACTCACATCTTGATTACATTTGCAGAGACCCTATTTTGAAATAAGGTCACATTTACAGGTACAGGGATTAGGATGTCACCATATCACATAACCACAATGGGTTTGTCAAATTGTACTATTTTATTTCTGTTACTGTTTGATCTGTTTTATCTCTCTAGTAAGCTATGTATCCACAGAACATTTGATTAGATCGTAACTAAGTGTAGTATTTAGGTATTCAATTAAATCACTATTTGCCTATTTTTGTTGATTAGCTTTATGGTGCAACTGTTATATAATAATGCTTTTCCCTTTTCTTGGACTCTCCACCAAAGTGGCTTGTTTTATCTAAACTTTTTTGAGTTTCATGTTGTCTGTCACATTTTTTAAAGTAATCTTTTTTTTCCTTGAAACTGAAATTCAGTGTAGTGGTTTTTTTAAAATGCTGCCGTAACACAGATTTGTGACAGTTTTCATTGGTTGGCGGTGGAGGGGGTGTTGCCTTGAGGAGATGTATTATATTTAAAAATGTCAGACTTGTGTCTAACACATTTTTGTGAAGGTGTTTCTTTGGTTTTTTCCTGATTATTTCATTGCCTATCACCCAGGGTTTTTTTTTTTTTTTTTTGCAAGATACTACACTCATAAGAGCGTGTCAGAGGATAGAATAATGATTTTTTAAATTGCCCTTTAACATTTCGAAGATGAATCTGCCAGAAGAAAATCTTGACTGTTGTCTAGTCTAGGGCTTCCTTAGTGTTGGCATCTTTTCTTTTTTAATTTCCATTTCATAGACCTATGACAAATAAATCAGTATTGCTTTCTCTTTTCTAGATTAAGAAATAGTTTTTATCATTGTTACTGGAATTACATCATCTGTAACAGGCCATAATTTTCTTTTCCAGGATGCTGGGAATCTACATGGATACCTTAAATATATTTATGCGAGTTGCCAGTATTCTAGCAACTGGAAGCAACAGAAAGAAATGAAGAGCCTCAGCTTCTGACTTCTTTAATACATCAGATATCTTGCTTGTTTAATAGGGACAGGTGTTCATTAAATAGTTTGTACAAGCAGCTTTCATTGAAGTTTAGAAGATAAGACTTGTCATCATGTTTCAGTTGTTCCTGTGATGTGATGCTTCAGGTCTCCTTTATCTTCTGCAGAATAAATTCAGTTGTTCTCTTCCAAATAAGCACACACATTTCCAGTTCTCATGTTTGAGTAATTCATAAATGTTGCAATGAATGTGAAAACTAAAGTTTGTGTTGTGAGAATTTATTCTATTTTAAAATGTATTTGATTGAGTGAAAATTAGCAAACTGTTTTGCTGTATATCATATCAACAAGTAATGTCATAAGTGATGTAGAGGTTTGGTAAAGGGACCAGAGAGAAGCAAAGGGTCACCCTGCAGTCTTTCTTTGACTGCTTAGCACTTGTGTAATTGGTGGTGAGCCAGTGAGAGGGGTCTGGCTATTTGGAAACAAATAAATAATTGCTGTTTTTACATTCGTCTGTTGAACTTAAAAGCACTGAGCATGAAACAAAGATATAGGTGATTCATTCTCCTGATGTTCCTTTCTTTCTCATTGCTATCTTTACAACATACGTGTTATTTTGTTAGGCTTCTTATTGTTTGAAATTGCTAGGATGGTCCAGAATGTTAATCGTATGGAGATTTCCTGATATGTGTTATATATGTTTAAGTTTTATTTTTGAACCTTATAGAACAAAATATCCTTAAAACTCTTCTCAGGATAAAACATTCAAAGCATGAAAACTCTTGCATTTTCAAATACACAAACACTGTGTTCCTAATTGCTGAATTTTTGTGCGTATTTATTGAAATATTGAATAGAATACATCCTTGTCTTTCCCATCACTTCAGGCTTTGAAGCTTTTATCAGAAAAGCCTGTTTGTGGCTCACACTTAAGATTATGAAAGCAGTTTTTCTCCCAAGACTTGGTTTCTTGTGTTCTCTCAGGCTAAGCACTAAACAAAAAAGGAGGACATAGCTAGTCTTTCTTCATGAACTATGTCAGGCAAAACTGTAATAGGCAAAATGCTTCATTAGAGTTCCCCCAGCAGACTTTTTCTTCTCTCCTGCATAGACTATTACTTGACTCTCTTGTGACATTTGTGTTTTGATACAGAAGAGTTATTTTTGGAGGTTCTTAATGAATGAAGTGTGTATGATTATTGAAATGATTGGTATTTTTGACATATTTATTACAGTATCCAGAAGTAATTATTCTGACCACCTCAGATTACATATGGGATGCTTATTTCTGAAATAATAAAGGTTCCAGCCAGATGGTGATTGGTCTGTAATTTTTCCAGCTGAACCATATGCATACTATTTGAATAGAGGATTTGTTTCATTTATTTTCTCTTCCTGACCTAGTGGGTAAAATACAGTGTGATTATGACCATGGTACTTACAGCCAGACTGCCTTTATTTGAGCCCCGCCTCTTCCACTTATTTATGTGATCTTGGGCAAATTAACCTCTCTGTGCCCATTTTTTTATCTATAAAATGAAGATGGTAACAGAACCAACCTCATAGGGTTGGAGTGAAATGTGTGGGCATTTAGTAATATGTAAGTTTTAGCTGCTCTTGCTGGTTTCGGGGGGTGGGCAGTGCGGGGAGTTGTCCTAAGAAAAATCTCAGTGCCAGACTTCTATTTTCTCCCTTCTCCACTTTAGTCTCTACAGTGTCAATGTGATCTTGAAGGTCCTGTTGTCTTCATTTTAGAACCCAAAATTTATATCCCTATGTTTGGACGGTATCACACAAAACAAAATGATAGAATTTCGACAGTGGGTATCAGGCAAAAGCTTATTTAGAAAAACAAGGTGGCTTTTTTCTTTTTAATTTAAATGACTTGGTACTTTATTACATCACTTTTTCTGACTTTGCTAAGACAATGAAGACTTTGGTATATAAAGTGAGTTATATAAAATGTGAATACTTATAAAATAATAAAGCAGATGTAAAGTCATAATGAAAAAAATCCCTGGTTCCCAGGCTCCGTTAACATGCCATGCCACCGAGGGTTTTTCTTCGTATCATTCACAGGGAAGAGTGAAGACCGGCACATGGATAGGCTTTAGGCAAAAAAGAAAAATACCTACTTCTCATTTTTCTAAAACATCACCTGAAGCTTTACAGGATAACTGAGATACGTATTTAAAAATGATCACACAAAAAATAAAGGCCCTTTTGGTTTGCTTAGAACGCTGTCGTGAACAGTCAGAAAACGAGTGTGGCAGGCATCATGCTACTACCTAAACCCAGGGGACACAACCAGGGTCCTTTAGGGCAAGTGTCGTAAGAGCACAGCAGTGAGTTTCCAAGGTGTGCCAGCAGGAAGCCTTCCAAGACTAAACAAGAGTTACAGCACAGAGTAAGGGCAGTGAGGGTGTTTCCCACGCCGGAGTATGAATGGAGGAAGGGTCAGAGAGCAGGGAAGGATGGCAAGAAATGCCAGTTCCCTTGAAGCCCAGTTTCCTGCTCGCAACACGTTATGTGTTCTGTGCTAGGACCCTGAACCCTTGAATGTGTTCTGTGCACTTTAAAATGTTAGGATGTGGAAAGAAAGGCACGTTTCCCTTAAAATTGTTCATCTGGATAGAGGGTGTGTTTCCGTGTTAAAGTTCTTGAAACTGAAAGACACCTGAGATTTGTGTCATTCCAGTACGGTAGGAGGGTCCAGATACCCTGTTAATTGCTAATGATTTAATTATTTGCATATTGTGTGCTAAGTCCTTTGCATAAGTCGTAACATTACTTTGACCTAGGTACTTGTAATCCCCATTTTGCCAAGGACTAAGCTGAAGCCCCCAAGTTTGATATTTATTTGCACAAGGTCATATGGCTGGGAAGAAGTGGCAGAGTTGAATGTCTTAGCCAGTTACACTTAGAAAGTTCGACGGATGCCACAGGGCTGAAATCTTCTTTGAGGATCAAAAGCACTGTACAAATTAAATAGGTTGAGATTTTGCTAAAAATACTTAGAGCATTAAAATTTTAGTGTTTATCAAAAGGGGCGCCTGCAAGGCTCAATCAGTTAATCATCTGCCTTCGGCTCAAGTCATGATGCCGGATCCCGGGATCGAGCCCTGCATCTGACTCCATGCTCAGTGGGAAGTCTGCTTCTTTCTCTGCCCCTCACCCCACTCTTGTGCTCTCTCTCACTACCTCAAAATCTGAAAAAAAAGTGGGGGGGGGGATTGACCTTAGTATCTGAAGAATCATGTAACAAGAAATCATGGTAATCAAGAAACATGGTAATCATGTTTGACTTCCCCAGATCCTATTTCTTATATATAGTACCAGAAACTCCTTTTCTCAGTTGCTGAGATCACCTCTAGCCACGAATCAAAGGATGTTTTGAAGGTCAGTGTTAATCACTAAGATGGAGTCCTCCCTAAATGTACTCAATTTAGCTAGCAGTCAAAATGGAAGCCGTTTTTCAGGAAAAGATAAAGCTATGGTCTTGAAGACTTGGCCTTTTGTAAAGAAGCCGTTCAGGAAGCTGGAGAAAGTTCCCCCAGTATTGATACTTGAAAACTGCAAAAGGAGCAAATTGTGCCAGAAGCAAAGATGAAATTAATTAATGGGGGAGGAGGGATTATATGGGCCATTCTGGCCAGTTAGCATGAGGGCAGGTCCTGCACAGTCTCTTCCTGTCTGCCTTAGTGTTTGATTCGGCCTCACTCATGGCTTGCTATCCTAAGGGGCCAGAGTCTCATAGTTGGTGGGGGATAGTGCAACCTCACTGGATCCTAGAAATAGAGAATTGAGATTTTCTAGCAGGGCCAAACTGACATTCATGCTCACAGATGAGCATACAAGTTGAACAGTTTGAAAATAAGACCTTTCCGTGAGCACTTCGTAAAAATTGCCTGATTACTTGCATGCGGCAGCTAGCCACCATCGTGCTAGCTTTCCTTGCACTTGGACCACCTGGGCTGCTCACCTATATGCCCCAGAGTGGTTTTACATAGCATCACAGAGCTTGGTGAAACAAGGTTCACATGATGATTTCATAGGAAGGGTGTTCTATTTCTTAATTTTATTTGCTCATTAGTCATGTTACCTCGATTCCAAGAGGCTATATTTTTCACACTTCATTTCTGAAATGTGTGTTTAATTTCATGGGTGTTTAATTTTAATGGGTGTTTAATTTCATGATTATCATTTATTCTTCAGATACTAAAACTAGGTTTTTTTGCAAAACTAAGGTTATCCTAAAATCAGTGACATTTTAGAATTTAAAAAAATATGTTATTTTCCAGTGGTTAGTTTTTCCACTTCTAATAGTTCATTGTCCTGTAAGAACAGGTATCTGAAGGATTATCTTTCCGTAATTGTGGCAACTTTTTAAAAAAAAAATTTTATTTGAGAGAACGAGTGGCAAGAGGGGCAGAGGGAGCAGCAGACTCCCCATGGAGCAGGGAGCCCATGTGGGACTCAATTCAGGACCCTGGGATCATGACCTGTTCCAAAGGCAGATGCCCAACGGACTGAGCCAGCCAGGTACCCTAATTGTAGCCACTTTTACTGATGATTCATAAGGAATCTTCTACAAGACAATGCAAACCTAGCCCCACCCAGTTACGTGCATCATGCAGGTTGAATGGACTGACTTCCCAGCAATGCAGAAAGATTCCAAACAGGAGGATCAGTGGAAGTTGAGAGAGAAAGCATTTGTAGTTTGATGTGATCTGACTGTTCATAAGGAGAGTAAGGGATTTGATAGGTTTGTTCGGTTTGCTACTCTGAAGGAATTAACTCAGCACCAACTGTGGGGAGAAACAAGGATGAATGAGAAACTTTCTTCCCTGGCATCACAGCCGGGCTTGAAAGTCTATAAAACAGCATCTGCTGGATAGAGGCAGCGTGTGGTAGCCAGGAGGGATCTGATAGTGAGCAAAGACTCTTAGACCTGCTGACCTTTGAGCAGTGAATGCTGAAGGCAGAAGCCCTTAACTGCTGGTGGGGAATTTAGGGCCCAAACACAAGTCACTCTTTTTAAGAGATCAAGTCAACAAATGTTTATTGAACCCTCTATTAGGTACCATGTAGTTAAAATGTGAGAAATAGCAACTAATGACCCAAGGTAATTGTGAGGTCATTTTCTAGAAACTACGAAAGCATTATCCAGATGGATACGGATTGCTACGGGAGTTCAGAGGAAAGGGGGCAGTTGTGTGAGTGCCCACAAGAATGTAGGTGTCCACACCCCAGCACAGAGGGCTGATGGCCGGAGGGGGCTCCTCGCTTCTGTGGGAAGGGGGATGCTTGGGCAGCCCCCACATGCAGCATCATGGGAGGTGTCCTGCCCTACTTTGCTGGGAATCCTTCTCTGCTTGCAAACCAAATGTGTTTGTGACTCTGCGTGCTCACAAATTGTCTCCCTTACCGTACTGGGTGCCTCGGAAAAGATGGAGATCCGCTCACTATTGCATTTCAGTAGAGAAGTCATTTACAAAGAAGTTGGAAATTATGGCAAGATTTTCACTGTTAATTCCGAGCAGCAGAAAAAACGGGCATTTGGTAGGAAACTGTGTCAGTATATTACAGCTGCCCCTAGTAATTTTTTTAAAACGGAAAGTACATATGAAGAGAAAGTGCAACGGAACACTTTAAAAGAAGATTTTCAGGTTTTAGGAACTTAGTAGAAAGACCCAGAAAGCAGAACATCTCTCCACCCTGTGACCTTTGGCACATCTCTTCTCAGACAAACCGAACCCAGAGCCTTCAAGGTCCCCGTAGCCCTGCCCATGCTGTGTCTGCAACAACGGGATTGAAGTTTACCCCAGGACGGCAGAGCCCCAGCTGCACCTTGCTCATCCACCCTGTCCTGGTGGTGCTGGAGGTGGGGGTGAGGATCTGGAAAGGAGACACCTCTCTTCTGGGAAGCCTGCTGCCAAACCTGCAAAGCACAGAACAGACGCCGGCAAACAGGGCCCATCCAGCTCTGCCTGCGGTTCCCCAACTCTAAGCGCTGGCAGAAGTGGCCAACCTTGGCATTCGTCTTCGCCCCCGCTGCCCAAGTCTCTGGCAATTGCTCTCCCGGCCCTCAACCCTCTTGGTCAGACTTCACATTTATACACGGGCCTGCTGTTAGTCATTTAGACCTGAATTTCAGTGTGCTTTTTTAAAATTTGCTGTGAAATACAACAAAAGGCAACCATTGTTCCGCGTTAAAGAAGCATCCTACATCCTTGAACACAGGAGGAAGGTATTTTTTGGAAACAGGATGCTGTTGACAAAGGGAAGGAAAGCGATGCACCCCGCTCCTGGCAATGGGCCACCTAATCGAACAATTGTTTTCATACAGCACACTTTCACATTACCCTCTCATCAAAAGGACGTTTCTCTCCAGCTTCAGCTACTCCTTTCCTGAGAAAGAGAAAAACTGAGAAACAGAAAAGTTGAGCAATTTGTCCAGGGTCACACAAGCTAAAACGTGGCAGAGCTCTGGTTAGAGCCTGGAACCTGTGACGCTAGAGTGTAGGGGAGGGAGGAAGATGGAAATCGCAGACGGGGGTCCTGGGTCCCCCACTCCAGGCTGAAATCACAGGGTAGGGGTGAGGTGATGGGGGCAAAGGGCCAGGAGCTGCAGAGACACAGAGAGACAGAGACAGGAAGGCAGGCAAAGGACTATTCCCATCAGATGGTGGCTTCCCAAGGATGCCAGTACCAACATGAGTGGCCACAGGATAAAAGAAGACAGTGCCTGCAAGTCTCCCCAGGTGCCTTGGTGGTGTGGAAAAGGTGACCTTCCAGCATGACTTCCATGGAGGAGCCCGGGCCCGCTGTTGGCCACCATGGTGAGGCAGGGTTGCCCACCAGCCATGGCTACGGGTAGGCAGCCCACACCCAAGGGGAGGGGACATTTGGAGGATGCACAGCATCCGTGAGAACCCAGGGGACCAGGGACGGCAGGGGTGGAAGGGACAGACCCTGGATTTGCCAGCCTTATTCCAGTAGCAGGAGGCAGGCAAAACCCAGGGAGCTGGAAGCTTACGAGGAAGTTCGGATCAACCGTAAAACATAGAGGAAGCTATTGGTTTATTGTACAATTTGGGGGTGGCATGTAAGCTAAATATCAACGTGGGTTATTTTCAGCTACTTGTGAGCTCTCATGGAAGCAGCGTTAGAAAAGAACCTCAGCTTTGGAGTCAGGCAGACCTGGTTCCAGATGAGAAGTTACCACAAGTCTTTTTGTGAGATGAAAGAAAACCTCACTTTCCCTTGTTGCAAGCTGGAGATTCAGTGCCTGCCTCCCTGAGCTTGTGTCTGGCTTCTCCATTATAAACTGATCTGCAGTTTGCTAAGCAAATAAAGGAAGGAGAGTCATTTCTGATCAACTAGAGGGTTCATAAAACATCTTTGAAAGAAAAGTGTCACACAGGTGAAGAGTGAAGTGTGGGGACTCCGGCCAAAAGTGTTCTACCTGTAAAGGGTGGAGACGCTTCAGGCATTTTCCTAATTGACTATAGAAATCACAAATCTGACTTGAAAATTTTTTCTTCCTTGTAAATTCCCCTGCGTGTTAGATGTGTCTCTGGAGCCTTCTCAGGAAGGCTTCCAAGTGTCCAAAATCACCTTTAGAAATTATTCAAAGCCTCAAATCTTACTATTTTTGTACCCAAACTGCATATGCTTAAAACTAACAGGTAGGTGTTCCTGTTAAAATGCTTCTCATTTTCACCTCTCTCAACTCAACATGAGATTTCAAATATTCTAAAGAGCCAAAGGTGTTTCTTCCTTTTTTAAAGTTGGAAGTTGATAGCTATCTTTGAAATGTTAAAAAAGCAGGTGAAAACTTGTGAACAGTGATTGTCTCTGGGTAAGGAGTGGGGGGATTGGGTGGAACTTTATGCCCTGTGTTATTTAACTTAGTGGGGGGCCGAAATTGCTTCAGTAAGTTTTCATAAGCGTTTGCAAAGCAGCGTGGAATTCTGACATCTGAATCTATTCTTCCCGTTTAAACATATGGGTCCCAGTAACACTTGCAAATCTGTGAATTCTGTGTGTGAGAGGATAAGGAACAGAGCCCTGGAGATAGCCAGTTCTTCTGGCCCTGATCTGTGATCTGTGGTGAGAAAAAAGCTGTGTTGAGAACCTAACATCTGTTTCCGACTCCACAGTTGTGGGGCTGAGAGGCCGGGGAAAATTACCCAAGTCCAGCGGGTCCAGACAAATCTCCCTCTCTACTAGCCTGAGAGTCTAATGTCTGCACCATTGCTCAGCAATTAGAGTTCAGCTTTAAGATTTGGCTGAATCCCTGCCGCCTTGGGCAGGAGGTTGCTCTTTTCTCCTCTGCTAATAGTTTGCCAAGAGCAAAAATTACCTGTTACAACAACAACAGGTAATGGGTGGGTGGTAGCCAAAGGTATGCTGTTGTGCAGAGAACTTGATGGTGGCACCCCAAATGACCTCACATAAAAATAAATAAAGTAGTGGTAATAGTCCTTGATGTGGACCACAGATGCAGTTCCAATTTCAGGAAACGTCTTTAGGAAACTGTGTGGAGTTTATGGACCTGTAACGTGCAATCTAAGTAAGAACAGGGTGCTGGCTGGCAAGTGCAGCCTCAGGACCAGCCTCACCCTCTTCCCAGCCCTCTTTCCCACACTGGCTGCTCAGAAGTCTCTCCTAGGCTCCAGCCCCTGAGTTGTCCCTGGGCGGCCCCCCAGGGTCTTCCCAACCACACCCTCTGGCATGGCCACTGCCTGCTCAGAACACCCCTTAGAAAGGGAATCAGGCAGGGGCTGGGCAGGTGACTCACATGACATGACATATGGTCCTTAAGGCCAGTGGCCCAACCTGTTTCTTTGGGTGGAGTGGGATGTGAGGGCGATCTGGCTGCGACATCTGTCACCGCATTGATCGCCAGGGTTGATTCGGCTGATCTGGCTGGCTAGGCGGGTGTCCCCTTCCTCCCTCACCGCTCCATGTGCGTCCCTCCCGAAGCTGCGCACTCGGTCCAAGAGGACGACCTTCCCCGATAGAGGAGGACCGTTCTTCGGTCAAGGGTATACGAGTAGCTGCGCTCCCCTGCTAGAACCTCCAAACAAGCTCTCAAGGTCTTTGGGTGGAGTGCTTTACAGTTTTTGTAAATGCATAAAAGCTGACTTTCAGAAAACATCCCCAACTACCGATTTGCTCACCAAGCTATCTGAGCATGTGGTTTAAATTGTGTCTCTAATCTCTGGCCAGAGAGGAGGGCCAGTGAAGCGCCCCATTGGCCAGTCTCGGGCAGCAGGGAATGTCTGCATTGGCTGCCAGGAACCAGCAAGACCCCGGGCAGTGGAACCAGATACTGGCATCTTCCCATGTGCCCTTGGAAACTGGAAACCAGATAGCCAGTTGGTTGGTTAGAAGGGCACACTCATTAGGGCACAGGACAGATGGACATGATACCGCAAGGGCAAACACAAATTCTGTGTATCTGCACAGCTGCCTCCACCAACAGAGGCTCCCTGGGGCCAGGCACAGTGCCTTCTGCGTCCCCTGTGCACGACCTAGCCCACAGAATATGTCCAGCGAGTAGGTGACGATGGTGGACTCTGCCCTATGCCCGCCCTTGTAAAATGTTTCCTTCCTCCATACACTTGCTCAGGCTGATCCTATACCTGAAGCGCCTTTTCATTTCGTCCTAAACATCTGTCAAGGTCCAGCTGCAGCCCCACCTCCTTCACAGCTCTATCAGTATCCACCGTGTCACCCATGGCCCCTCACACATGTGTGCTCATTCAGGCTTGTGTCCATCTCACAGATGGGAAGCAGACTCAGAGACATTTAATGGCAAGTGCAAGGTCACACTGCTGTTAGATGGCAAAGCAAGAGCTCAAACCCAGGTCATCTGATTCCAGGCTCTCTGCTCCCTACATTTCATGGATTGCTTGAGACTCTTCCCTGAGGCTTTTCGAAGGGTTTTATGGCCCTCCCTGCCCCATCTTAGGAATGCACAGGAAGATCTGTTTGGTGGCATGATTACTGACACTAAAAGTTAACGTTCAACACCGGGAAGTGGCCCTTCCCTGATGGGAGTTTCCTGCTCTGACCACCGAGGCTAGCGCCGGGAGTTCCCAGGGCTGGGCATTTATAGCTCTGTGTGCTACAGTTCACTAAATACTCTCACCTTCTCGAAAACCTGGTTTTTCCTCTTGGGAGCGGCTGACTCTACCCTTTATGAGAATTCCAAGGCTGCTGGTGCCCTGCCCATTGGGAAACACCTTACTGTATCACCCTATAAACATCTGAGGTAGCCCTAGGAGGACCTCTGCGGCACAGCTGTCTCCCCACGACGTGAGGTTTCGGCCACCCCACCATGAGGTTTCTAGTCGTCTCCAGGCTGCTCTGCATCTTGCTCCTCTGCTTCTGCATCTTCTTCGTGGAAGGTAGGGCCATCTCCCGGGGTGCTGGCTCCCGAGCAGAATGCAGGGCCTGGGAAGGTTGGAATCAGGAAATGTGGGAGGGCAGGCCCCCCAGGAGGCAGTCTTGGGCCCGGGAAGACAAGCTGTCACTCCTAAATCTGTAGCACCTCTATCCACAGTGGCAGCACCCCCCAATCTACATCTGCAGCCACAGCTCCCCTAAACACACACACAAGCTATGTAGAAAGTGATGTGTCGGGCGCCTGGGTGGCTCAGTTGGTTAAGCGACTGCCTTTGGCTCAAGTCATGATCCTGGAGTCCCTGGATCGAGTCCCGCATCGGGCTCCCTGCTCGGCGGGGAGTCTGCTTCTCCCTCTGACCCTCCCCCCTCTCATGTGCTTGCTCTCTCTCATTCTCTCTCTCTCAAATAAATAAATAAAATCTTTAAAAGAAAAAAAAAGAAAGTGATGTGTTTACAGCAAACACACAACCTCCCGGCAAGATTGATTCATGCACCTGAACCCTACCAAGCTAGAAATGCTGGAGCCACTCTCGTGTAGGTGTATCATGCTTGCAGGACAGTACATTTGCATTGAGTAAATGAATGAATGAATTAGTAGACTGAGTCTGAACATCCCCAGATCTTATGCACGGCAACCACGTGCAGCAGACGCAGCAGACCGGGTGAGCATGTGTGTGCTGGGTGGGTAGACATGCTTGTGTGTGTTTGCAAGTGGGGGAGAATGTTCCTTGCACCTCTGTGGATATGAGTATTTAGCTCTCCTGCCTTTATTGTTTCAAGTAGCTATTTTGAGCTTTTTCTCTTGCCTACCCCTCTAGACATTGCCCATCTATTATTATTACTATTATTATTTTTAGCAATTACGGAGATTTTAACATTTATTGGAGTTGGGGATATGGACATATAGGTGGGGCAAAAAACACCCGTACTTTCATGACTCAAGAATAACCATGTTCAACATTTTATTTCTTTTTAATATTGCAGGCAAGCATTTTTTTTGAAATTAATATATCTCCATATGTTCAATGTTGTATCTCTTTGTTTATCACTGTATTATTATAATCACCAAAAATCCTTATGATTGAAATTATTCTGGAAGCATTTACACCAGAATGTCAACAGCAATCATCTGAGCAGTGGGATTATAGGAAGTATTTGTTTTCTAAAGTTTCTGTCATGAACGTTGGCTGCATGTGTAATATGGAAAACAGTGATTAGAATTCCTCATCAACACAGCCCAAAGCAATGCAATCTGTCAGACCTCTAATCTGGGGACATTGTGAGAGGTTGCCACTATTACCTTAATGACAACTCATTGAAGATAAATACTTTTCCCCATAAAGTTTCCAACCCATTTAGGAGCGTCCCTGGCATGGGCTTCAACGTAGTGTTATTTTAGTAATATTTTAAGTAATATTTTGAGGTATAACTTGCCATCAAGTGAATGTGCTGTGATGAATTTCATGCTTACACATTTAGATGGTTCACAACGTTGTGCTATTTTAAGCATGTGGTAAAAAGCATCTGCGTATATAAAACACGTCGTGTATTTAAGATTATTTCCTTAGGCTAGATTGCCAAAGGGAGACTACTAGGTCAACAGGCATAGACACTTTGAGTGATGGTGCTCTTTTTTGGACAGGAACGTGAGAAAGACAGTATCTGCCCACACTGACTTTGTTATTTCTGGAAAAAAAAAAAAATCACCTCCAGGCCCACCCTTCCCCACCACCCAGCCCTCCCATAGCCTGGCCCATCCTGAGTCTCCTTGAATAAATCCTCCTGACCCCAGCACTCTGGGAGCAGAGGATCATTCAAGTCATTCCTTCACAGATCCAACCCCATGGTGTCCCTAAGCATGCTAAGGAAGGGTCTCTGCCCCTCTGTGTCCACCCTCAGGGAGAAAGAATTCTAGTCATCTTAGCAAGCCCTGGAAATGCAGGCTCTGCTGTTCCCGAGTTCCTAGCCCTGCCCTGACGACCCAGAAAGGTAAGCACCTCACCCTGTCCAGATGGTAAGAAGAGGTTCTGGGGAGGCTGTGAGACAGGTGGTATATGTGGATCAGCCCCCAGCCGTGCCTGGCACGGAGGGGCCACAACAGATGTGACCTTGGCCTAATGGAACTTCCAGTCTAATGGGGGGAGCCGATCCCTCCCCCCACCAAAAAAAGTCAAAGAAGTAATCATTTTGAACCAAATACCTTCTGTCAAGAGAAAGAACAGAATGCGATTTGAAAACGGTACTGGGAACATCCCTACCCTGGGTGGGAGGCGTCAGAGGAGGCCACATTTGAGACCTGAAGAAAGGCAAGGAGCCGGAAGGAGGAATGTGGAGGGGAGGGTTCGGGCAGGGAAGCAGCAGGCGTAGGGGCCTGAGATGGGCAAGAGGGAGCCATGGAAGACAGAGAGGCTGGTGAGTCTTCGGGAGGTGTTCATGGAAGCTACTAACCAAGGCAGGACTGGCCTCGTGAGTTGGCACATGAGGAAAGGTGACCAATAGGGGGATGGAACTCACAGGTTCAGAGAGTCCCAGGATGCAGGCAGGCAGCACGAGTCCCAGGAGCCCGGCTGGAGAGGAAAGCTGGGCTCCATGCCAGGGTGAGGCCAGGAGGAACAAGACTGCCCTCTCCCACAAGGCCTGGGCGGAGTGGGGGCACTGGATGCTGAAGGAGACAGGCCCATGGGGGGCTGCACGCCCCCAGTTCCCAGCACTGGCCTAGGCTGGGGGCCTGCTGGAGCATGGGAATTGCCGGGCCCGGGTGTGAAGTTAGCACTCCTACACTTCCGCTCCCCTTTGGTAGGAGGGCCCCACAGCCTGGGGCAGGCAGAGCCCCCAGGGGAAAGCTGCCGAGCCTTGAGCCAACAGGCCTGATACTAATCCAGGGCCCCTGCCCCCCACTCTCTGCAGCCTAAGGCCCCTCCCAGGGGTCTGAGAAGGCCCCAGCCATGCTGGCTTCTCTGGGACCATGGTGCAGGGAACCCATGACCGGAGTCAGAGCCTCCAACCTGCCGCCCAGCCAACTACTGGACTCCTGTGCCAGGGGAGCTTGGGTGTGAAGGAGAGGGAGGGAGGGAGACAGCACAGCTTAGCCTCAGGCCACTTCTTTGGAGAAGCTGACAGCCCCTCCTTCCAAACTGGCATCACATCCAGCTGGGGCGGGATAAAAATAACCAGTTCTCACACACTGGACGCAGGTGCAAAGCACCCGCCCAGGACAGAAGAGCGTAAGTCACTGACTGTCTGACTGGAGCTCTGCTCCCCGCTGAGGCCCCAGCCCCGTGGAGGAGGGGCAGTGTTTCCATGAAATAAATAAGGCAAAACCATAGGCAGAGAGAGGTAGAGTCCCTCCCTGCTGAGTGAGTTTATCCCCAAATCCCTCCCCAGGATGGACTCACTCACAGGCAGTAAAAAGAAGTTAAGGATGTGCACACATACACACACACATGCACACATGTGCACGCACACACATACACACACAGTTCCTAGGAAACACAGCCAGGTTAACTCCTTGTGCACAGTACAAGGGCAGCTGTTTTGTTAGTCACTCAGCACTTTAAAATAATCTAGGTGCATGACTTCCATGTTGACCCTGGATTTCCTTTAGTGTGTGTGTATATATATATACACACACATATATATATATTTTAAATTTTATTATATATATCTATTTTAATTCTATTACAGAAATTTGCAAACAACTCTAAACAAAAAGAGCAAAACAAACCTTTTTATTGGGTCCTTAGTATATAATCTCATTTAAATCCTTGGAACCACCTCCAGGGAAACATTGTCCCCATTTTACAGATTAGGAAACTGAGGCTCAGAAAGAATCTGAGGCAGAGCCAGGAGCTCAGATCTGTCCACCTCTTCCCACTGCAACACACTGCCTCCTGCATAGAGAGCAGGTTTGGCGAGCTTAGGAAGAGGCGTGCATGCCCAAGACCTCAGATTTCCCCAAAGCAGAGCAACTTCTGAGTTGGAATCCCAACTCCACCGCCTGCTAGCTGCGTGCTCTTGAGCAGGTCACCCAGCTCTGCTAAGCCTCAGTCTCCTCACCTGTGAAAGGGTATGATACTAGAATCTACCATGCCAGGCTCTGGTAAGGAGTCAGCGAGGTCGTGACTATAAAGCCAGGTGTTAGCCTGGCACCGAGTACCCCATAAACACATCCTGCTCTTGCTATGGAGGAAGTCAGAGCCCTGCCAGGGCCCCTGAAGCAGGAGGCCAGTGATTTCCACACTGAAAACCAAAGCCTAAGCCCAAGCTTGGTGGTTCCACCCGCCATTTTCCCCGGCCTGACCTTGGGGCTTACTCAATGCCACGTAATCAACAGCAGAGGGGCTGGAGGTGCCAAGCTCGGGGAATTTGGCCTCTGTACTCGGGTTCCCTGACATATAAGAGTGTCTGTGCACCTGTCTGTCCAAAGAGAAAATAACCGAGTGTGCCTAGAGGATGTCCCTGAGCTGACACCCTCAGCTACGACACACATACACCAGCATGATGACTCTTCAATCTCACATGTCTTTCCGGAGCCTAGCTTCATATGCAAGTGCAGTGCTAGGCCCGTGGGCATGACGGAAAGTGGCAGGCACAGGACTCTGGGTCAGTTCCACAAAACCAACATCCAAAATCAATGGGCTGAATGAATGGCCAATTTGCTGAATTTACCACATTTACCAATTTGCTAAAAAAAAAAGCTTTTCCAAAGTATCTGAAAAGTGTGTATAAATCTGTATAGCAGCATGTCATAGCAGCATTTTTTTTTTCTTTTTATAGCAGCATTTTTTTTTATAACGGAGTGTTCAATTTGTGAACTCTGTTAGCACTTGAGGGGCATCAGGGTGAGGTGGGGGCCAGAATGACAGCTGTTTAGGACCCACCTGGGGCCTTTGTCAGGTCACCTTCCATCCAAGTGTCCTGAGGTTGTTGGTAAGGAAGCTCTGGGGAGGGCTGGGGAGGTCTTTTTAGAAGACCCCTGGAGCCTGAGCGTGTACCTGCCCCTCCCACAGACTGCCTGGGACCTGAGAGCTGCATGCCACCCTCCCTGTTTTGAAGACAAACAAAATTACTTGACCCACAGTGGGAGATGGGGTGGAAGGGGCCCAGAGAGATTCCTCCCCTACCATGGGGTTGTCCTCGTCTTCCAGAAGGGGCCCAAACCACAGAGACAAAGATTACCCATTGAGGATCACCAGTGTGATGACTTGAGCGTTTTGGCACCTTTGGGTGACACCTGGGTGGATACAGAGCCAGTATCATGGACCCTGGAAGGGAGGAGGTGAAGAGGGTGCCTGTCCATCCTGTCCAGTGGGTCAATCAGTCAGAGGCTCTCATATCAGTAGCCTCGCTCCTTGGGATTATATTCATTAGCCATAGCTGCATAACAAAATACTCCCAGGGCGCCTAGGTGGCTCAGTGGGTTAAGCAACTGCCTTCGGCTCGGGTCATGATTTCCGAGTCTTGGGATCAAGCCCCGCGTCAGGCTCCCCGCTCAGTGGGGAGCCGGCTTCTCCCTCTCCCAATGCCCCCACCCCTTGCTCATGCTCTCTCTCACTATCTCTCCCTCAGATAAATAAAATCTTAAAAACAAAACAAAACAACAACAACAAAAAACCACTCCCAACTTCAGTGACCCAAAGCAACATGTATTTCTTATTTGCCATGAATCGACAGGTCAGCTGAGCAGTTCTTCCAACTATTAGCTGGGCTCATTCATTCTTCTGAGGGTCGGATACACCACTCTGCTGATCTTGGCTGGGCTCTCCCACATGTTTCGGGGTCAGTGATCTGCAAGGCTGGGATGGTCTCAGTCAGGCACCTGGACCCTCTTCCACATGGTCTCTCGTCCTCCAACAGCCTACCCCAAACTTGTTCACAGAAGCTGCAGGGTTCCACCTATGTGAGTGAGAGCACCCAAGGCCTCTCGAGGCCTCAGAACTGGCCCACCTTTATCTCCACTGCATTCAATTGGCCAAAGCAAGTCACCAGGGCAGCCCAGATTGAAGGAGCAGAGAAACAGACCCCATATCTTGGTGGAAGCAGCTACAAAGTTGCATTGCAAAAACAGGGTGGAGAATTGCAACTATATTTGCAATAAGTCAACCGCTGTATTTGTTGTAGGAGCCAGAGAAGAGAGTCTTAGGGATCTGAGGGGTGCAGACAGGGGGTGGGAGCAGTGTTGAGGAAATCGTGGTCCTTCATCAGAAACGCTGATGAAAAACGCTTGCAACATGATATTAATAGAAAAGAGTACTTTATACTGTATATTACTGTGACAATTACATTTAGAAGATGAAAGCACTTTCAAATAGGAAGAAAAAATTTAAAAACCACACCAATACTAGCACTGATTTATGATTAAGATATGAGGCCATTAATAAGTTATGATAATTAAATTTATTTTTTATAGCCAGTTGTTATACAGCAATTATTGTATAGCACTTATATCTGCTAACTCACAATAATCTTAAGAGTTAGGTACTAGTACTGCCCCCATTTTTACAGATGAGGAGCCAAAGCACAGAGAGGTTAAGTCACTGGTTGAAGGTCACCCAGCTGGTAAGTGGTAGAGCTGGGGCTTTGAATCCAAACACTCTGGTTCCAGATTCTATGTTGTCAACTCTCACACCACCTTGCACATAATAATAATCTGGAAACAGAAGGAGAAAAAAAGAATAATCTCATCACAGCAATTTAGTAACTCGTCCCATTCATTTGTGTTTCTTTTTTGTGTGTGCAGCCATGTTTAATTTTATTGCATCTCATTTTTTTCATGTTAAAATTAACATTACACCATGAGCATTTTTCTACTTGTTGCTACCTCGTCTTCATAATCACAGGTTTTATCACTGCCAACCATTTTCCATCATAAGATACCATTATTAACTTACTATTTCTCCACCATAGAATATTCAGCTTGTTTTCAGAAATTTGTTTCTGGTATCCAAAACCAAACTATAAAGAACAGTTTGATGCATGCAGGGTTTTTTCTTGTGGATTATTCCTCCCATAAGTGGGACTGGTCTGTCAAGATGCAAACATAGCTTTGAGACACACATTGTCTGCAACATGCTCTCTGGGAGGAGACAGCCCGAGGGGTCTGAGGGCCTGCGAGGACATGTGGGCGGACCCTCCTACCGTAGCCATTAAAAACAGGCCTCCCAGACCCCTCAACTTTAGTGGACTGTGCTCTTGACAGAGCTAGTTTAGCCCATAAGCCACCTTCTCTCCATCTTCTGCCGGTAAATCAGATTTCTTCCTGATGGGACTAAAATAAACTGAGCCAATCATGTTTGCCATGAAAGGTGTCCTTCTGGGTCTCCAGGAAGGAGATAAGCTCTGATTCTCACCTTGATTTTTAAAAACTCTTTGTGCCTAGAAATGAACCTTAATTGTGTTCTCTCCATTCTCCACCCCCACTCTGCCTTCCCCTCTGGCTTTTGTCTTATCTGCCCCTTCCCAGGGCGCCATGTGAGGATCTGCAGACTGTGTAAGTTCAAGCCAGAGTCCCGCATTTGGGTGGTACCTGGGGCTCTCCCGCAAGTGTAATACTCTCCAGACAAGGCTGCACACAGCTGAGACCCTCATGCCCAGTACCCGAGGCATCCAGAAGTCTCGGGCTCTCCTAGGATGCTCCTCTTGAAGCTGGGGGTGATGGCAAAGATGTGAAGAGCTTTGGCCCATGGAAGCTTCTGCCCATGAACCATGGGCAGGGGGCTCTGGGGACAGCGGTTCTCTTAAAGACACATTTCTTGCCCGCCGTGTTGGACTGTGCTCATTCTGCCTTTTAGAAAAGCCTGAACCAGAATTTTCTGAAAACCACAACATGAATACAAAGGTCAAAACTCTGGAATGCCTGTCTTGCTGTGGGACCTTGAACAAGTAAGTTAGCTTCTCTGGGTTCATGCTGGCTTCAGAGATGTAAAGTTCAGAGAGGAAAAACCCTCCAGGGAAGACCCTGGCATCAGTGGGTTTCACTACCCTTTTCAACCTTCACGGCAGTGAACTGGGAGGTTGGAGGGCTTCACCTTGGGCAGGAAGGGCCCTGAGAAAGTTCTGGAATTCCAGATGCCAGTCCCAATCGTGCCACCAACTTTCAGAATTATTCAGGCTCAGCCCACCTGGTCTCAGTCCCCACCTGACCCCTACAGTCCTGACGGTCAAAATTCCACTGTAACATGTGGCAGCTGCAAGTCCAGACACTTTCGAGCCTACTGGGGTGCAGGGCAACAGGCCCCCAAGAGCAGCGACCAAGTCTGTAGAGGCTCAGTCGTCTTGAGATACACAGAACCTCTAACCGTCCCATGTCTGATGGCCCCTGAAGGAACCCCTTCCTAACTTCCTGATGTGGGTCTGCTGGAAAGAACACTCAAGCACACAAATAATAAATACATAAATACACAAAATGTGTGGCACATCCCAGTTTGAGAAAGTCAGCAATGGGGGCCTGAGCCACAACTTTCTGCTAGAGGACACCCGTGCCCCCAAGCCTCTGCCACAGGCTGCCCTTCATCACAGCAAAATCTAACTCTGAGAAGGGGATGTGGGCACTACTAACAATAATAGCAAAGGTCCTGGTCCGACACACCAGGACTCAAGTCCTAGTCCTGCCCGGGATTTTCTGTGTGACCTGGGCAAGTCAGTTCCCTTTTCTATAAAATGCAGAGCCCAGGACCCATTCAGAGGGCTGACATGAGGCTCCCGCACACAAATGGATGTAAAGGGCCCACAAAGGGCACACAGAGGGGCTCGGTTCAGGAAGTCCCTGCCTTCCCTGCCCTCCCCCCAGGGCTGAGCTTCTGCCCACGATGAGCCAGGGCTGCGGGGTTATGGCTCAGAGAGAACAGATGGCCCACGTCTAAGAGGCTTATCTCTCTGTAAAGCTACCTTCTTAGGGGATTCTCCCAGCAGGGTGAGAAGCCCCTCCCCCACGCCGCCCCCAGCACCGTGTCTGCGAGTGCCAGGCCAACCAGGAGCAAGGCTGGTGGGCAGAGGTTCTCTGGCAGGGGGCTCTAGGGACAGCGGTCCCAGGGCCAGCCAGAGCCCTTACCTTGTCGTCGGCCAAATCTTTCACTTCCATTCAGAGGCTGCGTTCATGGGCTGGCTCATTCACTCACTCACCCACTCCCGGGGGGAGGACAATGGTCAGACAGTGCTAGGTTCTGAGGCTCAGACATGAACAAATGCGGTCCTTGAGGGCTGAGAAGCACCAGGGTGTGAGCACCACGGCAGAAACAGAGGGCTGGGCACAGGAGAGGGAGGGAAAAGATGAGCTGACGCTTGAGCTGAATTAGGGGAGAGTTCCAGCTGGAGAAGACGTATTTGCAAGCAGGAGGGAATGCAGATAGGAAGGGCCACTGGGAGGAGATGAAATGAGCTAGAACTAAGGCAGGGCCGTGGACAAGGCACTGAGGAGAGGAATTAGAGGGGTTCTGAACAGCAGCGGAGTGGCCTTAGAGACTCGGGGGCTGGGTGGGCTATGGAGACGGGTCCATGGTGAACATTCCCGTGCCGGGTCAGACCCTCACCAGGAACTCCCTCAGCAAGGGGCACCACGACTAGCAGTGGGACAGCTGACTATTCCACATCCTTGTCCCCAGTCCTTCCCCTTCCACCCCACCCTGCAACACACAGACAGAAAAGGCAAAGAAAACTTCACACCTAACTAAACATGCATGCTTGAGAGTCAACCAGGAAGAACAATTCAGAGGCTGTGTGTCCGGCCACTGAACCAAGTCTAGCCTTATGCTCAGGAAAGCAGAAGCCTCAGCTTCTTTGTGGGCAGGAAAGACCAGTCACTTAATATACACAAATAAAAGGAGGACACAGCCAGCCGTTGGGAAAAGGAGGAGGCTGTCTGTGGGGCAGGAATGCAGCCCCTGCAGCTCTGAGCCCCTGGCTATGGGGGACCAGCCTCAGGTAGGATGGGCAATGACCCAAAGGGACCTTCCAGGGACACCAGCCCCTCAGAGCAGCCCAGGCCAAAAGTGGGAGGCACAAAAGGGAGCTGAGGACCCTGCTCCTGCCTGCCCCCCTAGCCCCCCCCCCATCTCTCTTCCCTCTGGGAAGTGAGGGAAAGCGTGAGACCCACTCCCAAGCAGAGATTCCCATACAGAGCTGGAGGCTGGCCAAAGGCCAAAACCTTTCCTTCCCACTCTCTCCCCTGTGGAATGTCACCTCCAGAAGTTGCAACGCGAGCTTTTAAATTTGGGGGAAGAACTTTACCCTCGAGGGGTAGATTGGGTCTACAGGGAACGTCTGATGAATAAGGTTATTCAAGCCTACTGGGGATCCCATGAGGATTCTGTTCATCCAGAAGTGACTTGAATTTATAAAACTTGAACTCTTAGTTTGCCCTTAATTGACTCCCTGAAGAACCTAGACCAGGTGGCAGCTGGCTCTGGGGTCACTAGGGAAAGTGTGCGGTCCCCAAGGCAACACCCCGGCTGCGTGGGACACGTGGCATAGGTGACAGAGCACAGACTTCACAGATGTGGGTTCAAATGAGGGGCCTGTCAGGTGCCTACCAGGTGACATCGGGGAGGTCAGGTGACCTCCTGGAGCCCCAGATTCCCCACCTGTAAAATGAGTCTCACTGCCTGACGGCCAGTGGGCTACTGGGGAGACTAATAAAACGAGAAGTGCCTGGCTCTGAAATAGAAGCCAAATGGTGGTCACAGATCTGCTTCCACCAAACTAGACGGATCCAGGTCTCTCCCCCATCCCCACCGCCATTCAGGATTGGGTCCTCCTGGACTGATCTCATCCCTGGCTATCCACATGCACTCTACAGCCCTGCATGCTCACCGGTTCTGCTGACAGCTCCGAGCTGATTTCTGGGCAAACTGGGCAGAACAGACCACCTTCTATGAGATCTTGCCATTTGCAACGACGTGGATGGAACTGGAGGGTGTTATGCTGAGCGAAATAAGTCAATCAGAGAAAGGCATGTATCATATGACCTCACTGATATGAGGAATTCTTAATCTCAGGAAACAAACTGAGGGTTGCTGGAGTGGGGGGTGGGTGGGAGGGATGGGGTGGCTGGGTGATAGACATTGGGGAGGGTATGTGCTATGGTGAGCACTGTGAATTGTGCAAGACTGTTGAATCACAGATCTGTACCTCTGAAACAAATAATGCAATATATGTTAAGAAAAAAAAGAAGAAGAAGAAGATAGCAGGAGGGGAAGAATGAAGGGGGGGAAATCGGAAGGGGAGACGAACCATGAGAGACGATGGACTCTGAAAAACAAACTGAGGGTTCTAGAGGGGAGGGGGGTGGGAGGATGGGTTAGCCTGGTGATGGGTATTAAAGAGGGCACGTTCTGCATGGAGCACTGGGTGTTATGCACAAACAATGAATCATGGAACACTACGTCTAAAACTAATGATGTAATGTATGGTGATTAACATAACAATAAAAAATTAAAAAAAAAAAGAATAGACCACCTTCTGGTACGCTGCAGAGGCCATGCTCCGGCTGGATAATGGTCACACAGGACCCCCCCACATGACTCCCCTGACTGACTCCACAGCCCTTTTCCCCGCCTTAGAAACATCATAAAACTTCTAGGGTAGGAATGTGTCCAGCGTTCTAGTCTGCTGCCCCAAGCAGTGGCTGGACCTTGCCTGTTTACTAGCAACCTCGTACCATGTGGATAGGTCCAGAGGCATCTGGCAGACTTGTTATCAACAGCTCCATCTCTGGAAAAGATCTTTGGCTTGTCGGTTGTTTAGTCTGTCAAACGGCACTGCCCCTCAGGATTTGCAAAGTGTGAACCAGAAGATGGGAGGTGTCAAGTTACAAGAGAGCAGAACAGAAAAATAGGTTCTTTTCCACATCAAAAGGCAGCCATTTTGCTTGTTGTATTCAGTGTTTAGAGACACTGTGGATATGAACATGTATCCATGTGCGGCAGTCTCCACCACTCCCTGCTGCCTGTCACTCAGCCTCTTCACACACACTAGCCTCCTGCCTGGCTCAGCAGGCATTTCAGTGGATGGCCCTTGGCTACTCCAGTCTCTCAACTTAAGGAAGGATGGAGTGGGGAGGAAGCATGTCAAAGGCATGCAGAGGATTAGTTGCTGACTAGGACCAGGAACCAAGACTCATGACGTCATCAGGGACCTCTTCATGCATTCATTTATTCAGTTACACCTTCAGCTGGTCAACAACTACCCACTGAGGACCTACTATGTGACAAGCCCTGCGTAGATACTGAAGAAACCTATGCATGACATGGTCTCTGCCCTAAATTGTTCACTCGGCAGGAGATACCAAAGCAGACAGATTACAGCACTAAAGTCTTTTAAAGACCCAGTCGATGGGACCAATTTAAAGACCCAATCAGGGAGCAATTTCACTTGGGGACAGAAGATGACAGAGGAAAAAACCCTTCTGGAGGAGAAGACATTCTTTGCTGGGTCCCCTACCTAGACTCAGCCAGGAGGCAGGCTGGATGGCAAAGGAGAGTACTATGGGGTGAAGACAGGCAACATCGGGATGGAGCTTCTGCCCACCTGTGTGAGTGAGTGTCACTGACCAAGAGCCAGCATCACAACCCAGGAGTCTGAACAAGTGGGTACTAGTACCAACTAGATGGGTACTGGAAAACAGGTGTCAGCCCCAGACTCCTGCCTAGTACCTCGGTTAGGGGGACAGGCAGCGCCTTAGACAGATAGGGGAGGAATCCCATCTACATGTCAGAGAAAACGGAGACAGCCACCTTACACCTGGCCTGGACAGAGCAAGGGGACAGGGAAGGCCACATTTCAGAGTAGATGGTGTCCCGGGCTCCCAGGCCGCTCAGCTGCTAACCCCAGAGCCCACTGCTGTGGCAAGGGATTCCCAACTTCCAGCCAGGTGGGTACACCCTGCGGCCCACAACCACAGAGGACAGTCATCCAGACCTTACCTGGGCTGGGATAAATGGGCCTCACAGTCACGTCCAGAGAGTGTACATCCAGCCCTACTGGGATCCCCTGACCCTATGCCTTCATGCTCCGTACCAAATCCCGCCCTAGACAAGGGCTGCCCTCTCACGAACAGTTGTTCTGGAACTCAGCAACTGGACAGAACAGTTCAAGATGCCCAGTCCTGGGGCAGAGGTCAGTCTGCAAGATGGTCTTATCTCAGACAGCTAGGGCAGAATCAGAGTCCTGGAGACCTGTCCTTTCCTCCTCCCGGGTCAGGGTCCTTAGGAAGATGAGTCTGAATAGCAGGCACCTGCTGTTCCCCACATCCTCAGCACTAGGGGCCTGGAGAGCTCCTTGCCCCACTTCTCTTGGTGTAGGTGTGCATGTGCTGGGCATACATGTTTACACAAGGAGATGGGAATGGATTCACACATAGATGGTCTACATGCATGAGTGTGCAAATGGGACCAGAACTTGTGTGTGTGTGTGTGCAGCTGTCTAAGTGTGTGAATGAGAAAGGAAGGCACCGTGGGTTAGCACATTCAGGTAGATCAGACAGGGGCAAAGAGGTTCTAAGAGGCTGGGTTGGTGTGGGGTTGGTGAGCTGGAGGAAGAACACACTCACATGCCAGGCTGGCGGCTGACACTTGAATTCCCATGTAAATTCCCACTGTCAGACCATCATGTACTGACAGCTGGACCAGCTGTTGTCAGTCTACCTGAGGAAACGCTGTCAGACCTGACCAAGAGGTGAAACTGATTTAGTGTTTCACTGCAGGTGCCATGGCTATAGGAGGCCTTAGAAGAGGGAGCTCGTCACCCTGCAGGGGTGATAGACATGTGGAGGACAAGGTGACGTGTGTCTGAGGCTGCCCAGGGTCTGCAGGTGAGGGCCAAGCCCTGTGTCTCACAGCAGGTGAGCCCTTCCCAGCTTATGATACACTGAGCCCTCCACAGAGCCTCTCATTCCTCCGTGCTAAAGGTCAAGACCATGGTGAGAATCTCCATGAAGAACTGCTGTTCTCCCAGGTTCTCAAATGCTTTGTGGACAGGGATAGATCTACAGTGACCCGCTTGTCCCAGTTTACCCCAGACCTTCCTAGTTTTAGCATTGAATGTCCCACATCCCTGGAAACCCCCTCAGTCCCAGGCAAACCAGGACAGCTAGTCATTCTAGCAGATCTGAGCCTGTACAATTGAAGGGGGGTGGCCCCTTTAAGGAAAAAAATATATATATATAAACTGCAAATACAAAATTAAGGCTACGGAAGAGACGTGTGAGCCAGGGGCCCAGGCCCTGAAGCTTCAGTAGCTTCATGGTCATCTCCCTCTGCCACCAAAAGTTTCAACTTTTTATGGAGCCGGCCCAAACTGGGTGTGACTCTAGGTTCTGTCCCTCACTAGCTGTGTGAAGCTGGACAAGTGACTTACCCTCTCTGTGCTTTACTTCTTCCTTTCTAAAGCAGAGACAATCGCATCAGAAGAGATCATACTGGTTACACGAGATAATAGGGGTGACAACACACACACACACACACACACACACACACACGGCATGTGGGGGTACTCCTTCAGTATCCCTCTCCAGTGCAAGTCTGTTGACTGAGTGAACTGAGGCCAGAGAAGTCAAGTGATAAGGAAGTAGGCAGACAGGACACAGGGAAAGCTCAGCCCACTGGCAGCCTGCTTGCCCCAGGACACGGTTGCTTCAGCACACTGGGTGATCGACAGAAAGCCCCAGTCTCCTCATCTCTATGGAGACCTGTGGAAGCTTGCTTTGGCCTTGTCCCAGCGTTTTGTGACAGAAAGATACAGAAATGTCTGTGCAATTTAATGTGCATTTTCCAGGGTCGCCTGGGTGGCTCGGTTAGTTAAGCATCTGACTCTTGGTTTTGGCTCAGGCTGTGATTTCAGGGTCCTGATCTCAGGGTCCTGAGATGGAGCCCCAGGTAGTAGTTGGCTCCATGCTCAGCGGGGAGTCTGCTTCTCTCAGTCCGCCTCTCCCCAGCTTGCTCACACATGCGTGCTCTCTCTCAAATAAATAAATAAATCTTTTTTTAAAAAAATAAAGTGCATTTTCCAGCCAAAGGGCCAAACCCATGGGGATTCAAGAAGAAGGGTTCTGGTTAAATGGGCCTGAAAATTGCCCAGCACTCTGGGACTACTGATTCATCTCCTTGTCCTGAATCTCTAACTCTTGCTAACAGTAGATCAAGGAGGGCTGGCCCAGGGGGATGGGTGATGTTCTGCTCTGATGAAGGCCCCTGGGGAGGAATATCGAGACCCCAGCCAGGGAGGCCTCTCCAGGAGGCACACAAAAGGTCTCCTCTGTCTGTGGACACACCCTTCCAAGACCATCCTGGGACGTGATCAAGCTTGGGCCTGAAGTGACCTCTTTGTGCCCCCTGTGAGTAGAAGCGACCAGGCTGCTTCTCCATCCAACCAAACTCCAATATCAGAGCAAGAGAATGAGGGTCCAGTCCAGGGAAATCTACCAACAACCAAGAAGGTTTCTGAGCTTACCTGCTTCTCCTACTTTTTAGCATCCAGGGCCCCCATAGCAGCGCCTTGCTTTGACTAAATATCCTTTGGGGATAGGGAGCTCACCCCTCTGGGGGGGCAGTCCATATGTGTGCTGGCCAGCTCTGTTGGCAAGTCTGTCCCAGGGAGGGGCTTGATTCTGCCTTCAAGCCATTCATCCTTCCTTACAAGGCTTGAGTGGGTCTGCTACTTCTCCATTGGCACCCACTGGACACTGGGAGTGACATAGGGAGTGAGGCCAACCTGCTACCTGCCACCCCCCTCCACCCCCGCTGCCTACCACATATGTGGACCCCCACTAGTGATCACACTAGCTAACTATCCCACCCACTGGGACAGCTGGCTTGGCCTGAGGGTCAGGACAGGAAAGAGTTGGGATCCCAGTGAGGTGGGCCTGAAAACCCCTCCCCATCTGCTCCTCACCCTACAACAACCCTCCTCTTTGTCTCACCCCCACCCCAAGCCTTCAGAGGCACTATCCCTGGAAACCCACCCCCGCCAGTCGATCCACCCCCTTCTGCACATTCCTCCTCTAGGGAGGGACCCCTCTAGTCTCAGGCTGGGCTGTTCCCTGCCAAACTCCCTCAAAGTCACAGTGGAAGATCATAAAAAGGGAAACCCCCAGCGGAGCCCAGGCCCACCAGAACTTGGAGACCCCGAGAAGCCCCAATTTTCCAGTGCCCTGCTCAGGGGCATCTCGGGAAGATACCTGGCCCCCTCCCCAGTGCTCCTCCGGGCTGCGGAGCTGGGGACCCCTCGGCGCCTGCGCTCCAGACCTGGGCAGAGGGGGGCGTGGTAGGGAGAGGAGTTCGCCGCCACCCCTCCCGGCGCCGCCCGCGGCTGGGAGCGGGTCCCCTCACCTCCGCGCGCACTAATTGGTCTCATCTGGCGGCCGGCGGGAGCGCTCCAGAGGCGCGGATCCGTGCGGTGTCATCCGCTTAGCGCCTTCGCGCCACCCAACGCCCCCGCCCCGCGCCCCTCCCGCCGCCGCCGCCGCCGCCGCCGTCGGTCGTCTCTGCCCTCCGCGCGACCCGGGGCATGGTCCGCGCTCCTGCGCCCGGCCCGGCTGCGGCGAGCGACACTCTCCGCCCGCGGAGACATGAGGAGCGGCCCGGGGGCCGCCGTGGCCCTGGGGCTGCTGCGCCTCTGCCTGGGTGAGTGGCTGCGGGCCCCCGAGCGCCGGGTCGGGGCGAGGCGCGGGTGCCGGCACTGCCCGGGTGGGCGCCCGAGGGAGAGCTCTGGGCCGCTCGCTTCCACAGTGGGACTCGGGCGGGGTCGGGGGGGTACCGGACGGGGCGGGATGGGATGATCCTTCCAGCTGCCGGGTTTGGCAGGTACCCTGGAGAACCCCGATTTGGCGCCAGGACCCCCGCTGCCCTCGGCTTCTTCAGAAGCAGGGTGGGAGGTTTGGTGGCTGCTCTGAAGGCTGCTGGGGCAGAGGAGGGTGTCCCAGCTCCCAGTGTGACCTTGGCCAGGGCACGGCCCCTCTCTGGGCACGGGGTTCCCAGTCTGTCCATTGGTGGGTTGAGATTGGCCACTGCCTGGGTTCTAAGTGCCCCAGATGCTGCGAGCCCCTGACAAGTCCCAGCCAAGCCTGAGCCGGAGGAGGTGGTGGTGGAGAGACCCTCTCTGCAGCTCCCAGCCCAGTCTGTCGGTGTGCTGGGGTTGGGGAGGGGACGGCCAGCCTGGGCAGACTAGGACCAGACGTGTGACCATGCAAGTGTGAAGCTGTCCCACCCTGTGTCTGTGCTTCTGCCTGTTCTCTTCCTAGCCCAGGCCAATTTCGCCCCGCACTTCTTTGACAACGGGGTGGGCAGCACCAACGGAAACATGGCCCTGTTCAGCCTCCCAGAGGACACCCCTGTAGGTGAGTAGCCCTGGCCCCAGCCCCCTATTGGTTTCCCGGAGGGTGGCCCACGTTCCCCTGGACACAAGGACTGAACCCATGACTCCTCTGAGCCTATGGAGACACCCAGTGCCAGGCTGTGAGCCCTCCCAGGGTGCCCTGTTTGCGCTCTGGATTCCCCAGGGCAGTTGCAGGAAAGGAGGTCACAGCTATCATGGAGACCTAAGCCGGGCCAGTCCTGGAGACCCGGCTGTGGGCCCAGAGACAGGGCCACACCCAGACAGCAGGCAGCACTTGGCAGCGTGATAATAACCCCTAGGCTTGGCCACAGCACCACCCCTTACTCACTGTTGTGACCTTGAGCAAATATACTTACCTCCTGGAGCTTCGGAGCTGGGAGGCTTTAAACAGGCCTAAGAACATCCAGCTTGCTGGGATATGCATGAGAAAGGGTGAAGGGGAAAGAGGAGATTCTCCCTGCTTCCCTCTCTCTGTCTTGTTTGGGAACCCTGCGCAGAAGGATAGCAGTGTAAAAGATGCACCTACTCAGAAGTCCCTGAAGAACTAATCCAGACATGGGGGCACGATGCTGCACCATGGGTCACCCCTCCTGTCTTAATGCTGCCTCCCTTTTCTCCCATCCCCCATACCCAAGGAACCCCAGTCTTGGCTCCTGGGACAGGAATCAATACCAGACAGAGGCCCTGGAGTTAGGCACAGCAGACCTGAAGCTCCTCTGTAATCTGTATTACAGATTACAATCATACAGTGGCTGATACTAACATCTCACTGACAGTTATGAAGAGTAATGATAGAGGGTGGGAAGCAGCCCAGAGGGCTGAGGCCTGCAGCCAATGCTCACTTCAGGGCGGGACTTTTAGCACTGGATTGAATACCCACCTTATAAACAGCTGAACAGGACCAACAGCTTGGTCCTGAACAGATGCCACTTTTAGGAAAGGTTGGGTCCCAGAGTCTAGTGTCCCCTTCCTGTGTCTCCTTCCAGGTTCTCATGTATATACTCTAAATGGGACAGACCCCGAGGGAGACCCTGTCTCCTACCACATCAGCTTTGACCCCAGCGCTAGAAGTGTCTTTTCTGTTGACCCCAATTTCGGAAACATCACCTTGGTTGAAGAGCTGGACAGAGAGGTATGGAGAGGTGTGAGTAGTGCTGTCTTCCAGGTGTGCAGACAAACCTCTGAGGGCTGGAAGTTTCCCTAGAGGTCATCCCTGGAGAGGTCCTGTAAGCCACAGAAAACTGACAGCAGATCAGGGCTAGAAAGAGTCTTTTTTTTTTTTTTTTAATGTAAGCTCTACATCCAACATGGGGCTCGAACTCATGACCCCAGGATAACGAGTCGCATGTTCTACTAACTGAACCAGCCTGGGAAAGAGTGGTTTAGAGAGTGGGCCTGAGTTTGGTAAACCTCCACTCCTCCATCCCTCTGCACCTTTCTGAACCTATGGGTGCCAGGGCCTGAGCTACATTTCTCTTTTGAGACCCCACACCAGGCTGGTGGGCCTCGCGGACCACTTAACTGGACCTCCAGCATGGGCTTACCTCCAGTTCTGGTCCGATGACCAACTCCACCCGCTGCAGGCCAGGGTAGAGAAAGGAAAAGTGGGTCTCAGAGGCTGCTGTAGGGACCCCAAGGTGAAAGTGTCATCGTGTACCCCTCCCCAGCACTCCTGGGGGCCTGCTGACCTCAATACCCTTCCTCACTGAGGTCCCACCATGGGCTAGGCAGTGCTTGAGATACTGCAGATCTGGACCGTGGAATACAGAGAGGTGTGGGAGAGATGAGGGGAAGGAAGAAAAAAAGGAAACCCCAGCTCCCTGGGATGTCCAGCACACTAGGTTAGCATCTGTCCTCATTCTAGCAGTGGAACATTCTCTCTCTGTGCCTTAATACTACTGGGGGTTTATGAGAACCTCTGATGAGCTGAGACCCTCTGATGGGCTGAGACAAGGTCTCAAGCACGGCCAGAGGCAGCTTTTGGTCACCCTGCCTTGCACCAGGGCTCCCTTGAAATGCCCAGGTCTGCTCTGGTGGTCTCCGTGGGGGCAGGGAGAGCCTCCCCCCCACCAGCCTCAGGGTCCCCAGGTACATCAGACTCCCAGGCACTCACTCAATCCTTATGTTTTACAGAGGGAGGATGAGATCGAGGCCATCATCAGCATTTCAGATGGCGTGAATCTGGTAAGTGCACCCCTGAGCCAGCCCCCTGGCAGTACTCACCCCCTGGGCTTGCCCACAGTTCCTTCTCCCTCCTAGGGGCTCTCTGGCAAATCCAAGCCGAGGCCCAGCAAGATCTGCTCCAATGTGCCCCCAGGACAGGGCTGCACCAGGGGAGGCCAGTGGGGATGCTTTCCCATCTGCCTCCTCCGACCAGCTCCTCCCAGTCACCCAGACCTAGCTGCCCCTTCACCTCCTTCCCCACAGACACCACTTCCACCCGGCCCTCATCATTGCTTGCCAGGGTGATCTCAGAGGTTCCCCAGCTTCCAGGCTACCTGACCCCAATCCATCTCTGAAGTTCAGCCAGAGCCATCACCATAAAACGTTAGACCTGGCCAGAGCCGGCTGTGAAAGCACTCACAGCAGGCCCCACTGCCCTCAGGATGCAGTCTAAGCCCTAGTGTGGCACTCAGGGCCTCCCCATTCGGCACTATCTGCCTCGCCCACCTTCTCTCCCATATTCACTCTCCCAACCATCTAGCTCCAAATCTGCTTATGTCCTCTGAACTCACCATACATATCACTCCTCTTTGCCTTTGCATGTGCTGTTCCTTCTTCCTGGCATACCTTTCCACCTCTTTCCCTCTCTCCTGACAAACTCCTGCAGAGCTTAAATCTCACTCCTCTGTGAAGCCTCCCTGCTGTCCCAACCACTGGCTAGGCTAGATGCCTCTTCTCGGGGCCTCTGGAGACAGCCTCAACTCCTGTCCCCTTTGCCCCTTCTCAGGTGGCAGAAAAAGTCATGATCCTGGTGACGGATGCTAATGATGAGGCCCCCAGTTTCATCCAGGAACCCTACGTTGTCCAGGTTCCTGAGGTAAGCAAGAGGCCCCTAGGTGGAGCCCATGCATTCCCACCCTGATGCACTCCCGACCCTCTGGGCTGCCCTGTGACCTGCCCCAGGAGACCGGCCCCAGCGTGAAGAGCACCTCCTCACTGCCCTCCGGAGAGCCCTCCCCTCCATGGCCTCCCCTCACCTCTGTTGCCATCCCCTCACACATCCATTTTTATCCACGGGAGTGTCCTTTTACCATTTTCCGTTAAAACCATAATGTATGTTTATTGTGGAAATGTGAAATATATAGAAGAGTAGAAAAGAATGTGTTTCAAAAATCACCCTCATGGGCACCTGGGTGGCTCAGTTGGTTAAGCTACTGCCTTCGGCTCAGGTCATGATCCTGGAGTCCCTGGATCGAGTCCCGCATCGGGCTCCCTGCTCAGCAGGGAGCCTGCTTCTGCCTCTGACCCTCCCCCCTCTCATGTGCTCTCTCTCTCTCTCATTCTCTCTGTCTCAAATAAATAAATAAATAAATAAAAATCTTAAAAAAAAAAAATCACCCTCAATCCCTCCAGCTTGAGACAACATTGTCAAATTTTGGTGCTGTTCTTTGGCGTTATGTTGGGATTACTGGATTTATTTTGTTTTATTTGTATAACTGTGATGATACTAAACATACACTTTCTGTATGCTGTTTTTCACTTAATTTACAACATAAGCATTTCCTCAGTAATTGTAAAGTTTAGGTAACTGTCATTTTAATAGCTTCCATTTAGTGCATATTCCATCATTGACTGAACTAGTCCTTTACGTTTGGATATTTAAGATGCTTTACATTTTTGCTGTCAAAAGAAACGTAAAATTCTGAACATTAACATAAAACCTCCATATAGCTAATTAGAATGATTTCCTTAAGATCTGGTCTAAGACGTGAAATGACGAGGCTGAGAGCATGAGCTGCCTGAGTAGCCCTTGCTAGCTCTCTCCCCTAGGATGTGGGAGGGGCTTTGTCTCCCCATCCCTCACCAACATTGGGGATTCTCGAATTTTTTAATGTTTGCTAATTCAGTAGGAGAAAGATACTTCATTTTGGCTCTGAATGGTATGTACATGATCCCTGGTTATGTGGAATGTGTCTATTAACCATTTCTTCATTTCATATTTAAACCCTTTGTCTATTTGGAGTCTTAGTTTTGGAGGATGTCTGTTTGCTCCCTTCTTTCCCCTTTCCTTCTTCCCTGCACCCACTGTGACTTTGGCACGTCTCCTCCACGGCTGCCTCTCCCCCAGTGGGGTGCTCCCTGGTTAATCATCACCTTTTCACCTCTTTTTAGCCCTTCACTCCCTGGCTCCACCTTTCTATGGCTCCCTTACCCCCAGTCCCCTGAGCATTGTGTCACTGTCCCAGGACTGACCCCCCCCCACTATCACTGTGACCTCTCAGGACATACCTGCTGGGAGCAGCATCATTAAGGTGCGTGCGTTGGACAAGGACACAGGCTCTGGAGGGGCTGTCACCTACTTCTTGCAGGTAAGGTCCTTACCAGAGGCCTGGGCTAGAGGGGACACCTGGAGGGCCACCACCTCCATCACCAAGGCCCTGAGTCAGCCTCCACTATTCCCAAAGATTGTCAAAGACATCACTTCAGCTCCACCGGGCTGGGCTGGGCTGGTGGGGACATGAGAGGAGCGTGGGTGGAAGCCGTCTTCCCCTGACCAGCCCACCCTGGCTCCCTCTCGGTTCCCTGCCACCTTCTCCCTGGGTCTCCAGGACCCTCAGCTCTCCCCACCGAAACCCCTTCCCCAGGAGAGGGCCGGGCGCATTGCACCCACACAGGGTAGAAAAACTTGCCTGGGCCTAGAATTGTGGCGATGAAAAGGACAGAGGGGGATCTGTCAGGAGGAACAGAGCAGTGAGAGCCCCGCCCCACCCCTCTCCATCCCCCCAACCCCATCAAAGGCAGAGACCCCCTTCCCGCACCTCGTCCTCCTCCCTGGGCTCCTCAGGAACCAGCCACGCCTCTCACAGCTGCACCCCCGTGGCTGCTCCTCGGCCCTCAGAGGTTAGTCCCGGGCTCTCACAACTGTCAAGGCAGTACCACCCGGTGGCTGACAACAGGGGTCCTGGAGGAATCCCCGGGCTCCACCTGTACTGGAAAGATCCCGCCACCTCCTCAGGGGCCTTCAACCCCTCATCTAGCTCTCCCAGCTCTCCTTCCTCACGTGCCGAACGGGAACGGCCCAAGCCCATCCTCACGGGTTCTTGTGGGGATTAAATACACGTAAAACTCCACAACAACTCGTGACACACAATAACCCCTTTTCCAGCTTGAGGATCACCTCCTGTCCTCACCCACCTTCCACCATCCCCCAAGCTGCCTGCGAATGGCCCATAGTCCCCTACTTGCTGGGGTGGGAAGATCCTGAAGGCTGTCTCCACCACTGTGGCTTCTGAGCCCCCACTGCCTGTAGGTTAGAGCTCTCTGCTGCCAAGTCTACCTGCTAGAAAGTCCAGGCCAGAGCTGAGCTGGAAGCTGGGCAGCAAGAAGGCCGGGGCCCTGCCGGGAGCACGCTGAGGGATGGGAGGGGACCACAAGGCCAGAGTTCCTGTGACAAAGGACAGTGAAGACCCCCTGTCAGTAAG
This sequence comes from Neomonachus schauinslandi, assembly GCF_002201575.2. Lineage (NCBI taxonomy): Eukaryota > Metazoa > Chordata > Mammalia > Carnivora > Phocidae > Neomonachus > Neomonachus schauinslandi. The sequence continues at coordinate 110,490,725 of NC_058408.1, forward strand.
CAAAGCGGCCATTCCTGGGCCGGCCTGGGTCCCCCTCCAAGGACCAGCCTGCCCCTCACTCTTACAGAATGTGCACACCACCAAATTCGCCCTGGACCGCCACAGTGGCGTGCTGCGCCTCCAGGCTGGGGCCACGCTGGACTACGAGAAGGCCCGGGTGCATTTTGTCACCGTGGTTGCCAAGGTAACAGAGAGGGAGGAAGGCGGAGCATCTGGTCTTTCTCCAGCCTTTGTCAAGGGAAGCTGCCCTGGGGTTGGAACAGAGTTCGGTTCTATAAGGGAGTGGGGGCGCTTTGGAGGGCTGAAGATATGATGGTGGGGGGGTGAGGGTGCGGCTGATCAGAACCTCTGTTGATGTGGACCCTGCCCGGACATGGACATAGTCTCCAGGGAGGCTGGAGTGCGTGGGCTGGAGAGGGCATATTCCCTCCTGGAAGAGGGTGTACGCCCCATGAGGACTGACAGGCCAGGTTCCCCTCCGGAGGACCAGGTGGCCATGACCTGGAGACCCATGCTCCCTCACATCCCCCACAGCCTGGCCTCCAGGCACCTCCCTGTCTCTGCCTGGGCTTGCTCACCTCACCTGTTCCTTTCTGTGATCCTCGGCTTCCTTATCTGCCCACCCATGAGGCTTAGCTGAGTTCCTCAGACTTCTAAAGTGTGTGGTGTGGGATCTGCAAGTCAGCAGGTGCTCAGCCAAGGTGGCCGCTCTGTCGCCTGAGGGCGGGAAACCCCAGCTGTCCCTCGGGGACCAACATTTTCTTTTCCAGGAAAAGAAAGGCCCTCGCTGGTCACATATTGGCCACAGGCCAGCCCCCTGGAGCCCGTAGCCCCTCCCTGATACGCCGCGAGGGCTGGGCTCGCTGGGCACACACCTGCATCACGCAGGCTCAGGCGCGGGCCCAAGTCGTGCTCTTAGTAGGTTCCCAGGAGGTGTTTGAGGTTGGCTCCTGGCAGGTGGGAGAATATTCTGACCCCTCCTCCTCTGGAGAGAGAATTCATTCTTCTTTTCCAAAGGAACACTTCTGAGTGAGCTGACTAAAACCTCCACGAATCCTCTCATTTAAATAACCCCTATGAGGCGGAAATGATCTCCAGGTGACACAGGGCCAAACAGAAATCAGAGAGGGCAGCTGGTCTTGAGGCCAGGAAGTGGCAGAAGCCAGATTGCATGGGGGGCCCCCCAGAGCCCGACCCCCCCTTCACTCTCTGATTCTTCCCCAGGATGGCGGAGGGAAGCTGCGAGGGGCTGACGTGGTGTTCTCCGCCACCACCACGGTCACGGTCAATGTGGAGGACGTGCAGGACATGGCCCCTGTCTTCGTGGGCACACCCTACTACGGCTATGTGTATGAGGACACCCTTCCGGTGGGTGGCTGGCCCCTAGCCCAGTGTCCCCTCCAGACACCATGGCCCCGGGATCCCCTGTGGCTTGGCCCTGGGTCACCCTCGTCACATGGCTGGCTCTGGACTAGCTCAGGCTCAGCGCATGAGCTTGTCTTTTTGCCAGTGGGAGTGTAAGGGGGAAGAAGCAGGTGCGGGTGTGTGGAGCACCTGCTGGGCGCCAAGACCGTGACAGGCATTTCTTCACTCATTCAGACTTACTCTCATCCAGCTGCCAGTGTTCCGCCCCTCAAAAGGGCTGGGAAGAGAGGCTGGAAGGTGGTTCATTGCCTTGGTTTGGGTGGGGCTCTTTCTACACCTTGTGTGGACGAGGAGGGTGCGATTCCTTTATGCCTCCCCAGCTCCAAACCCGTAGCCTGGGGTTGCTCAGACCAGTAGTTGTCCCGCAGGCCCAGTTCCAAGGATGGCCTCAGCTTCCTCCCCCTCAGTGCAGTCTTTGCCCCTGGTGTTGTGGTGACTATGCTTGTCTTCAGGCCTCTCAGGGAAGGTCCTATCCCCAGGCCTGGCATCTAAGGCCCGGCCTCCCCTCCACCCCCGAGTCCTCACCAGCCTCCCAGCACCCAGCCCATGTCCCCACTGTGTCCTTAGCCTCTGCCTGAGACCGGCCCATGGGCCAGACGCTCCATGCCCTTGTCAGGCCAGCCCAGGCACTGTTCTCCTTGACATCTTTGGTTGAGATGGGAGCTCCTCTTCTCTGCTCCCATGCTGGGCACACCCCTCCTCGGGGTACACCCATGTATTTACATGCCCCCTCACCTCGGGCAGACCGGGAGCTCCCTGGAGGCTGAGACCAGGCTGGAACCAGACTTCACGCAGCCACGGCTCAAGGACTCTGTGGAACTGAACTGCATTATCAATTTTCCTTTCCCTGGATCTGATGATTCTAGACTTGATGAGATAACGAAAGCACTTACTGAGGACCGCTTACATGCTGGGCACAAGCTACGATACTGCTTCTTCAGAAGCTGGTAGCTGCGAGGTAGAGATGAGCAGAGTGAGGGAGAAATGGCGGGCTCTTCTGGTGGGGGCCGAAGGCAGGGCCGGGGGAGGCCAGCTGTCCTGCCAGGAGCGAAGGGTGCAAAGCGTTGCTGAAGGAGAGCAGGCAGCACTGGGACAGACAGGAAGCAGCCACGAGTGTGGGTAGGCCGAGGAGAAGCGCCGGAGTAGGGGGCTTAGGAGGGCGCGGCAGGCTGAGGTGGAGCAGGCTTGTTAGTTGTGCAATCCCTGCCCAAACCCTTCGAACAGCACCCCAGCTGGGGGCCCCAGGAGAGCGTCCTCGTTCCTGGACTTTGCACTGGACCCCTCTGTGCCCAGCCCCTCTCTCACCTGTCTCTGACTCCCTCCCTGTACCTCTGAAGGCAAAAGGTGGATGAGGCAGTGAGGGTCAGCCTTGAGGGCTGGACAGTAGAGGCCAGAGCTGAGTGTGTTATGTGGGAAAGGAGGGGTGTGAGGCGGAGGCCCACTTGTGGGGGACTGAATGTCCCTGGGCAGCCATGTGTGAACCAATATGGTGGGGAGAAGAAGGGCTCAGGCTGTCTCTCCAGCTCTGGGAGCCAGTGGGTGCTCCGGTCTCCCTGTAGAGCAGGTGTGGGGCCACACAGAGGCCTGGCCCTTTTCTTGGGTGGCAGTGGCACCTCCCCTCTGATGGGGGCAAGTATCTGGGGAAGGGAGAGCCCCAGCATCACCCATTGGTCTCAGGCAGCTGCTTCTGTCCCCCCAAGGGCTCGGAGGTACTGATGGTGGTTGCCATGGACGGAGATCGAGGCAAACCCAACCAGATTCTCTACAGCCTCTTGAATGGTGAGTCTGGGGCGACTTTGGGGACAGGCCCATCGCTGGGCTAAAGCTCCTCCTTGCTGGGTGACCAGAGTAACCTGCCCAGACCTCTCTGGGTCCCAGTTTCCTCATTTGTAAAGCCAGAAGTACAAGACGTGTTGTGGGGGGGACGGGTGGTGTTGGGCCCCTCCAGGAGGTGACAAGTCTTCTTGGGCATGTGCTCTGGCTCCTGCTTGTCACTATGTCTAGCAACAGGGAGTAACTTTTTAAAGTTACTGGGTTTTTTTCCCTCATTCTTTTTTTTAGGGGTGGGTAAGGGCAAAGGGAGAGGGAGAGAGAGAATCCTATGCAGGCTCCACACCCAGCACAGAGCCCGACATGGGGCTCGATCCTGTGACCCTGAGATCATGACCTGAGCAGAAACCAGGAGTCGGACGCTTAACTGACTGAGCCACGTAGACACCCCTCTCATTCTTTTACATTTCTGGCCTAGAGCATATGGTTGAATTAAAAGAATTAAATGCAACGATGATACGGCATTTCCTACTATTAGCCCTATATACAGATGAGAGAACTGAGACTCAGGGAAGCTAAAGGGCCATCCCACATTCCCACTGGATTTGAACCTAAGTCTTCTGGCTCCCGGACTCTGTTCTTTGCACAACTGAGCAGCAACTGAGCAGGTCACGGTGGCCCCGGGTGGGTTCTGTGGCCCCCGGTAGCCAGTCCCCACAGCGTGGGTGTCTGATCACAGTCATGCGCATGTCTGTGTGCTCTCACTCAGACCCCATCGCCTCTCCGGCCCTATCCCTAGGATATGCCTTGTGCATTCTCTCTCTCCAGCAGCTCCCGCATGCATGAATGTGGCACCATCACAAGCAGGCTCCTTTCCCCAGGTACACAGATCCCCCTTGACTGCTCCTCGTTCCCACCCCTCCACCTCTGCAGCCTTCCCACAATTACCCAGCACCCACCATCCCCATCTCTTCTCTCCTCTCCCTCTTCTGCTCCTCCTCCTGCAGCCTCTGCCTCTTCCCTCCCTCCCTTTCTCTCCTCTCTCTCCCCCTCCTTATTTCCCTACCTGTGTGGCTGTTTGTCCCTCTCTCTTGGCCATCACACACACACGTGTGCACACACACATGCACACACAGGGCACATAAGAGAAGCCAGTTCTATGAACCCTGAAAGCCAGACTCAGAAGTGAGTTTAAGTCCCGGCTGTACACGTGCTGTGTAATCTTAGACAAATAACTTAGCCCCTCTGAAACTCAGTTTCCTCATTGGCAGGATCCAGATGATAGAATTACATTCTATAGACACTTCAGTGAGGGAATGCCTGAGGAGCACAAGGCTGCCTGCCTGGCCTGGCTCCCCTGCGCCTCCCATGGCCGTGTGTGCAACTGCAGGGTGCATCTTTCCCCCTTGCCAGGGAGTAACGGAGACTTCGAAATTAATGAGACGTCTGGAGTCATCTCTGTCATGCAGAGCCCTGCCCAGCTCAGGAGAGAGGTGTATGAGCTGCACGTACAGGTACCTCTAGCTTGGCCTTCCCTCCTACCCTCCGGCCCTGGGAGATTCCAAAGTTGATGAGACCCAGCCCACTCCCACCACCCACCTTCTACCCAGGGCGGGAGCTAGATGTTGCTCCAAAGAGCACCTGCATCACATAGCCTGTGTGAATCCTGCAGCAGACGCACACAAAGCCCCTGGCAAGGGGAGACGTGAATTCACAAGGAGGTAGGACTGAAGCAGCAAGGTCTTGAACATGGGTAGGACCCAACAGGTGGTGATCGGTGGTGAAGGGCGTCACTAGTGGGGGTGAGGACAGACTGGAGGCAGTGTGGGCTAGGAAAGCCCCATGAGCCAAGGCTGGAGGGGAGAGCACATGATGTACTAGGGAAGCAGCAAGGAGTCATGGGGCTAGAGCAAAGGGTCCACAGGCAGCATGTAGACAGAGAAATGGTTGGATCCAGGCTGGGGCCAGAGGAGTGAAGGCCCTGAATATGAGATATAGTTTTTTTCCTGGAACAGGGCCAGTTTTGTGGACATGTGGTCTATGTAATTACACAGGCATCACCATTAGAAGGGTCCCATGCTGGGCGTAATGCTCTGCTCTTGCTGTCTTGAAATTCTTGATAATTTTTTAACAAGATTTTAAAACAATTTTTAACAAAAATTTTTGTTAAAAAATATTTTCATTTTTCACTGGGTCTGCAAATTATGTAGCTGGTCCTGCCCAAGAGCAGTAAAGAGCCATTGAAGGGTTTTGAGCATGATTAGAGTCTTGTTAAAAAGCTCATTCTGTCCGCTTTAGACCGGGGAGTGGGGAGGGGCTCTCAGATTTAAAGAGTTTGGCAAACAAAGATTTCCAGGACCCGGTCCTGGCGACAGGAAGTTAGTGTGTCTGGGAGAAACCCAGGACTCTGCACCTTCTGAGCTCCCAAGTGATTCTGTGCACCAGTCCCAGCCTAGGGTTTGAGAACACTGGTCCCAACTTGAGTTTGGAGAGAACTGGACAAGAAGCAGGGAGGCAGAGCCATTAGTCAAGGTGATAAATCGAGAAGGCCCTTGGGGACGAGGGGAGGTGGAACAGTAGAAACAGACAAATTGCAAAATATGAAGGAGGCCGACTCCACACAATGTGGTTGTGCGGGGTGAGGGAAGGGACAGGGATGGGGCATCTGGGGCGGTACCATGACATCAGGAGCACAGGAGAGGAGGCAGGCTAGGTAGGACAGGCCCAGAGAGTTTGGGTATACAGGTTTGGAGCCTGGGGAGACAGTGTCAGCATACAGGCGGCTGTGGAAGGGTGGGTTTGGGTAATGGGATCACCCCGAGGATGGCTGTGGGGACACAGGAACACTGGCTGAAGACACAGCTGTGGGCACACTGAGGCTGAGTGAGGGGGGGGGGGGGAGCAGGTGAAGGAGACCCAGGAGAGATCAGAGAGGTAGAGAGGAGCTTGCACAGAGCAAAGTCACATTAGCAGAGGACACTCAGGAAGGCAAAGGAGGTGAGAGTGCTGCATGCAGCATGGAAATTAGTGTGAAGTATCTCAGTTGGGGATGCGCTGAGAACTGAGTAGGAATTAGGAAAAATGGAGGTGTAGGCTTCTGAGAAGGGCTTCAGGAGAGCAGCTAGGCTGTGATGGAGTGGTGTCTGGGGAGTGGGAGTTTTAGAATAGGTAAGGCCAGAGCGTGCTTATGGAACAAGGGGAGGGAGGTCCTTGATGGTATCTGTCACAGGGAGTGGTTCACACAGAGCCTGTGGATTCTCGGCCCCGGCTTTGCAGCCCCCCTTCCCTGCAGCCTTCCCACAGCTAAATGGACACCGGACAGAATGTGGCAGAGCTGGGATTTGAACCCATATCTGTCTGGCTGCAAAGAGGGGCCAGTGTGGGGAGATGGAGAGAGCACTGATTAAGGAATCAGACACACCCGAGTTCTTCCTGCTCCAGCTCTGCCACTCACTAGCTGTGTGACCCCAGGTGACTACTTCACCCCTCTGTGCCTCATCTGTGAAATGGGGTCAGTACTAGCACTGTATTGTTGCCTGTGGCTGTTGTAACATTCCCATAAACTTAGTGACTTAAGACAGCACACATTTATATCTCACAGTGGCCGTGGGCTAGGATTCCAGCCTCAGCTTAGCTGGGTCCTCAGATTCAAGGTCTCTCATGTAGCTGCCATCAAATTGTCGGCTGGGACTGGGTTCTCATCTGAAGACTCGACTGGGGAAGGATCAGCTTCCAGGCTCACATGATTATGGGCAGGATTTAGTTCCTAGTGTGCTGTTGGCTAGAGGTCACCATTAGCTCCTTGAAACATGAGCCTCTCCAACACAGCTACTCGTCTCATCAGAGCCAGCAAGGTGAAGAGTCTGCTAGAAAACAGAAGTTACAGTCTACGTGGTCTAATCACTAAGTATATCTCATCACCTTTGCCATGTGCTATCAGAAGTAAGTTGCTAGGGCAGGCCGCACTTAAAGAGAGGGAATTATACAAGAGGATGAATACCTGGAGGCAGGGATCTGTGGGGCCATCTTGGAGTCTCCAGCCACACAGCAATAGCCACCTGTCCCCACCCCAGGTGACTGAGGTCAGCTCTGCAGGGATCCCAGCTGCCCAGGCCATGGTCCCAGTCACCATCAGGATCGTGGACCTCAACAACCATCCGCCTACATTCTATGGAGAGAGTGGACCCCAGAACAGATTTGAGCTGTCCATGTATGAGCACCCACCTCAGGGAGAGATCCTGCGGGGCCTTAAGATCACCGTCAATGACTCAGACCAGGTGTGTGGTCCTGCCCTCCACCCTGTCTTCCAAGGGGCCTGAACTGAGAGCTCATCAGCCTTCACTGCTTATGTGCCAGGGGCCTGGCGGGTCACAAAATGAATGAAACAGGAGAGTGTAACCGAGAGAGAGATGGGGAGAGATGGGGTAGCTAACCAAAGACTCTCTGCTTAGCCTAACGACATTCACAGTCAATTAAAAAGTAAAGCCAGCCAAACAAAAGCCCCTCTGTATTTGATCCTCCAGAGAGGTATTGTGACCACTTCCCATCACCTCCTCTGCCCAGCAGAGGGCTAGGCTGTAAGTGTTTGTTACCTGGCTTAGTCTCCATAGCCTGCTAAATCTTTCTGATCCTCGATGGCCTGGCCGACAGAAAGAAAGACTAATACTCACCTGCCAGGGTTAAGGGCATAGGAAGTCTCCTTGCTTAGCATGACTATCTAATGAGTTTCTATTCTCATTCATCTTCCCCGTTGCCTCCCTCCAAACTCTGTCGCCCAGGGAGCCAATGCCAAATTCAACCTGCGGCTGGTGGGACCTGGGGGCATCTTCCGAGTGGTCCCACTGACAGTCATGAATGAAGCCCAAGTCACCATCATTGTGGAGAACTCAGCTGCCATTGACTTTGAAAAGTTCAAAGTGCTAACCTTTAAGGTAGGTGATGCTCTGCACTGCCCTGAATGGGGGGGAGGGGGATCCTAGGAGCTCATAGCAGCTCCTGGATTCATTACTGAGGGGTCCCTGTCACCTCCTGCCCCTCCTGGCCCTCCATTTTTCCTCTCAGTTCGTCTGCCCCTCCTGCTGACTGGGGAGCATGAGTGGGAGGTGGGAAGAGGGGAGGGTACAAGAGCCTGCTCTCACTGCTCACATAGCCTCACTGAGCCCCGGTCCTAAATTATGACTGTCCCAGGAAAGCAAAGCATTCAAGGTGCCATGTTAATAGATTGAGACAGAAATACTATTTGATTATCAAGATAAACGTATTTCTCACATGCATTTGACATCTGTCATCAATTCTGGTAAAAACTTTGCAGAAGATGAAAAAAATACTCCTTTGTATCTGTGATTGTTTAAAATTATGAACATATGTAAATAATGATTATTATATATAAACATAAATACTATATATTAATAAAAAGGAAAAACATACCTCATTGATATTATTTAAACAGTTATAATTATTTATAATTATACATACATACCACTACAGCGAACATCATGCTTAAAAGTGCAATTCTAAAAGCTTCCTATGAAGTCAGGAACAAATTGTGGATGCCTGCTATCACATTATTTAGCACTATTCCTGGAGTAATGTTATTCCTTGGATAAAGAAAGGAAATAAGAGGTATGAACATTAGAAAGGAAGAGACAAAATTATCATTATTTGTAGATGGTGTTATTGTTTGCTTAGACAAATCTAAGAAATGTTGGAAAAACAAACACAGCAAAGTTGCTAACATGATTGATTACAAACTTAATACACAAAATTTGAGAGTGTTCTTACATATGAAAAATAGCAAAGAGAATAATGGAATAAAAGATCCTCTTTTATAATAACAACTAAAAGATAAAATTCCTAGGAATGAGGATAATAAGAAATATGCAGCATCTAAATAACAAAAAGCACAAGAATTTAACAAAGAGATATAAAGAAAGCAAGAAATGTAAAGGCGCATCTTGTTTAAAAAAATGCAAATTCTTATCAAGTGAATAAAGAATCCAATATCATTTCAACTAAGTCTTACCTGGAATTTCCTTTGGTGAGGTGGAGGGAATTTAACATAATTACACTGGTTTTTGTATCTGGAGAAATAAACCTGTAAGAATAGTCAGGAAAATAGAAAGAAAGAATATGAGGCAGGAACTTCCCTAACAAGTATTAAATTATATTATATAACAAAATAATTTTTGAAATTGAAACTAAAAAGGAATATGCAAATCAATGGGACAAAAGAAATTGGCCCAAATACAACTCTAAGAACTGCAAGAAAGCAGGCCTTTCAAGACAGTGGGCCTTAGAGGTGCCCCCTGCAGGTGGTGGAAGGCATCGCAGGCTGGAGACTGAGAGTAAGGTGGAGCAAGGCAGGCTGGTGCTGGACCCTGCTGAGACAGAAGTGGGAAGGCTTTCTGCTTGGTGACCCCCACCCAGACAAGTCCTTATTTTCTTTCCTTCCCCAGCTACTGGCCATTGAAGTGAACACTCCAGAGAAGTTCAGTTCCACAGCAGATGTTGTGATCCAGCTCCTGGACACCAACGACAATGTCCCCAAGTTTACCTCCCACTACTACATTGCCAGGATCCCTGAGAATGCGCCAGGGGGCTCCAACGTGGTGGCTGTCACAGTGTGTTGGGAACTAGCATGGGGACTGGGTCTGGGGTTAGGAGCCCCCACTGAAGGGGGTCTGATGAAATCAGACAAACCTGGGTTCCAATTTGAATTGCAAAGCCCAAACTCATTAACTGTGTCCTTAGACAAGCTACCTGACCTCTCTGAGGCTCAGTTTCTTCTTCTGTACAATGGGGTAACAATACCTCTCAGGACTCTAAGGAGGACATAGGCATAAACCCTAAAGTCAGGGCACAGGACCCATCTTTTCCTTCCTCATTTACAAAGGAGGGATACATGCCTTCCAGATCTAAACCTTTTGGTTCCTCCAACAGTTGAGACCTCCCGGATAGAAAACTAGGGCTCTAGAGCAGTCCTTTAGATAAGTTTCTCCCCAGTTGGGTAACCCCAAAGCCCCTTGTATTGCCATGGAAAGCAGCCCTCAGACACATGAGCTGCCAACATGCCCCGACAAAGGGCAGGGACCTCTAGGACCTTTCTCTCTTCCAGGCTGTAGATCCAGACACAGGTCCGTGGGGCGAAGTCAAATACTCCATCTATGGGTCCGGGGCAGACCCGTAAGTAGATCCAGAATCCTGGACAGGGCCTCGGACAAGGGATTTGGGAGGCAGGGGGCAGAGGGGATCTGGGCGGAAGGCAGGAGGGACCTGGAAAGGATAGAACCTTGGTTGGAAAAATGAGCACAAGCCCAAGGAGGGAAAGGGAAGCAGAGAGCCCGAGGCAAAGGTTCTGGGATCTGAGAGAAGTAGGGTCACCGTCATGGCCTGGAGCTAGGGAAGGGCAGGCCTTGGGTGGAGAGGGTGAGTCTGAGTCCAGCTAAGTTCAGGGTTAATACGTGGATGAGTAGATGGGTGGGCCTGTCTCCCGCAGTCAGACTGCAGGGCCGGAGAGAGGGTCAGGTGGGCTACTTTGGAGAAGCTGCATAACGCTTTGGAGGTAGGTCACTCCTGCAGGGGTGTGTGTGTGTGTGTGTGTGTGTGTGTGTGTGTGCACGCACACTCGTACCTCCATGCACACTCCTGTGCTTGTGCACTCCCAAGCCTGAGCTCCCTATGCCTGGCAGCTTCCTGATCCACCCATCCACCGGGATCATCTACACTCAGCCCTGGGCCAGCCTGGACGCTGAGGCCACGGCCAGGTACAACTTCTACGTGAAGGCAGAGGACATGGAGGGCAAATACAGCCTGGCTGAGGTGTTCGTCACTCTCCTGGATGTCAATGACCACTACCCTCAGTTTGGAAAGAGTATCCAGGAGAAGACAATGGTGCTGGGGACCCCAGTGAAAATTGAGGTGAGCTTTGAAAGCAATGAAGCTTCAGGGGCGCCTGGGTGGCTCAGTTGGTTGGGCGACTGCCTTCGGCTCAGGTCATGATCCTGGAGTCCCGGGATCGAGTCCCGCATCGGGCTCCCTGCTCAGCGGGGAGCCTGCTTCTCCCTCTGACCCTCCCCCCCTCATGTGCTCTCTCTCTCTCATTCTCTCTGTCTCAAATAAATAAATAAAATCTTTAAAAAAAAAAAAAGAAAGCAATGAAGCTTCCCTGAAAGCCTTGTTCTAGCTGCTGCAAGAGGCACTGTGGCATAAGAATTTATTTCAAAATAAAATTTATTGGCTTCCCACAATGAGCAGGGGTTTTTAAGGTACGTTATATAGCCACATCCTCACCTCAACCCAGAAATAACCTCTAAGACAGAAGATATTATTGCCATTCACAAAAGAAACGAGGCTCGGGTAGTTTAAGTGGTTTGTCTTTGTTCACACAGCCGGTTGGCCGGCTTTCAAAGCAGTGCTATGAGACACTGTCTTCCCAACGTGGAAGAAGCATGAACCCTGAAACCCAACAGACTGGACTTTGAATCCCAGCTCCCCTCCTTCTCTGTATCCATCCTTAGACAAGTCACTTAGCTTTTGTTTTTTTAACAATACCTACTGCCCAGACTTGTTCTGAGGATGGAATGGTGTAACACACGTAGGGGGCTGGCACAGACCCTGGCTCATTCAGTACTTCTCCCAACTCCAGTTCACTCCAAGTAGGGCTAGGACCATTTTCCCATCAACCCAGCAAGCCACATAGGACTTACTGGTTTAGCCAGGGTATACAAGTGTCATCCTCGAAGCCCAGCTCTGTCTGACCCTCCCCACACACAGGCCACAGACCAGGACGCAGAGGAGCCCAACAACCTGGTGGACTATTCCATCACCCACGCAGAGCCTGCCAACGTGTTTGACATCGATGCGCACACGGGGGAGATCCGGCTCAAGAACTCCATCCGCTCCCTCGATGCCCTGTACAACATTACACTTAGTGGGGACTTCACGTGGTCCCTAGAGGTGCAGGCCAAGGACCGTGGCTCCCCATCCTTCAGCACCACGGCCTTACTCAAGATTGACATCACAGACACTGAGGTGGGTACCAAGTCTGTGTTGGGAAGAGGGTCGGAGGGTCAGCTCAGGCCTTGCTGCAGTGTGATCAGAGGAAGAAAGACGATCTCCAGTCTCCCTCCAAAAGACACTCAGTGCTAGCAAAGCCTGCCTTTGCCATCAGACACACAGGCTTTAGAATCAAGCAGAAATCCTTGTTTCAATACCTTTTGACACTTCCTTTCCTATAAATTGGGAATAGTGAAGATTCCTTCACGTGGGTGTTAAAAGGCAGAAGTAAAATCATGATGTGTAGTTCTCAGCTCAGTATCTGGCAGAAAATCATGACTTAGGGGGTTTCTGATACATTTGGGCAGACGAGGCCTTCCCTAACCAAAGGTAAGCAATACCCTAATCTCCCAAGAAAAGAGTCCAGCTAATGCAGGAGTTCTTAATCTGAAAGAGGTTGCTTGCATTATCCTCTCTCAGTGTGCATTTTTCTGGAGAGCTGCATGCATCACGTTTTCTCTGTGTGCGTTTTTTCTGGACTGAAGCCCATAGTGCTAGTCGGATTCTCCAGGGATGCCTGACCCCAGAAAGATGGTTTTTAAACCATCAGGCTTCAGGGAGCTCCTCCAAGGACTGGGCAGGAGCTGCAGAATGCAAAGGGGTGGCTCTCTCTTCCAGATGCTGTCCCGAAGCCCCATGGCCGCCTTCCTGATGCAGACCAAAGACAACCCCATGAAGGCTGTGGGTGTCCTGGCTGGCATCATGGCCATCATTGTGGCCATAACCGTCCTCATCTCCACCGCCACCTTCTGGCGTAATAAGAAGTCCAACAAGGTCCTGCCTGTGCGGCGAGTACTCCGCAAGCGGCCCAACCCTGCGCCCCATGCCGTCCGCATCGAATGGCTCAAGTTCAGAAGGACCAAGGCTGCTGCCAAGTTTGTGCTCAGAGAGGATCCTTCCAATGAGAACTGCAACAACAACAGCCTAGGAAGCACACTGCCCCCCAAAGCCCCAGCTCCCCCTCCACCACCCACAATGGCACCCAAGATGGGCATGGCCCCCTGGACTGTGCCTACAGTCTCTGGCTCACTCACCCCTAAGCAACCCCAAGAGTCACCAAAACCCAAGGTGGGAAGCCCCATCCAATCAGCTCTGGTCTCTGAGCTCAGGCAGAAGTTTGAGAAGAAGGGTGTAGGTAATAAGGCTTACTTTTAGCATGTGTCCTGTGGACCCTCATTTCCCCAGCCCAACTTTCCTACTACTTGGACCATGCTCCCCACCACCTGCTCCTTAGGGTCACCTCTGCTTTGTACCATGATGTAAGCCCCATATCCACGGCTCTGGACATGCCTTGGATGAGGGATTTCTCTGTTTATGGGCTGCAACTGCAAATACTTCCTCATCACCCAGATTATTGGCACAGTTATGTGCCCCCCCATTCCCCAGAGGCTGGGAATCAACAAAGAGCCAGCTCTGGGTGTCTTCTACTCACGAACCTCAGACCTCGCCGAGTCCCTCAGGTCCTCCTGCGGCCTCAGCATCCTCAGTGGAGGATCAGGGCCCTGGCTGCATGTGGCAAGGCCAACCAGAACCTGGATCCTGAAGCCTCCCACTAAGAGCAGGAACAGGAAAAGGAAGTTCAGCCCTGGCTAAGGTTGTGGTCAGTGACCCTTGCAGGCTATAGGAGAACAAATGCATCAGGACCGGGCAGTGATGCCCTGAAAACTCACACCAACTGTGGGGCTGTTCCTCAAAGCCATTGGAAAGATGGAGGATGGTGTCTGGGCAGAGACCATGGGTCCCTGCTATATCCGCACGGGACCAGGGGCACAGAGGTATGAAATGGCCCCAGCTAGGGCTGTCCCAGGCGGGCCCCAAAATGTCCAAGCTGGAGCCATGCAGGAGTCCTAGAGACATCCCGAAGAGCCACAAGCCGCACCCTAAGGTGCTGCCTTCCAGGAGTCCTTGAAGAGACAGTGCAGGGCTGAATTTTGGAGAGATCTGTTTTTATCCTGCTCACATGGTGTAACCTTGGGAAAGCCGTTTAAATTCCCTGATCACTCACTTCCTCATCTGTAAAATGAAGTAAGTCAGTCTTCACTGCCTCACTCACAGGTCCAAGGTGGAGACTGAAATAAATATGTGGTAACAAGGGCTTTAGCCAAGTGCAAAGCAGCACAAATGCAGAGTATTTTTCTGCAGGTCAATCCTCTGGGGTGCAACTCTTCCAGAAAGTATTAGGAGCCTTTCAGGCTTCTGCCAAGCACCCCCAGGAGGGCCTGTGCTGCGTCTGAGTGCCACCCCTGATCCGTGGCAGTCAGGGCTGGATGATGTCACTGCCCTTGACTGAGGCTCCTCCCGTCCTGTTCTCCCCCACCACATGCCCCACGCAGCCCTGGCCAGCCACCGTCAGAGAGGACCAAAGCCGGGCAGCACATCCAGCCCAAGCCTCCGTTTTGCCAGGGTGACAGATGGGTTTCCAAAGGAGGAGTGATTGGTAGAGGCCACACAGCAGGTTGGTAGCAGAGACCTGGTCTGAGGGCTCCTGGCTTCTCGACGTTTGCCCCTGACCAACCACACCTCGTCAGCTTGTGACAACCTGCCCCAGGAAAAAGACACACAGGCCTCTATGTTTAATGCAAAGGAGTTCTGCCCGACTTTCAGGAAAACTGCTTTATAAGGAATCTAGACGTGTGCAGGGAGAGGGTTCTTTGCATCTTGCTCCCCTCACTAATAATCGCTCTAGAGTATCATCAGTGATTTTATTTAAACCGATTAGATGCACATGAGGTTTTCTTGATTTCTGAGTCTGTGTTTTGAGGTGTTACTCAGATGTGCCGGTGTGTAAGCTCCTTGCTGGGGTTTCTGCAATCCCCACCCCAGAGTGTATTAAGAGATGAAATCTAACAAGCTGGGAGCCCAGCCTGATCAAAGAGGCATTTTGCAGCGTATATTTCAGGAGAGGACTGTGCTGGACCATGTTTGCCCTGCATGGGGAATATGGCATCCTTCCAATTTGCATGTGATCAACCTCTTTTGTAAATGGTCAATAAAATCTGTTAAGCAAGGGCCAAGCTGACCTCCTGCCCCCTGCTTCCATGTGCATTAGCTGACTCATGGGGACCAGTCTCCCTGACAGCCATGCTCGGCCTGCCTCCTGGCTCCTTTGGTGGGTGGATTCATCCCCTAACCCCTAGATCTGACTCCGTGGGAGGCTGCAAAATTTTGTGCAAATGGCCACACGTATACCTCTAATGGTAATATTTGTGGGGCTTGTCTATCCGATCCTGACTCACCAGGGGCCTGGACTGGGCTTTTCTCCTGAGCAGGACAAGCCCCAGCCGTGTTGCTTGGGAAGGAATGGACTCTGGAGCTAGAATCAATTATGGCCCAGCCCAACCCAGCAGAGGCAGGGATTGGGAGACCTGGCATGGACACGAAAGCCTGGGCAGAAGTGCAGTCTCTGGGACGGTGGTCATGAGAGCCTCTGGGTTAGAAGCTCAGGGCAGCATCCAGGCCCTGGGTGGGGCGTGGGCTCTGGGACAAACCCAGAACTTGAACCAAGGTAGAGGCAGTCTTGGAAAACAGGGCCTTTGGGGCAACCTCCTGCACTGGGAAGTATGGGGAAAGTACCTAGCTGCTGGCAAGAGCCATACTGAGAAAGAATAGGAAGCTATGGCCAAACCTAGGGTTCCAGCAAATGTGGAGGTACTGGAAGTGACCCCCATCCAGTGGGAGTGAGGCTTGGCCAAGTTCTACTGCATGAGGGAATGGCGGAGGCCGAGGGACTGCTGCCCAGCCATGCTGGGACAGGCCTGGCCTCTAAGCTGGCACAATTTTAAGCCTCCAGCTAAAGAGCTGGGAGGCAGGGGTTTCAGGTTAGGAGGACTCTCCCACTTCTGGGCCCTAAAAAAGGAATGGATAATCAACAGACGTGTCTCCAGGAAACCTGCAGGACAGTGTGTGTTTTTTCCTATGGTTGAGGTCAGACTTTCTAACTATATGAAATAACATGGCACTTTCCAGTCTGACAGCCCTGGGTCTGAATCCTGGTTCTGCTGCTTACGTGTGTGACTTTGGGCAAGAGACTAAGCCTCCCTGGGCCTCACTTCCCACATCAATACGTGGTATAAAAAATCAGTGCCGTGAAGGTGATGGGAGCTAATCTATGTAAAGCATCCAGCAGCAGCTTTGTATCTGCTGATATAAGCTGAGGAGACAGTTGCTATTCTTAGAGGTATGAGAGCACCTTTGAGGATGTCCGCATGCTGGAGCACCATATCCTGGAGGCGAGGACTCCTGCTCGTGCTGACCTCCAGGATGTTTCCACCCACTGATAGGCCCTGGAGCCTCTCCTTTGTACGAAGAGAGGAGAGGTGGAGGAGGGCAGGGCAGATGCCACAGCTCTGGATCTGTGCAGCTGGGGACCCTGTGCGGAGCATCTGCATCCCAAAGGAGTCAGGAACCGAGGAGACTATCCCTAAGAGAACCTGTGGGACTCAGGACAGAGCAGCTGTCCCTCAGAGTCCAGCTGGCAAAATGTGACAAAAGCTGGTGCACAGCCGGAGCCTCCCACTTCTCTGAGGCCTTGTGCAATGCTGCTACTCTGAGGACAGGAAGCTTCGAGAGAAGCCAGGGTCAGCCCACCTAGTATGGATGTTGGCATCTGTTGGCAGGCAGTGATGCCTCTCTGACAGTCCTCAAGGGCCCTGGCCACAGGGGGAAGGACAGGGAGAATGGGGAGGTTGCCATGTGAGGACTGAGGCTGCCACAGGCCCGTGGAGAAGCTGCAAAAAGACAGATGTGAGTTTAAATCCTGAGAAGGATCACCAGCAGCAGAGCTGCCTGGAGGGACAATGAGGTTCTCTGGGGTTCACGGGGAAACCTCCACTCCATGTGCACCCAGATAAGAGGAGACAATCACCTCTCAGGGGTTTAATAAGAGAGCTTGAAACATTTAATAGGGGAAGGGAGTGGGGATTATAGCCTCATTCATGTAATAAACACTTGTGCTCAGTGCTGAGACGCTAGGGACACAGGGCTGGAAAAATAAGCCTGAAGCTCAGAATCACATGAGACTAGGTGGGAATCAGGATTCTGTAGCCTCCCTTTGTAGATGATAATAATAATGATTATAGGGTCATATGATTTTATATAGATTCTATTCCTTCTGGGTATGGCCCTTGCAACTCTACTTTCTAACAATCATTGGAGCACAAGCCCTGGGATGTAGCCAATCTCCTGTTCCTCAGTGCTGATGGCACCAGGCTCTGAGGAGCACCAAGGACTGCTCATGGGGACACAGACACCCACAAATAAAGGGTCACATCACCCACCAGGCTCTCATTGCCCCACCAGGCAGCTCTTTGGAGCCTCAAACTTAGGTGATCTCATTGGGGGTTTCCAGTAAGAGGAAGAAGAATACTTTCTGAAGGAGACACAAGAACACTGCAGAGCAGACATTTAGAGGAAACAATGGAATGAGAGCCTCTCTCGAGCGGTGCCTCCACCAGCAGCTAGATGGGTGACGCTGCACAAGTCACTGTACCTTGTGGTTTTCAGCTCCCTCACCTGTAGAAAGCGTAGAATTCTACCTTTCTCCAACAGGATAGCACATGTGGCATGTTCTATGTAATTGTTACAGGGCTATATATAGGGAAAGAGTAACATTTATTGATTGCCAGCCGCCATGTATAATAAGACAATTAATCAGATGGGCCAAAGCTCCACTGGCATCCCTTCCAGGAAGGATTGTGTCTTCCTGATTATTGTGTCAAGTTCAGTGCCCAGAACAGAGTAAGTGCTCAATAAAGAGTGTTGAATAAATGGGTCAAGCCAAGTTGAGTTAGGGACTAAAGGCCCACACTGCCCCCCGCCTCCGCCATGCCCAGCCTGAGCTGTTCAGCCCCAGTCTTCCTCTCTGTCTTGCTCCTCATCCCCTTCAGCCTCTCTGTGGCCCAGGCCATCCTCGCAGACAGCTATGTGCTCTCTGCAGTAGCGGTCCCAGGGCTGCGGTGCCGCCCGGGGACACCTGGGGGCCTTCCTGCGCTGAGGACAGCAGTGCAGCCCCCACGCCCTGCAGCTGCAAGGGGCCTGGGCTGCGCAGACGTAGGTGCCCACGGGCACCGCAAGCAACACAACACACAGGACCACTGCAACATGCAGCAGGCGCTCCCGTCCCTCCAGCTCGCCGTGGTCTCTGCCCGTCACAAAGACCACACACCGGCCCCTGCGTGCAGGCTGGCCCTCCAGGCTGAGGCATGCCTCGTATTTCGTGCCCGGCAGGAGGTCCTCCACAGTGTATGTGTTGATTCCGGGGCCGATGTGCACCACCTCCTTCCTGAGCGTTTCATCCGATGCAAGGTAGAGGGTGAACCATTTCTCCTCAGGGGCATCCGCCACTGCAAACCACTCCAGCAAAATCCCATGCACTGTCTGCCTGACGACCCGCAGGTCAACATAGGCATTGCCATCTGAAGGGGAAGAGGGAGAATGGGTTGCCATCAGGGCCTGGGTGGGCTGGACGTGGAGGGAGATGACAAGGGTGCTCCTGCCGATGGAGTTCGAGGCCACACAGGTGTAATTGCCTCTGTCTACCAGGTGGGCGGCAGGTATGACGAGTTCCGACAGAGCAGTATCTTCTGCAGTAGATGAAGTCAACACTGGGGGAGAGAGAGCAAAACAGGTCTGATAGACACGTCTCTGATAGCAAGCTGGACAGTGTTCAGCAATGCCAGTTATCTTTTTTAAGCTGGAAGTGACCATTTATTAAGCATATGTTTGGTGCCCAGTAGTTGCCTCTCAGCAACCCTGTAAGGTAAGTACCCCAGTTTTACACGTAAGAGGTTGAGGATTGGAGTGATTAATCAGCTTGCCCATAAAGAGAGATGTTCAGAGACAGTGACTGACCTGGAACCTCATTCTTCTGCCTATGAAGACTCTACTTCCAAATTCACTAGCTGCTCCCACCAAACCACCGGAAGCCTTGCTGTGCTAACAGCATGGTTTTGAGGAGATCTCTTGCAACTGTGTGCTATTGTGAGCTTCAAGAATTGCCTTTTGGGGGTGCCTGGGTGGCTCCATTTGTTAAGCATCCAACTCTTGGTTTTGACTCAAGCCATGATCTCAGGGTCGTGAGGTCCAGCCCCGTGTTGGGTTCCAGGCTCAGCAGGGAGTCTGCTTCTCTCCCTCTCTCTCCCTCTCCCTCTACCCCACCCCCCACTTGTGCTTTCTTTCTAAAATAAATAAATAAATCTTAAAAAAATATTTAAAAGAACTGCCTTTTTACCTCCCAGATATAGAGAGGCTCAGAGCCTGGAGCCAAATGCCTGGATTCTATCCCTTACTAAGTATATGGTTTTGGACCAGTTGCTTAGATTCTCTTGGCCTCAATTTCCTCATTAATAAAATGGGATGATAATAGTACTCATTCCCTAAGTTTGATAGTGAGTGCTCAGTGTGAGCTGTTGTTATTACTGAAAGAACACATATAACATGGTACCAAAGAAACTGACTACAGAGCATTAAAAAAGACATCTGCATGCATCTCACTGTTCTTCAAGATGCTACAACAATAAATCCTACATTTCTCCTTCACTGGTATTTAATCTCAACCCAATAAGATGTGATCAAAATGATAGGAAAAAGTCAACAGTTCAGTTTCTTAGGTATTTTTTCATCTTCCAGCGGCTTGTCACTATGCTAAACAAATATATGAGTAACTCACTGTATTTTACTATATTTTATTCAGGTATTTCTAGTTGACTTCTAGACAACTTTAAAGATATCTCAAGGGAGGCTATCCCTGGCCTTGTGATGTGTCCCAACCCTGCAGGGTAGTATTAAAGGTGATTCCAGCTGAGGTATGAAAACAGCATAGAGTTTCAGGACATAAGAGGCAGGTTTGAATCCCTGTGGTGGGGCCCATGGAGGTCACTTCCTCACTCAGGGTCCCAGTATTACAACTTCAAACCAATAAGGTCTGAACAACACAGTGGTGGGAAGTGTAAAATTCAGTCAATATCTAGGAATTCCCAATCTTGCCCACTAGTAATAATTACTCGGGAAAGGAGGAGGGGAGAAGAGGGAACACTTGTTAATATACATTATTCTCAGGCCCTCCCCTGGACACAGGGAATCTGAATCTACAGGGCAGAGGCCTGGAAATCTTATTTCAAACAAGATGAGTCTGCTCCAGCAATTTTAGGAAATAAATAATAGATAATCTCTAGAATCAGTCCTAGTCAGAAATTCTATGATTTAAAAACACACAGAATAGTGTTTTGCATCTAGGAGACTCTCAAAGAACATATTTGTTCATATATAATTTTATAATATTTATACAATATGTCAAGTCAACTCCAATATATATATTTGCATATGCATATATATTCCATAGAGATCTGCAAGCAACCATTTAAAATCATGCCAATAGTGGAACACTATCTTGGAAACTTACCTGTTGTGGTCGGTATAATTCAGGCCCATCACAATCTAACCCTCACCCTGACTTCACGATTGGCCCAGTTAAGAAACTTCCTACTGAGGATAAGGTTGCTGTTGCTGTAAGACCTTACTATTCCCCCAGATACATTGAGAGGGCGCCTGTGGCTTACCATCGAATTCCCTCCACATGCTCAGGGGATAAGTCCATGCAATGGTTGGTGAAGGACTGGCTCGTGCCAGGCATCTCAGGGTCACATTCTGTCCCATCTGGATGGTGACGCTGGCAGTGGGGGTTGAGATCTGTGGCTTCATGCAAGCACTGAGCTCAGTTTCATGAAAAAGCTGCCCCACCTTGGAGAGAGGGCGTTGGCACATCAGGTAGGAATTCACCAGGATGACCGGGATGCTGATGGACTTTACAAATTGGACAAGTCCCCTCAGGCGACAGTCACATAGCCAGGGGTTGTTGTGTAGTGCCAGCACCATGCTGGAGAAAATCTTGGCTCCACAGCCAGGCTGCAGGTGTTTCTGGTAGGCCAGCCAGTTCAAGAAGACACTCTTGGATACAACTGTAAGCCTATTGGAGGATAGGTCAAGGTAGGTCAGGTTGACCAAGAACTGAAGAGCTAGCTCAGGGAGCGCATCGATCCTGTTGTGTTTGAGATCCAAGACCCTCAGGACAGGAGTGGCTTGGAATGCTGTCCATGGTACTGAACGGAGTTTGTTCCCCTCCAGTCTCAGCTCTTTCAGTTCAGACAGGTGCTCCAGGGCTCTTAGGTGTATCACAGTGACATTGTTAAAATTAAGCCAAAGGTATTCCAACGTGCTCATGTTGATGAAGGACCCTCGGGGCAGTTCAAATAAGGGTGAATTTTCAATTCTCAACAGCTTTAACTCTTCAGGATGGTTCCTGGGGATCTTTCCCAAAGAGATAGATATGCACTGCATAGCCCTGTACAAAAACCACAAAAGCTTTAAGGTGAATATTGGCGGGGCGGGGGGGGGGGTGCCTGGGTGGCTCAGTCAGTTAAGCGACTGACTCTTGGTTACGCGCAAGTCATGATCTCAGGGTCCTGAGATCAAGCCCCGAACTGAGCTCCCACTCGGCGGGGAGTCTGCTTCATCTCTCTCTTTCCCTCTGCCCCTCCCCCCACTCGTGAGCGCTCTCTCACTCTCTCTCTTTCTAAAATAAATAAATATATCTTTAAAAAAGGTGAACAACAGGGAAATGAGATCAGGTTTATTCTGGCATTAGATGTATGAATTAAAAGAAAAAATAGATGTTATTCACTTGAAATAAAAGAGACCCATTTTGTAAAAGTGCACAGTTCTCCAAAGTTCAGCACCAACTAGAGATTTTGCTGACTTCCTGCCAAATCTAGGCCTGTTCCCGCTCCACATCATCCCCAAAGAAAGCCCATCCCCTACGACCTCCTGGCATCTTGGTAGCACGGCGCACCTGCCGAAACTGTCCTCTGAGCAGATACATCCTGGCAGACAGGATGGCTGAGCTTCATGTGAATCCAGAAAGAACAGAACTAGCAGGAAATAATGAGAAACCGAAGCCATATTCCTCTGTTAGAAACTACCTTGCAAGTTTTGAATAAGTATAGTCCAAGCTTCCGAGTGGCAAATCCTATTATTGGTAATCCATAGTGATGTAGGTCAGCACAACAGTGGCAAAGCCCCTGGATGCTCTGAGGTCTGTTATGGCCCAAATCACAAGCTCAATAAGACCCATGAAAAGGGAGCTATGTCTCTTAACTAAGATCACAAAATTCACCCTTTGTCTGGTTCTTAAGTCTGGAAAGCAAACTCTAAGCCAGTTGTCCTATTTAGCATTGATACTGCCTTCCCTCATTTTCTTACAAAATGATCTGAAAAACCAGCAGGTAATACTATCCTGAGCACTGTGGTTCAGGTTATTTGGCCAGAATTCATCTAATACTTCATCCATCACAATTGACTTCTGAAAGCTCAAATTTTCAACCACTCTCTAGAAGTGAATACAGTTGGTGGGTGACAAAGATGTGACCACTCCCGTCACTGGCTTTCTCCCCACACCTCATGTGATGGATTCATTCCTATACTGCATTAAGACAGCTGCCTCTGCCACATGGATGAGCAGAGTCAGAGAAGCATCACGGTGCAGAAGTTAAACCACAAGATTGCATTTTCTGATTAAGCAAAAGTGTGTTTCTTATCCTGGATCTCACAACTTTCCCTGAATGCTGTGTATTTCACACGATAAAAATTAGAGACTTGTGTTTTAAGGTGAGATGTATGTGATTTTGGATACTTGCTCTGTCACTTCTTAATCATTCAACAAATATTTATTGACCATCTTCATACACTTTCTAGGTGCAAGGACTTCACTGGTGGGCAAAACTTTATAGATCCTGTGCCATGGGATGTTCTTTCTAGCTTATGCTTCCTTGTCTTGAGATCTTTGGAAGGTCACTTAACCTCCACGAGTCTCAGTTTCTCCTCTGCAAAGTGAGGAAATTAATAAATACTTTATAGTGTTTGTAGGAAACTTTGAGGCTATATAAAATAAAGTACCTAACATACAGTAGTTAGGTTAATTCCCTTCCTACACCAACAGACTCTTGAAGAGCAGCAAAGTCTACTTCCCTATTACTTGGGGTACTTCTTGGTGAATATTGACATTCCATGAGCTCCCCTAAGACTCATGATATACATTATATCCTACAAAAGGCCTCAACGAAGAAAATCCGCTTAGTAGTTAGCCAGTGATGGGGAAATGGGTCACCAACTAAGCTGATTACACTCCAGGCTTTCCATCCAAGCCAGATATATTTGTTCAAGTTTCTTGTCTAGCTCTACAATCTGGCTAGATCTCTGGAATTCTTCTCAAGGTAAAAATCAAAACAAAGAGAGTGCAATGAGCACAAAGCTTGTGCTAGACATGATGTGCAGCCTAGCCCCCCTTCAAGGAATGGGTTGATGCTCAGCTGCAAAGATTGCTTGCATGAGATCATGCCCTTCCCAAAGCAACCCATATACAAAAACTGAGGGTGAAGAGGACCCAAGGGCCTAGCTAGTTTGGCCTGATGGGGGGCAACTCTGATCTTACTCCAGAGACTTGCACCAAGATTCTGTCAAGCTAGCTCTATGGAAAAAAAAAAAAGTGATTCCTGCCAAATCTAAGTTGGCCAAGATTTTGTCAAGCTAGCTTTTTGGGAAAAAATGTGATTCAATTCATTGCATCACAACCCACTAGTAAATTTTCCTCACCTCAAAATATAAGGACGTAAAGTGATCTCCATTCCCACAATTTCTTCTCTGTTCATCCTGTGTTATCTTCTTCCAGTGAATCCAGCTGAACCTAACCTTCCATCGGTTTGCTGAAAGCTTGAGAAGAACATCCACTGGCATGTCATCTATGGAATTATGCAGGCCATTTCTGCACTGCTCCTTCTCCTCTCCTGGCCCCTTCATCTTCTGGTTTCCTTATTTGGCATATGGGCACAGGGGTGTAGCTGCATTGCCAATTAAGGCAAGAGACTGGGACAATTAAATCTGGGTTATGTCATTTACTTTGAATAACTAGTGGTTAAGTGGTGTCCCTAAACTCAAGAGATTTAACAACAAGGGGAAGAAGTTTGAGAATATGACACCCTCATCTCCCTGCAGGATGTTTTCAGGAACTTGGCTCTTAGAGTTATTGATAGAGATAGTCGTGGGAGAAGGAGTCACTCTGTTTATGAAACAATTAGATATAAATAGCTTCTGGTGGTGGTTCCCTGGCTAGTTTTAATAGAACCTTAATAAGATGGTTTTCTATCTATTCATTTGGAAAATGCTACCCCAACATTAATAGAGCTTCGGGATGGCTTAGAGAACTAGGTGACATATCAGGAAGCAGACACGCTATCTTTCCTCTTTCTCAAGCTGGTGTTCTTCCTTCACTCCTCCCTCTGCTGTCAACCACATATGAGATGTCTTCCTGGCTACCCATGCTCTGTGACATGCCTGTGATAGACACACAGATGACTACATTCCCAAGCTCTCTTGAAATAGGCAGGCTATGTGACTGATATTCTGGCTAATGAAATGTTAGAGGAAATAATGTTTTAAAAGCCCCTACATGATTCTCTAGTTTCTCTTTCCCCTTGTTACAGCACCTGTTGACATTCCAGGTGGTGGAGTCTTCACCAACCTGGGTCCCTGAGTGAATAAATAGAGCAGAGCCCTCCCTCCAACCACATTTCCCACAGACTCAAGAGACCCTGTAAAAACAGGGTTAAATCTTTCTATGCTAAGCCACCAAAATGTGGTAATTGTTAGTATAGCATAAGCCTAACCTATCCTGACTACAATGCCTTTGCAATTAAATACCATGTTCAAGTACTTTTGAGTTTATTTTTGTCTCTACTGGATTACATGATAGTTAAAGCAAAAATTTCCAGCTCTAAGACCTCTAAACACACTGTTCACTGAGTTCCTTGAATGATAGCCTAATTTCAGTAGCCTAAGTCCACTTTCCAGGATGCAATTTCTGTTACTTGCCTTTTGTACCCTGCAACGTACATGTGTAATTTGAGATAAGTGACATCAGACATACCCCCTGCCTAGGTCAAAAGGAATATAACCATGTTGCAGTCAGAAAAAGACATGATGGAGATGCCACAATTCCAATCAATCTCCAAACAAGGCTTCCAAGGACAGCATGCGGTAAGATCACCATGGTGTAGACTGGACTTCATCACTGGGAGACCAGAAATTATTTTCCCTGGACTCTAAGCAGATTTTCAGGGACCAACTTATACTAACCAGACTCATATACCAAAAGACCAATATATAAACCAGACATCATTTTATTTTTTTACAATGGGAATTGATTTTTTTCTAGTTACATGAGTATTCATGAGCATAAACCAGGATGGTTCTTCTCTACAAGAGCAAACCAAGGAAAAGAGAACACACAAAGGAAGACTGACAGATGGATATTAGGAGGCTGACCATCTTGGGGGTCATTCTATCCAAACCACCAAAGTAGGTCTTAATGAATCATTGAAAAGTTTGAATTCTCTCTCTCTCTTTCTCTCTCTCTCCCTCACACACACACATTCAAGTGATATTGGATAAATACTAACAAATTCTTACTTTCAAGTTCCTGAATTTTCCTCAAACAAGGTTTAATAAAACTGGATGTTAGTTGCCTTTGGGCCAATAATTTCTCAATCTTGAGTGGCTCAGCCAATCACTTAGAGGAAATATTTTCACCATTTCAATAGGTGGTTGATTTCACCTATTGCACTTATATTTGTTCTAATTTAGGGAGTGCCTGTCAGTCTCAAATATCAAACAATCAGACTTGAGTCTTGGGTCTCAACAGCAGAAATACCTTGATAAATCTGCATCATGGGTTGGAAAACTACAGCCTGGGAGCCAAACCTGGCCTGCCACCTGTTTTTGTAGATCACATTTTATTGGAATACAGCCATGCCCATTAAATTACATATTGTCTGCAGCTGCTTTCACATTCCATCAGAGGAGTTGAGTAGTAGTCACAGAGCCTAAACTATTTACTGATTTTCTCTACAAAATATATGTTTGTTGACCCATGATGTAGACAGTGGTTTTGTCATCTTCCAACCAAATAATTTCTCTTACCAATGGCTATGGCCCATAAGTTATAGTCAGATGTACCCTCCAGGTGAAGGGCAGAAAATATCCGTATATGGAAATTCCATGCTCATCTGGACTGGTGGACTTATAGTTCTTATGGTTTTCAATGACTTGGAAAAATCCATTTCCATAGTGAACCTGCTGTAGATTACACTGCAGAGACAACACTGAATAAAGAACCTCAGCCTGGCAGAAAGTTATCATAGACTTAGACCCTCCAAGAAAAATCAATCAGTACTTTCTATAAATTATTCAACTCATCGGGCTTCAGTTTTTTCATCTGTAAAATCAAGTGGCTCAGCCTCCATGATGGGTTGTTATAAAGATCAAATGAGAGAAAACAGGAAAATATGTTGTAAGGTCATATGTTGCAAGGTCTTTTGTAAATATGAGAGGGAGTACAGTAGCTTTAGAAATCACTGCATTGGGGCACCTGGGTGGCTCAGTCAGTTGAGCGTCTGACTCTTGGTTTCGGTTCAGGTCATGATCTCAGGGTCCTGGGATTGAGCCCCAAGTCGGGCTCTGCACTCAGAACAGAGTCTGCTTGTCCCTTTCCCTCTGCTCCTCCCCCTGCTCGCTTTCTCTCTCTCTCTCCCTCTTCTCTCTCTCTCATAAATAAATAAAATCTTCAAGAAAAAAAAATCACCCCATCACACTGTTTCATATCTGGCAAAGGTTAAACACAATATGGGGCCTCTTAGTTGATACCAGCAAAATAGTTGCCTTGGATCACTTGCTGTCCCCAGATTTCTGCAGTTGTTATCTAAAGGCCTTGGTACCAAACACCCTGGATGCTCCCCTTGTTAGAGCCCAGTCCTGCAGACAAGACACAACATTGACCCTTTTGCTGGGAACATTCACCTGCACTTGTGCGCAGAGACAATATCTCAGCACTTTCCCAGTTTTAAGCAAACTGAACAGGAATCCCACTTTAAAATGGCTTCTCAAATAACTGGGAAGGCCCTGAGACACCCTCAGGAACCCAGGTAAGTTTCAGTCAAATAACAAAGGCTGCTACATGGGGACAGAGGTGAGCTGTATGCCCCACAGCATTGAATGTCCTGTGCCACCCACCATGAAGGATCTCTCAGACTCAGATTCCTTCAGCCTGACATTCTGAGAGTAAATGAGCAGGAGTCTCTTTGGCATCATCCAAACCTCTAGAATTTATTGAAAATCAAATGATTATGTAGGCAGAATGGCACTCAGAGAAAAAATGTTGGAATCCCTAAGCGTATACAGTGAGAGCACAGCGTGTGTTTCTGCGTGTATATGACTGTACAGATGTGGCTAAAACATAAAGAGGTTGCGTGTGTGAGTGTCTACAAGCCAGCATAAATGGAATCCAGATGCCAGAGAGAGGAGTGGTAAGGACTGTCAACTCTGGAACCAATTCCTGGTCCAGATTCCAGAGCTACTGTGGACAATGTAGTAGGATCAGACCACTGCTCGGCACACTATTTCCTGCCCCGCCATCACCTCCCTGGGGGAGCTGTCCTTGTCTGCTCTGTGAAAGTTGGCTTTGGCCATGGGACTTGCTTTGGCAGATAAGATAGGGGCGGCAATGGCAGTGTGCCAGTTCTAAAGCCGAGAACTTAAGAGACGTCGCTTATTTTTGCTCATTCCTCTGGTATCATCCGACCCCTCCAAGAAAGAAGTCTGTCCCAAGTAACCACTGACCCTCCATCCTGGGCCTCAAATAGAACTCATGGAGCAGAGCCACCCCGGTCAACCCGCAGACCTGTCATTGTGTGAAAATAAGGGCTTGTTGCTGTATACCACTGAGATCTGGCTGTAATTTGTTATACAGAAAAAACTGACAGATACAGGCAAGTTGGTTAGTCCCCCCGTTTCTTCTCCAGGAAAATGGGGAGAACACGTAGGGCCTGCTGCGAAGGGCTGCGATGAGAATGGATTAAGCTAATGTACATAAAGCACTTGGAACACTTCCCGGCACACCGTAAGTGCTTAGTCAGTTAGCAGTCGTGGCTGCGTGTAAATGTATGAGGAATCAGGTACCCGAGCCGGCAAGAGTGGGTGAGTGTGGACTCGGGTGTCCGGGTAAGCAGGTGGGAGGAGAAGAGGGAGAGGGGACGGCAGCAGGTGTGCGGGCATCTGGAGGGAGCGCCCCCCTCAGCAGAAGTATTCATTGATCCGCCGGCACCCCCTGGCGCCCAGGACCTGAGAGTCGGTGCTGGACCAGGCCGAGAGGAGCCTGTCGGCCTCACTGAGGCTGTGCTGGGACAGCTCCTCGGAGCCGTCCTCGCTGTGGCCCAGCCTCTCCAGGTTGACGTAGGCACCCGCGGCCTCGGCAGAGCCCCCCGTGGGGCACTTGGTGCAGCGCCGCTGCAGAGCCCCGCAGCACACGAGCAGGGTGAGGGGCAGGGCGATGACGACAGCCACACTGATCACCACCACGTTGATGAGCCGCTGGGTGGCCTCGGCGTCTACCACCTCGTCCGTGGAGAAAATGACACACTGCTCCTTCTGGGGCACCAGGTCCCGCACACAGACACATGCCACGTACTTGGTCTTGGGCACCAGCCCATGGATGGTGACGCTGGTCTTCCCAGGCGGCACAACCACCCGCCGCATGCTGCGCTGCCCAAAGACCGCATAGAGGACACTGAAGGTGGTCGTGTTGCCTGCCTGGGGGGTCTTCCACACCAAGGTCACGCTCTCGTAAGTGTCTCCCACCACCTTGAGAGACCTCACCATTCGGGCCTCCTGGCGTCCTGCCTGCCCACTTGAGCGCCCTCCTGGGATCCCCATCTGTAAGTGCTGGAGGGTCAGCTCCCCCTTCATGTTGGGCACAGGGGACCTGGTGGCCAGGACAGCAGGTCTGGGGATGTCAGGGACATGCCTGGCCACCATCTTGTTGTACGCAGCAGCTTCTGCCCCCTCACCAGTACTTGTCCACAGTGCCCCTGGGCTCCCACTCCGTTCCGTGGAAGCCTGAGGTTCAGTGATGGCCAGGGAGATGACAGTCTCAGAGACTCCCAGGAAGTTCTTGGCCTGGCAGATGTAGTCTCCAGAGTCAGGGGGGGACAGAGCAGGCAGGCCCAGCAGCGTCCAGCTCGTGCCATCGCTGGAGACTTCCTGGTGCACTGCAGGGAAAGAGGCATAAGTGGGAAAATGAATGGGCTCATCGGCCCCTAGCTTCCTGCCAGGGCCAAGTTCACAGCCCTTGGACTGTGCATACTCTTGTGTACGCAGCAGACCTTGTCATCCCAAGAAAACACTGAGAGTCATTCAACTGTTCTTAGACTAGCCAAGGGGATCAAGATCACCGGGGCTCAAAGTGGGGAGACCTAGGTTCAGGCCAAGTCTAAAGATGATCTGCCTTCTAAATCTGAGGTGGTCAAGCAATATTCTTCAGGACCCTGGAGTCCTACAGAACGGACTCCTCGGGGCAGCAGACAGCGCTTGGGGGGCGGGGTGGGGGTTTAGGTGCATCAGGTGAACATGAGGCAGAGGCCCAGATGGAAGTTCATGACCACCCTGTCCAGACCCACTGCCACCTCAATCCCAGCATTTTCAACTCTGTTTTACATAATGGAGATCCTGATCCAGTTTTGTTTGTGAGTTGATTTCAAACTCAGTCTTAGAGCAACACTTGCCAACCTAATTGAAGGAGACGCCGAAGAAAGTAACGAGAGACATGAGGTTTTCTGGTCAGGCGCTAAGAAATGATTGCTCCTCAACCCGCTTTCTGCCCATAGGTGGGCCGTGACTCCTGCAAATCCCACCAACCCGGGCCAGAGATGAACCATCTCTGTCTACACAGCAAAGGACCACAGGCTCTGCACTGTAAGCCAAGCATTTAGCCTCTCAAAGTCTGTTTACTTACAAAACAAGAAGGATAATCAGGTTGTTCTTTAAAGTTCAATGACACTGTGTGCCTAATATACTTAACACATGAGGAGCTCAAGTGATGGTAACTCATATGGTTAATTACTCCTCGTGATACTGGCTTAACAATTACAACTTGGACACTTACTCTAAATACTAAATATACTAAGAGTATCTTCCACCAAAATGGCAGCATCTTGTTCCTCCCAGGGTGGGCCCGGATAGAGTGGCTCCTGGAACATGTAGGACAGGTTGAGAGCCACTGTCCCCCGACCTCCCCCGACTCAACCTGCCCAGTCCCTGTGGCTCACACACCTGTGCCGTTGAGTGGGTGCCCGTTGGCTCTCCTCCAGCTCATCTCTGGCCCAGGGATGCCAGTGGCCCCACAACGTAGCAACACCGCACTGCCCAGCGGAGACCTGACGCTGGTCACCCCTGGGCGGAGCTCGGGACTCTGGCACTTCCTCAGTTCCAGCTGGCCGAAGTCCACTCCGGCCAGGCTGCGTGGGCTGGCGCACTTTAGCCTGGCCTCTATGAAGGCCAGATGTGGGGCCCAGCCTTCCAGGAAAAGGGCCAGGTCATAGAGGCGGCAGTCGCAGGCCCAGGGGTTATCCTGCAGCCCTGCAGGGGAGAAAAGGGAGGCAAGCGGTGAGCACTCGATATTCAGCTCCCCATGGCCAGCTCCTCTTCCCCCTCAGGGAGGACAAGGCATGTCCTGAGCTCAGAGTCAGCAGAACTGGCCTTCAGTTCGAGCTCTTTGCCTCGCTAGTTGTGGAACTTTAGGCTGGTTCTTAATCTTGAATGATAGCAGTACTTCCCTTTCAGAGCTGCTATAAGCATCAATAAAGATAAATCACACTAAGCATTTGGGTCAGCCATGCAGCATGCTGACAAAATCGGCAATTCCTGCTGCCATTCTTGGACTGATCCTTTCAGGCTACTGGTCAGGCAGTGAGTTTCAGCAATACCTGCCATATGCCAAAATCCATTTCTCAAACTGTTTCATGACCCCTGACCCTTGACCTCTGTCCTCCCAGCTTATGTGACACTTTCAGCATCACCCCAGCAATGAGGGTGACTGTTCTGGGCCATGGTCCCTTTGGCACAAGCTCAAAAGGGGAGGAGTGAGGAGGCCAGGAAATCAAATCCTATGTCATATCCAGCCCTCTTTACTTTAAAATTGAACTTCTTTATAGAGATGAAAGTAGGTCACTGTACCCACCCTGCCCAAGAACCTTCTACAGATAGGGGGCTATCATGTGTCCTCACTTCTACGACACAATTCCTTTTTATATGTTTCCATTTCTGAAATATGAAATGAATGCATTTAATGTGGTGTCTTTTTATCCTCCAAAGACTGTTATTAAATTCAATAGTATGTCTGAGAATCAATGGCTTATGATTTATTTACATACATATATTTGATACAGTTGGAAGGGGAAATGTCAAGGGTTGGGGTTGGGGGGTTAGATTCATCTGCTTGTACATCCATGACTCTCAGGTCCTTCTGAACACTAGCTGGGAGGATGCCAGCTCCTTTCCCCACCCATCCTCAACCCATCCCTCTGGTAGCTACCCTGTGTCACTGATTAAATGCATTTAATGATACATCTGCACCCCAAGAATCATCACTGCCCCGTTGTGGTGGTGAGCTAGCTGGCTTTCACCTGTTGTAACAGAGTCCCCAAAGAATTAATGCAAACAGCAAAGTGAAATGACAGGGAAAGGTTTACCCCTTAAACCGGCAAAAATTAAACGTTCCAACCCTTTTCATTATTAGCCTCATGAGGGAAGAGATTTTCATCTATCTTCTTTTCTGCTCTATCCCCAGCACCTAGAACTAAGACCCCACATTGATAGGCAATATACTTTCAGAGTGAGAACACCTGCATGGGTGGTCTCATGGACTACTGATGGGTTGTGAGAACTGGCCCAGCCACTTGGAGACTATCAGACTGATATCAAAATGTCTAATGTGCACACTCCATTACCTAGGATTCCCCTTTTCAGTTCCTATCCTAGAGAAACATTTGTCTGCGTGCACAAGGATGCATTTTCAAGAATGTTCTCTGTGTCATCATAAGTGTTAGTAAAATAATGGAAACAATCTAAAGGTCCATTGAAGGGAGAATGGCTAAATTAACTGTAGTATAACTCTACTATGGAAAATTATGCAGTTTACAAAAAATGAAATTGATCCATTTGCAGTAACTTAGATCTCCAAGACATATTTTTGAGTGAAAAAGTTAGTGCTGGTTAATATACACAATATGCTCTATACAATATGAAATTTTATGCAAAACACAGGCAGAATTTCTATGTGCATATATATATGCATGTAAATGCATTCTAAAAGATAGGGAACATGCAAATAAACATAACAGTAGCTACCTGTTAGAAGGGGGAGTAGGAATTAGAATCAGAAGAAGGAGCAAAAGAGTCTTTAGCTTTTTCTGTAAAGCATATATATATTTTAAAGGGCATTTAGTTAAATTTTATTTTCAAATAACCAGTTTTTTCCATGTAAATAGTATCCTATACACTATCCCTTATCAGATGAGAAAGTCTGCAGGGTGGATGGAGCTGAAATGGGGCTTGCTGTTCCCTGCCCTGCTTCCAGGCAGTAAGACCTCTAAATATTCCCTCCTCCTGAGATTCTCCTGGGCCTTAGGGCAGGAGCTGCCCCAAACCATTCTAAGATTGCTCCAGCCCCTGGTACTGAACCCCCATGAGCCAAGGCTCCAGGCACATCCTGCTAGGAGGTCTCTCTTCTACTACTACCCATCCACTCCCTACCACCCACCCTCTGCCACCATCCCCTCATAGGACAGAGGAAAGAGAACCAGTCTATCTGACATGAGCCTTAGGCCCAAACCACTACTTACTAACCCCTAGACTGTGTCTGCCACATGTACCTACCGTGAGCTAAGGGCTGTCTTTTTACCCACAACTCCAACCTTTTGAGATAGATATTATTATCATTCTCTCTTTACAGAAGGGAACCAAGGCACAGAGAAGCTAAGCAATTTCCCCAGGGACACACAGCTAGTAAGAGGCAGCACCGGGATTTGAACTGGCAGCAGCTTGAGCTCCAAAGCGGCCAGTGTGTGCCTCTCACCCAATCTTCACTCGAACCCCCAAGGCAGGCGTGATTTCTATTTTTCAGGTAAGGAACAGAGACTCAGAGAGGCTTAATAATTTGCCTAAGACTCCCCGCCCCCCTCCCCGCCCCGAAGCTCCCCAAGGTGGCTCCAAGTGAAGGATGCCGCCCCTTACCTAGCACCAGCCTGGTGCGGTGGCCGGGAAGGAAGGGCCCGGTCTGCAGGTGAGCCCAGGTGGCCAGCAGCTCCTGCGGGAGCCTCATCAGCTGGTTGTTGGAGAGGTCGAGGAAGGTGAGGTTCCCCAGGAAGCGCGCGGCCTCGGGCGGCACGGCGGAGAGCCGGTTGGCCTGCAGGTCCAGCAGCCGCAGCTGGGGGGCGTCCTTGAGCGCCGCCCAGGGGAAGGCGGCCAGGCGGTTCCCGGGCAGGCGCAGCTCGCGCAGGCGGCGCAGGCCCCGCAGCATCAGGGCGCTGAGCTCGCTGAGCGCGTTGTAGGGCAGCCACAGCTGCTCCAGGCGGCTGAGCGGCCTGAAGGCCTCCCCGGGCACCCTGCGAATGGCCGTCCGCTCCAGGCGCAGTCTGGAGGTGTCCGGAGGGACGGACGCGGGGGGCAGGGTCATGTCCGGGTCGCTGCACACCACCGTCCTGGTCACAGAAATGGGGGACATTGGAGCCAAGGTCCTGTCGGGTCCGAAATCCTCCCCCGCTCCCTCCCGGACTTCCCTTCACGAGGCCTCCTGGTCTGCACGGAACACCGAACCCCGGAACCCAGGCTCCGAGCTGCGGTGGGCTCTGGACATGGGCCGGGAACAAGCAGCCTCCTGATTTCCCTTCGCGGGCGGGTGGGGGACGGTTCTTGCTTTCAGACCCTTGCACGGAGGTCCCAGAGGGCCCTCTGGTGTCTTCACTGGCCTGAAGGACTCAAGCTTAAACTGTTATCTCCCATTACAGCGCACACTGCCTGCTGTGCACTAAGAATGAATAGTGTTCATAAATCCTGAGATCATTTTGTGCATTGCAGCACGGCACATAGGTGTTAAAAGTGTTCCTTTGTTAAATTAAACCTCAGTTTTGGTGACTGCTTTGGCTTATCTTCATTAAAAATATATAAATATAAATATATATATTTATCTCAGCGGGCGTCAGAAATGGAAGCCAAACACTGGGTACCTCAGGACTCCCCTGACTCAGAGACCAGAGATGATTAAAGCGTTTAAGAGCTAGGACTTTGCGCCCCGCAGTTGGATTCACATCTGGGCTCTCTGTTTGCTGGCTATGTGTCCTTGAGTATATTACATAACTTCTATTTCCTCAGTTTCCAATAATAGACTCCACCTCACAGGGTGGTTTTGGGGGTTAAATGAGGTCATGTTGTGTACCCGCTCTGCCTATCTGTCACTGGTAGGAGTGCAATGCTATTTATTGACCATTATCACAAATTTTGGTATTCCAGCACTGCAAGCTCCTTGCAATGATCCCTCAGCCCAGACAGGAACTTCCTAAACCTTGTTCTATTAAGCACTGGGTTTTAAGACCAGGTCTGTCACTGATGCTGTGTGACTTCGAGCCCTGTGCTTTCTGTTGGAGGTAGGGGCAGGAGAGGCTCTTCATCATCACCAGGTGATGGTCACACTGTCCATCACCATGGGCTATCTCCTGGCCCGCTCAGGGCTCAGCCCTGGCTTTCCTTGGGGAGAGGATCCTTACGTCTGCTGATCCATATGAGTTAGAGCATCAGAGACTTAGGTCAAGAATGGAGTTCTTCTTGTTTTTCAGACCACATGGGGTATCCTTTCTTGGGGGTGCCTCTCCATTCTCTCCATCCCCTCGCACCCAGTCAACACAACACCCATTGCCAGGATCATTGTAAGAGTCACACTGATAACTTGCTGCCCTGATCAGAAGACGAGGGGAGAAAGGGAGAATGCAATGCCAAAATGTTGAAAAGATGGTAGGAAAGGCCCTGAGCCGGGAGCTAAAATCCCTGAGCAAGTCAGGAAATGCAGTGGTCATTAGTGGATAAGTTGAAGCTGTCAGGAAAAAGATGGTGTAAAGACTGCCAGAGAGAAAAGGGAGAGTGAGCCATGGTGGAAGAGCGAGGGTCCACAAATCACAGTGGCTTTGGAACATCCCACGAAAGGGGAGGAGGAGAGGATGGAGATGCCCTCGGGGTTCAGGTGGGGCTTGGAGAAGTGAAAGAAAAGGCTGAGGATGGAGGGGTGCTTGCTTGCATGGAATGGGCACTCCTGGGCTTTCAGAGAGCCCATAGAAATGGGTTGAGGCCCGATGGACTCTGAAAAACAAACAGGGTTCTAGAGGGGAGGGGGGTGGGAGGATGGGTTAGCCTGGTGGTGGGTATTGAGGAGGGCACGTTCTGCATGGAGCACTGGGTGTTATGCACAAACAATGAATCATGGAACACTTCATCTAAAACTAATGATGTAATGTATGGGGATTAACATAGGAATAAAAAAAAAAAAAAGAAATGGGTTGAGGCCAAGGCTCCTGGGGGCTGGGCCAGAGGAGCCCCAAAGTGGGGAAAGCATGAGGAGGCAGGTGGCCGCATTATGGGTGGGGTGGTAAGAAATACCTGGGACGTGATTGTGTACCCCCAGGAGCTGAGGCAAGAGAATGGAAGAGGCCTGGGAGAAAAGGGGCTGGGGAGATATAGGGAGGATGGTGGAATGGGAGGAAGAAAGGAAGGAGAGGAAAAGAAAGAGGGAAGGGGGAGACCTCCCCTGCCCTTCAGAGGGTTCCTCGCCACCAGGATCATGGAAGATAACTCAGGACGGATTTCTTGGAGTGGGCACTCTTGTGCCCCACCCCCGCCCCCATGTGTAAAGGGACTTGGTACTTCCCACGCCCTGCTGGCTGCAGGACAATGCAGAGCAGACCAGCCCCCTAGGGCACCGGGTCTCAAGGGCCCAGAAGATGGAGGTCTCACCCAGCCATATTCTGGGGGCCCAGCATCCAGCCCTCCCAACCCAGCCTAGCTGCTACAGAGACGGGGGGGGCTACCGATCCCACACACCTGGTGCCGTACCTGGCCTTGCTGCCATCACCCAGGATGTGGAGGCTGCAGCTGCATTGAGAGGGGCAGGAGCCCTGGGCTTGGGGGTGCCCCCAGAGGGCCAGGAGCCAGAGCATGCCCACTGCCGCCCTCATGGCTCCTGGCTCCTCTGTAACCCGGACAGGGGCCTGTCCCTGGACTGCTCTGTCGTCCCAGCCCAGGAAGCCCAACAGCTGCCCACTGGCTCATCAGCCCCCCCCACACACAACCCCTCCCGAGGCCATCGGATAAACAGGGACAGGCTGGGGATTAGGGAGGGGAGCCCTGGGCACAGCACTCAGCGGCTTATTGCTCCTGGAATCACCCAGTCCTGGAGGGTGGGGGATCCTCTCTGGTGGCAATGGCCCCCGGCCCAGAGACGCCAGGGAGTGGCAAGGTGGGGCAGGTGGGCAGCCACCCAGGGGCAAGTGGCTCATGGACTGGCCAGCTTGGCTGTCCACCTGCAAAGTCGCCCCATGTCAGAGAGGCTGTGGGCTACACAGACCGTGCCAGGTGCCTGGGCTCACAAGATGAAGACAGACCTGGCCTATGATAAGGGCCACTGGAAATTCTCTCCTGTGAGTTTTATTGGGAGAAAGAAATGAGATGAAGGTGATAAAGACATTAGAAACAGCCAAGCTCAAGGGTCAGGGTTCAAATCCCAGGGTTCAAATTCAGAGATCTGGGGGACACCACAGAGGTGTGTTCCATGGACTCATGAACTTTCCCACTCTGCCAAGCAAGCAGCTGCCTCCCTGAATGTCCCCTGGACATCCAGTCTCAGAACACACTGTCCAAGCCAAGCCGTCATGGGCATCATCATCAATGCCAAAGGCGTGAGGTGTCTCTGTGTGATGGCAGAGAGCATGCCTCTCCTCTGGTTATCATACTCTGAGAAAAGTCCCAGAGCAGGATCTCACGAGTTCTTAGAAAAAGCACTTTCAGTTTTTGCTGATTGTTGCCTGCCTCCCACCCTGTACCATCATAGACATCATCCTTCACTCATTCATTCTTCACGTTTGACCTCATGGTTCTGCTCTCTGGTCAGGCATGCCCTTCCCGGTTCCTTCAGCTTTTCCAGAAGGTTCCCCAGGCCCTCGAACCTATAGGCTTAGGCAGGCCTAGACCAGTGAAGTGTGACCAAGCAGATACCTAGGGCCCCAGCGCACACATAAAATGCCTAGCTCTGTGCCAGGCCTGTTTTGACAATCTTGGCTTCCAGGAAATGTTGGTTTCCCTCTCTTCCTCTCTTCCAATCCAGCCAATATGATTTTCTCAATGTTTCCCACCTGTCCCTCCTCCTCCCCAAACCAAAAAGGGCAGCCTTTATTATTCCCACACCTGCCTTTTCCGCCTTCTGTTGGGGATGTCTTCCCATCTCTCTCTAGCCTAACGGAGCTCTACCCTTGATTCCTGGCCCTGTCCTGCTTTCCCTTGTCCCTTGAAGTCTTCTACGATCTTGTAGCCATGAAAAAAACCTGACATATGGTAATGACACATGGTAATGCAAGATAGAAATTAGGAAAAAGGGGTAACTGGGTTATCAAGAAAGGTTTCCAGAAGGATGTGGGCCGTCAGCTCAGCCTTGCAGGGTGGTTAGGCTTGATTAAGTGGGGACAAACAGCAGGAAAAGCATGGGAAGTAAACATTTGTGGAATAGAAGGAGCTGCTTGACCTGGAGTCCAGGGACAGGAGGTCGGGCTTTTGTTTCAGCTTCATTCACAAATCACTCTGTGACCTCAGGTCAATTCCTAACTGCTTTGAGCCTGCTTCCTCACATGAAATGCAAAGAATGATGGTCTCTAATTCATGGAGTTGCTGTAGGAATCATCCTCAGATCAGTTAGCACAGTGCCTGGCTCCTAGCGGGGCCTAAACATTAGCTTATATTGCTGATAGAGCTCCAGGCCTTTGGTTTCTTTATCTGAAAATGAGTGAAATCACTCTAGATCAGTGTTTCCAGGTGTAAATTGCATTGTTAGCCAATGCGTAACTTCTCATTTGTAGGAGTAAGGCTCTTAGCGGGTTGAGGGGCCACTAAGACATCAGCCCCTCTGTGCCAAGCTCATGCCTTGGGAGACTTTTATGTTTGTGTAGCGTAAATGCCCTGTGGGAGTTGGGAGCGACAGCCCTGGAGGCCATATCCATGACGTATTCTTCTAACCAAGACTTATGCAGGCCGTGGGAAAAGATGTTTGTTTACCTTGCAAAGGAGGAAACTGAGAAGACCCCAGTGGTTCCACCCCAGTGCACGTAGCTTGTTAATGGCAGGTTCAGAACCACAAACTCCATCTCTGGTCCCGGCTGGGATTCTTTCTATGACAACGGCTGGCTTGCCGATTATCATCCTTTCCCCTTCGCTTGTGAGGACACACATGGAAGGGCCTGGCTCCGAACCAATTCTCAGGCACAGCTGCCGCCTAAATCCCTCTTTCTGTTCCCCACCCCTCCCTTGGTTATGCAACTATTTTCTAATTTGGCTCTCAGCCACACACGGTTTGGATTCTGGGACCTTAATCCTGCCCGATTGGGCTGAAATGAATAAGAAAGCGTTCCATTCCAGCTTCACAAAGGCTGCACTGTCCAACTGCTGAATGCGTTCCTTCTACTTGGGCCAAAAGCACAGTTTAGGGAAGGGGGCAGCAAGAAGGAGCCCAAGGCCTAGCATAATCACCTGCATGTGCCAGCACGTGGAATGACCCTTTAAAAGGTGGGACCTGGCTTAAAGAGCCAAAGAAGAGCTGGGCTGGCAGGGAGAAGGGCCCAGCATGGCAGAATCGGGGTCCCTGCCCACCGGCTTCAGCGAGCTGGAAGTGTTGGCTGTGGGGACGGTGCTGCTGGTAGAAGGTGAGCCAGGAAGGGCCTGGGTGGAGCGGGGACCCAGTGGGCTCCCTGATCCAGGCCACAGCTATGGAGTTGACAAGAAGAGGCCCCAAACCCTACTCTTCTGTGCCTACACCCATGGGGCTTCTGATGGGTGCACCCGTGGGATGCAGGCTGCAGGCTGGGAGCCAAGAGAGAGAGAAGCCAGGCAAGGCCCAGGGAGTGAGGGACATCTGCCCAGAACATGACCAAGAACAAGGTTCAGGCCTTTTCTTGTCTCTCCAGCTGGGAGAAAGTTTAACCCACCCTCTGGAAATCCTGCTAAGAATCTCATATAAGCTCAGGCCTCTGGTAGGTTCTGGAGACAGACAGCTCTGTCCCTGCTGTCCATGTGACTATAACCAAGTCAGCCAGGTTCTCGGACCCCAAGTGTGTGGTGGTGAAGGTTTGAAGGGGTCATGGGTGTGAAGTGCTAGCCTCGATAGACACTGAGGATTTAATTTCATTTGCCCCCATCCTCTCTGGCTCCACATTGCTCCCACCATCTCCATTCCCCAGCCCTAAGCATTTCCATTCCAGGGGCTGCCTGACTCCCTGAAGTGCCTGCCTCAGCCCAGAATTGCTAAGATGCTCCCTGAGGCCAGAGCTGGGACTGGAGACCCTGGTGCTGGGTCAGCTCAGGACTAGGTTAATCAGGAATGCAGCCCTTGTTCACAGCTGATCCAGAGAAATTGTCAGCCCATTGCCTCCCCCAATGAGAATGCACAGAGGGGAGGGAGTGGCAGTCACTAGGCTGGTCCCCGAGGTCCCCAACACCATTGTCTGGGGGCCCTGCCCCTCTTCCTCTCTTCTAGGAACCCTACAAACCAGCACCCCTCTCAGTCCTTAAACATGCCTTGAAATTTTACCACTTTAGGTCCCTGCACATGCTGCTCCCCTTTTCTAGAATGTTCTTCCACACCCTGTCCTCCTAGTAAACACTCGCAGTTTTTTTTATTTTACATTTTTCTTATTTTATTATGTTATGTTAATCACCATACATTACATCATTAGTTTTTGATGTAGTGATCCATGATTCATTGTTTGCATATAACACCCAGTGCTCCATGCAGAACATGCCCTCTTTAACACCTATCACCAGGCTAACCCATCCCCCCACACCCCTCCCCTCTAGAACCCTCAGTTTGTTTCGTGGAATCCATCGTCTCTGATGGTTCGTCTCCCCCTCCGATTTCCCCCCATTCATTTTTCCCTTCCTACTATCTTCTGCTTTTTTTTTTTAACATATAATGTATTATTTGTTTCAGAGATACAGGTCTGTGATTCATCAGTCTTACAAAATTCACAGTGTGCTCACCATAGCACATACCCTCCCCAATGTCCATCACCCAGCCACCCCATCCCTCCCACCCCCCAGCACTCCAGCAACCCTCAGTTTGTTTCCTGAGATTAAGAATTCCTCATATCAGTGAGGTCATATGATACATGCCTTTCTCTGATTGGCTTATTTCGCTCAGCATAACACCCTCCAGTTCCATCCACGTCGTTGCAAATGACAAGATCTCATTCCTTTTGATGGCTGCATAATATTCCATTGTATATATATACCACATCTTCTTTATCCATTCATCTGTCGATGGACATCTTGGCTCTTTCCACAGTTTGGCTATTGTGGACATTGCTGCTGTAAACATCAGGGTGCACGTACCCCTTCAGATCCTTACATTTGTATCTGTGGGGTAAATACCCAGTAGTGCAAATGCTGAGTCATAGGGCAGCTCTATTTTCGAATCTCCATACTTACACTCACAGTTTTGA
The DNA here is from genome assembly GCF_002201575.2 of Neomonachus schauinslandi. Lineage (NCBI taxonomy): Eukaryota > Metazoa > Chordata > Mammalia > Carnivora > Phocidae > Neomonachus > Neomonachus schauinslandi. The sequence goes on from NC_058408.1 coordinate 110,531,653, forward strand.
AGGCAGGATCCTTCCCCATTCCTCCCTTCCAATGGGGAAGCCAGGGTTCAGAGACCAAAAGGAGCAGCAAGTGAGGGACCAAGCGAAAGCCCCAAGTCTGGTCTGTCGGCTGCCTGAGGTTGCCCCCTCCAGCTCACCTCACCGCTTGCTGTCCCGGGCAGCCCCCGGCTCGTACCTCAACCCCCTTCACCCAGGCTCTCCCTAATGTTGCTGCACAGCTCTCAGAGTGGCATTTTGCAATTAAACAGATGTGAGTCTGAGTCCCACCTCCGCCACTCACCAGCTGTGTGCTTAGGGCAAGTTAACTAGTCTCTCTAAGCCTGTTTCCCAGCTGCACATGGGGAGGACAGCATCCAGGTGAAGATGGAACGGGAGGACCCTCAGAAAGCGCTCGGCCCAGTGCCCAGGCTGTGATAAGTGTCAGCAGCTGTCAGTGACTGTGACTATTCCAGCATATGAACCGTGCTGCGCCTTAACTGGTTTCTTCCTTATCTTTGAGTAAGGAGGGGGCAGGATGTGCATCTTAGGGCCTGTGGTATCTGAGAGCCAGCCTTTCTCAGCAATGTTTGACGAGCTGCGCCGACAAGGTAGCTGAGCGTAAAGGGGGCAGGTTGCTGAGGCTCCGTCCACCCCAGGCCCTGGTTCTGACCCCAGGCAGCCTCTCCAGCCCTGACACCGGCCTCCCCCTTCTTTCCAGCTCTCACTGGCCTCTGCCTCAATAGTCTCACCATCCTCTCTTTCTGCAAGACCCCGGAGCTGCGGACCCCCACCCACCTGCTGGTGCTGAGCCTGGCTCTGGCGGACACTGGGATCAGCCTGAATGCCCTCGTTGCAGCCACATCCAGCCTCCTCCGGTACCCGCTTCCCCCCACCCCACCCCTGAGCTCAGGGGCCCGGCCTGGGGCCTGACCTCTGGGCACTGGGCAGCCAGGTCAGAGGCATTCTTCCCACCTAGAGAAAACTGTAGGGGATAGGGTGGGCAGGCAGTACGTGGTTAAATCCGAATTCCACACTATCCCTGAAGAGCCATGGCTGATTTCTGGGGCACAGGAGTTGCTCAAAACCCCCACAGAGCTGGTTGACTGTAGGGATGAAGGGCACAGGCCCTGCAACCAGGTTGCCTAGATTTGAGTCCTGGCTTCCATGTTTCTATCTCTTGGCTTCTCCTGTAAGTTGAATTATTATTACCTAACTCGTATGGTGGCTGGAAGTATTCACTTGTTATTCTGTGGAAATAACTGAAAAAGATGCATGGCACCCAGGAAGCCCGACAGATGTGTTTGCAAAAGCCCACAGGATTTTGACAAGTGCCTAAAACCTCCTTAGGTGCAAACCAGAATCTTTCAACACGGTGTCCGGTGTTTACAGGATTGTTTTCTTAAGTGAACTGAACATTTCTGCTCTGGTTCCAGGCACTCAAACAGAGGCTGGAGCGCACCTGAGTGTGCTTGCTCAGGGCTGACCAGTCTGTGGGGTCAGAATCCATGAGGATTCCTTGCCCTGATCTCCTCCTGCCCCTTCCTGGGTTTAGTGAGGGGACAATGGAAGCTTTTACTTACGATTGCTTGGCCCATGGGGCTGAGAGCTGGGAGTTCTGTGGTCTACCCTCTGACCTTGCCTTCATCTGCTGTGTGACCTTGGCTCAGTGCCTTTTCTTCTCTGAGCCTCAGTTTCCCTATCTATAGAAGAAAGGCCTGGGCTTTCTTCCCAGGATGTCCCATTTCCTGTGCTGGAGGCTTCTGACCACACAGAGAGACCCTTTGGTCCCTCTGAGTGCAGAGAAAGACATGGAGCCCAGGGAGTTTGCAACGGGCTCCACCTGTTCACCCCAGGAACTTGACCTCTGGGGCCCCTGTTTCCTCATAGGAAAAGCAGACAATGAAGCCCTCTTCTGGGGAGCCAGGCCAACATTCAGGAGGGTGCCCTCCAAGCTCCGGAGGGGCAGGTGTGGGAGCAGGGCAGGGACAGAGGGAAGGGGTCACCGGCCCCAGTGTCTCCCACAGGCGCTGGCCCTATGGCTCGGAAGGCTGCCAGGCTCTCGGTTTCCAGGGCTTTCTGACAGCACTGGGCAGCATCTGCAGCAGCGCGGCCATCGCCTGGGGGCGCTATCACCACTACTGCACACGTGAGTCTGTGCTCCCAGCGGGGAGGGACGTCTACACAGCGAGGGTGAGCAGGTCAAAGGTCTGCTCGTCGTTTCCCAGTCCAGGGGAGTGTGGGTGGGCGAGCATGTCCGTGAGTATGCGGCGTGGGCATTCAGGAAAGGAGGGAGGCAGGGAGAGTGGGCAGGAAAGGTGCCAGGGCACATGCCAGAAAGGCTGCCCTCAATGTCAACGCAGCCTCAGGCAAGTCAGGAGTCCTCTCTGAACCTCTGTCTCCTCTAAGAGCAGATTTTTATAAGCAACCTCCCAGTTTTATTCTGAAAATCAAATGAGATCATGGGTACAGAAAATGCCCTTGCAGACAGGCCCCGTTGAGGCTTGTGTGTGTGTGTGTGTGTGTAGTGGGCGTGTATCCCTGCATTTCACACTTCCATGGGGCCTCCACCATGCCAGGGCTTCATGAAGACCAGTCCAGCCCCAGATTTCCCAAGCTGTATTGTCAAATATCACCTTCATAATGGGCCATGTCACTGTACCACCTGCTCTGTTATTTACTTGATTTTTTTTCTTAAAAGTGATTCGTTTAAAAAAATGTAAACACCTGCTCTAGTATCCTCCTAAACAATATCTCTGATGTCCTTATAATTTTAGTACACATTAAAATAAACATGTTCACCCACCGGCCGTCTAGAATCCCACTCATACTTTGGGGAGCGGTGACTCCTCTAACCCTTATCACAAACTCCAACTTGCAGACTGGGAAGCAGAGGCTCAGAGAAGTTAAGTTGCTTCCCAGAGTCACCCAGCTAGTAGAGGTCGGGGGGGGGGAGGGGGGGTGATTGGGCGTGGCCGGGATGTCTCCTGAGGCAGTCACTCCCTCCCAGGAAGGCCCCACATCCTGAAAGGTGACTCTGCCTGGCATGGAGGCTGCTGTGGGTCCATGGTCAGCATGGCCTGAAGCCCTGGGCATGACCCATTTGGGATCTGCTGGTCTTCCCTGACCCCACACGCACAGCGCGCCGCCCCCACCCCAGCAAAGTCGCACACCTCTCCCCAGGCCAGAAAGTTGATAGAAGTGATAAGAACAAAGATTATCATTTCTAGAGGCAGGTTAGCCCCACCTGCCCCACCTGACCTCGGAGCTCCTATCCTACCACTCCTATCCCAGTCTGACCCCCGAAGCTCCCTCAGACGAGTGTGTGCACACACACACACACATACACACTCACACACGTGCACATACACAATGCACACCTCCTCAGACAGCAACACGCTTCCCTTCCTCAATATAGAGCAGTTGATCCCTATTCTGGGGTCCCTAGAGCAAAGCCTTTCCTGAGCTGGACGGCACCGTGGAGAATATGAAAATGGGGGAGGGGAATGGAAGGGGCCTGAGCTTATCTACTCCATACTGGGTGACCCTGGACATGTCACCATGGTCATCCATTTCCAAAGCCAAAAAAGCAATATATGGGTCATGGTAGGTACTAATTATTGTGTCCACAGTTAGGGGGAGGGGTGTCTTTGTCAGCTTGGGCTGCCATAACAAAATACCATATGCTGGATGCTTAAACAACAGAGATGGATTTCTCATAGTTTCTCGATGCTGGAAGTCCAAGATCAGGGTGGCAGCCCTGCTGGGTTCTGGCGAGAGCCATCTTCCTGGCTTCTGGACAGCTCCCTTCCTGCTGTGTCATCACGTAGAGAAGACAAATCATCTCTCTTATGTCTTCTCGCATAAGGGCACTAATCAAATTATGGGAGCTCCAACCTTGTGACCTAATTACCTCTCAAAGGCTCTCCCCTGGAATATCATCCCACGGGGATGAAGGCTTCCACAGAGGAGTCTGGTGGACATTCAGTCCATAGCAGGAGGTCACATTCAAGCAAACTGCATCCGGGGCTTTTGTCAGTGGATGCGGTGTCAGGATGAAGGAGGGTGTAGATCTGCTCTTCTCTGCGGACCAAACCCCACACGGAGTCCTGCCCTCTGCCCTGGGGCCTTGTCCACAAAAGAACATGACAAATAAACCACAGACAGACAAGGCACAAGGGAAAAGCTTTCTGAAGCTGGGGCCAGGAAGAACTACCAGATGGGAGGGCTGGATGAGGCTGCTACCAAGAGGGGCATGGGAGGAGGGGACATGAAGGTGGTCAGGTCACTGGGACTGGTCACATGAAAAGATGCTGTTGGGACCAAGCCCCTGCCATCAGCACTGAGATGGCGCCCCTAGTCCTCAGAGGGTATCCTGGAAGCAGGGACAGTGGCTGTGTCTGAGCAACGCTAAGGATGGTGGGAAGTCCAGACTTTTGCTTCCCTCCCTCATGACCCTCACCTGAACCACTGCCCATGCTTCTTCCCTAGTTGACTTGGGGAAGCATCTCTTTCTTTGCTCCTCCCTCCTTCTCTGTCCTCTAAAGAAGATGGTAGAGAGTGTCTACTAGGAGGCCTTCACCACACATTATCTCTTTTATTCTTCATAACCATCCTCTGAGACAGGGATTATCATTCTCATTTCGTGGAGGAGAAAACGGAGGCTCGGAGAAACTTTTAACTTGCCTGAGACAATAAGCTAATAGCATCAGAGCCAGGATTTAGGAACATTCTGTGTGAGGATGAAGTCCATTCTTCTGCACCCTGCCTAGCTAGCGCCTCCTCTGGACCCTCCTCCCCCTCTCTCCCACGCAGGCAGCCAGTTGGCATGGAACACGGCCGTCTCCTTGGTGATCTGTGTGTGGCTGTCTTCTGCCTTCTGGGCAGCACTGCCCCTCCTGGGCTGGGGCCACTATGACTATGAGCCTCTCGGAACATGCTGCACCCTGGACTACTCCAGGGGGGACAGGTGAGGTGGGAGGAGAAGCTCCAAGGCTCCCTTCCTTGGGAACAACAGCATCACAGCTGAAAACCTAAATGGGGAAATGTCAACATTTGCCAGACAATCTCAACTCCTTGGTCATGATGCCCACTTGCAAGTTGACAGTGGGACTAGGGAAAGCCCACTCTGAAAGCCGGCCAAGTGATGGGCATGTTATGCAAACTGGGGAATAAAGTTGTGCCCAAGAAGGAGTATTACCCCCTAAGCTGTTGGTCTGTGTCAGTTACAACAGTCGCTGAGTCCCGTGACCCCTTTGCCAACTTCAGCACAGTCAGTTGTCCCAGCTCTGACTTGATCAGTTTCTAAGGGAGTTGTGTCCTTTGTTCAATACAGCCAAAGAACATTAAGGTCTTTGCATTGGGAGGGACCTCCTTGGCAGAGAGTTTAGTTCTCTGAATTTCCTGAGTATCTGCTGTGAGCCAACCGCTGGGCCAAGCCCTAGAAAAAGATTGATGCATGATGGCCCCCACCATCATGGAGCATATGTCTAGTACTGCCCCATCCATGTGGCTCTGGGGACACCAGGGCTTAGAGAAACCCTTTAGGGGACACCTTGGGGAGAGGCCACCTGGGCTTCAGCTCCCCTCTTCTACTAGAGCCATGTTGCATTCATCTGCTTTACATGTTTAGTCATGGTGCACCTGCCCCTGAAGACAGGCTTTCCAGGTGAAACCTACTTGAGAACCCAAGTCTGGTACAAGTGTCCTTCCAGAGCACTCCTTACAGGTATCCTCCCAGCCGGTGTCCAGTCCTCTGGCAGGCTTTCCTCCTACCCCTCCCTACTGGGCAGCACCCAGGCAACATGGTCTTCCCTTCACAGAATGGGAGTCTGCCTTTCTGTGACTCCCACCTGTTCCTCGTTAGCCCTCCCACTTTCCCATGACCCTCCCTGGGCGCCCAGGTCCTCCTGTGGTCCTTTCAATGATTTCTTCGGTGACACAGTGTCCAGTCTCTTTGTCATCTGCAGACCCCTTTCAAATCCCTGTGCCGAGCATTCCTTGAATGATCCTTCCTCTTGGTCCATTGACCTATCTTGCATTTGGTAAACATGTTTCCCAAACTGAAGTGTCCCATTCTCCATGCTTGGGGCACATACAGAAAGCAGGACTGAGCACTTGAACTGCCCAACAGGGAGTTGAAGGAGGACTCTCCCTCATCTCAGCCCTCCAACTCCTAAAGGTAAATTCAAGAAGGACCTAATGGCTCCCTGTCTCTAAAGGGAGTCTGTCTGGGACCCAGGGTTGACCACACTCAGAGTTTTTGTCTGATGAGAGCAGTTCCTCACATGTGGCTGTCTAGAGCAAAGGCTAATAAGCCTTCAAGGGCAGCTGATCTCCCCCCAAGAGATGGTCCTGACTCCTCGACCCGCTCTGCCTGCAGAAACTTCACCAGCTTCCTCCTCACCATGGCCTTTTTCAACTTCTTCCTGCCTCTCTTCATCACGCTCACATCCTACCGGTTCATGGAGCAGAAACTCAGGAAGACGGGCCACCTCCAGGTGAGGACCAACTCCCGGAGCTGAAGAAATCCCTCTGTCCCTCTCAGGGAACATGAATGATGTGAGAGACAGTAGTTAGGGGTTTTCTGTGTTTTCAGTGATCAGGAAAAAATTCAGCATTCACAGAGCTTGGGATGTCAGGGCAGGAATGCACCCTCGCCATTGCTGGGCATCGCCAAGACCTGGGAGGAAGGGTCAGGACTGCTCAGACTTACCAGACCCCATAACCTCAAGAGCCAGGGCACCCTGCTGGACCCCATCCATGCTGTCACATTTCATTCTTCCCAAGGATTTAAGAGTTGGCACAAAATGACACACTTTTCAAATGCTTCTTTTAAATTGCTCCAAAATGTTTAATTTAATCACAGGTGCAGACTGTTGTTATCCATAACATAAACTCACACCTGCAAGCACATTTATCCAAGAAAAACAATCCTTCAAAAAAGGCCCTCCTGGCCATTTCTGAATTTCTGTCTTAATATTCCCTTTCCACAATTTTCTTTTGTCACCTGGACAATCTCTAGCAGACGAGCCATAACAAGCACCAAGTTTAAAAAAAAAAAAAATCAGATACTAATACTACTTTTCTGTGCATTATGTCCATCTTCCCAACCACTCTCTAAGGAAGGTTTTGTTATCACTTTGCCACAGGCTAGAAAATTGAGGCTGTAAGGGTTTGTTAAGTAACCAGCTACAAGCCCTGAAAGTAGTAATAGCAGAGTTGGATCAAACCCAGGTCTGGGACTCCATGACCCAAGTGGTCTTAAGTGCATAAAAGAAACGATCTTTGTTGAGACACTTAATCTGCCACATTATTATTTTTTTCCCCCCCGTGAATTGGAAAAGGACTGTACAAATCGATTTTAGCCGGAGATCCAGGTTGCTCTGAGTCAGCGGGAGGACGAGGGCTGGGCCAGGACCAGAATCGTGGCTCTGGGCTCATGCTCCCCTTGCCCCTCACCGCCTCCGGGCTGTCCTCCGCGCTGCCCGCCCAAGCACGACCTGGGTGCTCAAAGTCACCACATTTATTGGAAGTTCAATCGGCCAGGAGACAGGGCTGCCACGCCGGTTTTCTCTTCCCTCCTCCCCCGCCTGACTTGAACCCATCAGTCCCCGCAGCATCAGCAGAGGTCGCTGCGCGTGGGCGCGGGGACCTCGGTCAAGAGCAGAGCGGCTCCGGGAGGTGACACTGTCTCTGCTGAGGGCTCCGTTCTCCTCCGGCCTCAGCTCCGCTCCGGAGCTCCTCCGTCAGGGCGAAGTCCAATTTTTTTTTTTTTTTCTTTTCTTTTTTGGACTGAGGGGCAATTCAAGAGAATAAATGTCTCCCAACTGACATATTTTTATTTCATCAAGAAACGTGTCCTCTTTCAACTTAAGTCACCGTCTCCGTTAAAGGGAGACGCAAAGAGATAATAGGCACTGATTTTTAGCGTCCGCGTTTTAACATCTGAGTGTGTGGGGGAAGCCTGCAGAGCCCCTTCCGTCCGGAAATTAAAGCGCAAGTCGTGCGCCTCCCTGTGGCCAGAGGCGGCACCACAGGGCCCGCCCGCGTCTTGTACCTCGCACCTTGGCGAGCCGCTTGGAACCCAGCGCAGGCCGACCCGCCGGGGGGCTGCGGCGGCCGGTTCTGGGACTAGGGCGTGAGGGCAGCCCAGCCTGGGGAGCCGCATCACCCAGCCACACCCACGGAGCCCAGAGCTCCGCAACCCGAGCGTGGACCAGGAAGGGAGCTCATTATCTGCCCCCTGGTCCCCGCCTCCAGGTAAGTGAAGCATTATCAAACCATTTTTGCAAGCAAGACAACTGAAGTCAAGTAAGGTTAAATGACAGGTTTAGGGTCACACAGCTTACACGCCAGAGAGGTCCATCTGGCCCCAAGGTCCTCCGCAGGCTCAGCGCCTTCCCACAGCCGGGTCACACTGCCCCGCCCGGCTGCGTGCCCACCTGGTCGCCCCCCGCGCGTGGGGCCACAGCCGGCTAGAGCAAGTCAGTGCCTCCCTCCCGTGACCATCTCTCGGCAGGTGAACACCACAGTGCCGGCCAGGACTCTGCTGTTCGGCTGGGGCCCCTATGCCGTCCTGTATCTCTCTGCCACCGTCACGGATGTGAGCGCCATCTCCCCCAAGCTGCAGATGGTACAGACGCCTCCGGGACCCAGAGTTAGAACTCTCTCCATCTCCATGTCTCTCCGTCTTGCCCCATCTCTTTTTCCTGCTTTCTGGCCTCCTGGTAGTCTCTTCCTCTCTTCCTTGGAACACTTCTATTGCACGGGGAATTTGCTTCTCTTGGGGGCCACACCGGGCTGCACCTTGACATTGCCTTGGCCTCGCGTGAGAGGACAGGGACAGCCACACTCTGGGACCAAGGCTAAGACTGGTGCTCAGGACGGGGTGTGCTTCCATGCGTCATCTGCCAACTGGTCAAGGAGGCCTTGGGAGTTGCAGAATCCAGCCCGGGACAGACGACTGGTGGCTGCGGGGTGGGGGGTGGGGGTGGGACTGGGGTCACCAAGTGGGACAGGGAGAGGAGCCGAGGCTGCGAGTCTTCTTCCCTGAACTTTTCTGTCCTAACAGGTGCCTGCCCTCATTGCCAAAACAGTGCCCACGATCAATGCCATCAACTATGCCCTGGGCAGGGAGATGGTCCACAGGGGAATTTGGCAGTGCCTCTCACCACAGAGAAGCGAGCTGGACCGAGCCCGGTGAGGTTGTCCGGGGGGCTGCTCAGACCCAGGCCCACCTCTGACACCCTGGACTGAGCCCCGTGCTAGGAGGCTGCCCCAGAGTCCTGCCCAGCAGCCTCAGAAGCCAAGCTCCAGACACTCGCTCCCTGCCTGCCTCGGGATGGCCCTGTTGGGCCTGGGCCTCGGTCGGACACGGGGGATTCAGAAAGCATCCAGGCTGCGTGGGAGGACCTGGGACTTTGGCGCCAGACAGATACGAGTTTCCATCACAGCCCTCCAAACAGAGGCTGAGAGACCTTGGCAAAGTCACTCCCTCTGAACTGAGCTTCCTGACCCATAACGTAAGGTCTCCACGGGGCCGCTGTGAGGTTTAAGCAAGATAATGTGTACCCACCACACACACGGAACCTCATTAAAACAGCTGTCAGGGCTCTGAGTCTTACACAGAAAGGCGTGAAAGCCCCCGGTTTCTTGTGGGAGGGCCATCCAGGCTGTCAGCGTTCCAATGCCACTTATTAAACTGAGATCTGGTGCAAGCGACTGAGTCTGTGTGTGCCTCTGGTTCCCAGCTTGTGAGATGTGGTGACGGGCATGGTGACTTCACCGTGCAGAAGGGACCAGAACATCACCTGGCGCATTAAGTGCTCACTGACAGCCACCAGCACCCGCCGGTCAGAGACAGCTAGCTGCGTGCTGCTGAGTTACCAGCATTAAAAATCAAGATAATGTATTTAAAAGTCCAGATGTCTGAAGATGAGGCCCCACCAGCCTGGAGGAGGCTCCCTGGCAACAGTCTGTAGAACTCAGAGCAGCTCTGTCCTTTGCCCGGCGCTTGTCCCCTTCCATTCCCCTTCCATCAGCTGTAGCTTGTATATTCCCTGCAGAGCCTGGCATCTGGGTTTGTGACAGTGATGGGGTCCCCATCCCTGGATGGACATCTGCACCTCCAGCAGAGTCAGCATTTCGGGGACAAGGTGTGGCAGGTGCACAGACCTGGGGGGACCCGTCACCCTAGAGGGAAATGGAGGTGGTGGGCAGGGAGGTGATGGGCTCTGCAGAAGGTCTGATGATGGAGAGCTGGCTGCCCCAGGGACCTCGGATGCAGGAAAGATGAAAGCTCAAGCCCCAGATGCGGAGCAGGGAGGAAACAGGTCCCCAGAGGGTGGGGATAGGATGGTCATGAGAACAGCATCTGGGGTCCCTGTGTACCAGGACCTGCCTCTCAGCTTTGCAGATGCAGAAAATCAGTCACATAAACGTGACTCACAAGAAGTCTGCATTCAACAGAGGCTGGCTCAGTCATTGGGCAAAACCAAGTGGAAGGGAGAAGGAAGCAGCCTTCCCACAGCACGTTTTCTAGACCACGCCCTGAGCTGGGTGCTGTAGAGACAAGATGCCACTGAGCCTCACTCCAGTGACCAGTTGGGTTCCTGGTCTTAGGCCTGCAGTGGGAACTGACTGGGGAAGTCCTGGGGCCTGAGCTGGGCTCCCATACAGGCTGAATAGGTGGCCACAAAGGTGACAGTGTCCAGAGCCCAGAGATACTGACCCTGCCCCCACAGTCCAGGAGTCCTTAAATTGTCTTTACTGGGGATCCGCCCTTCTCTCCACCATTAAAGACACTAACCCCATAAGGTGGAACAAGGGAGCGCAGTGAGAAGAGAGGTGACCCCCAGACTCAGAGAGGTGGGGGGGATGCAGGTTGGCCAGGCATGGTCAAGGACACCTATAGCTCCAGCCCTGCACCCCAAGCCTGTGTAGAGGGGAGAAGTTGGGCTCGGAGCATCTCCAGCCTGGACTGGGTTGGCAGGAGATGGCAGGGGCTGGAGCAGCGCCCCATGGGGAATGACCAAAGCCCCATGAGAAGCCCCAAGTCTACCCACACCCCCGACTCTCACTCATGGAATGAGTTTAGGGAGCCTTGCCACCTTCGAGCTTTTCTGCCCATGTCCCAAAGCACTTTCAGGATCTGGAGTCCTTGTGGACACTGTGCAGAGGCTCTCCTCTGCCCTCCTTGCCACCACAACCCTACCCTGCCCTTCCACAGAGCAGCTCACCTCCCAGGCCAGAGGCACAAAGGAGGTGGCTGGGTCCTTTCGGATACCCACCTCCCTGCAAGCCCTTAGCACAGGCACCGGGCTGGGAGAGGAATCAGAGCCGGTGCCTGGAAGACAGTCAACACCTGAAAAAACTTAGAGCACTGCCCCCAAAGCCCTGGAACCTTCTGCAACTCCCCTGCTCTGCCCGGCCCCCACCCAGGCCCATACACAGCCCTCAAACTGCCTGCTGATCTTCTCCATGCTCACTGTAGAATACGTCAGGAACTTTAACAGTCAGGAAAACATATGAAGAAAGCAGTTACTTCTGTCTCCTTGACGCATTTGTTTCCTGGCCCCTTCTGTCCATTGATTTTGGTGAGCGTCCCTCCCCTCCCTCCTCACTCTGCTGCCCCTTCAGGCTCCTGTTGAGCAGTCTGCCCCAGGCCCCTTTCCTCCACGCATGGAGGGGGCCCCCAGGGCCGCTAGTAGGGACAATGCCCTGCTCCCCCCACACAGACACAACGGGCCTGGGGGGACATGCCAGTCGGTCCCCCAGCCCACGCCATCCATCACTGTTGCCATCATGCTCTCCCTGAGCTCCTGCTTGGATCACCTGGTGGCAAAGATGCTCTGTCCCCGTCGGACACTGGGCTGATGCGGTGAGACGGGTCCGAGATCCTTTCCAGTCACCTCAGAAAAGGTCCACGCCTCCTTACCTCTTTCTGGCTTTTGTGAGTAAAAATTGTGCTAATCTGCCTAAGAAGGTTCAAAAGTAGAGACTAGGGTCCCAGCTGTGTCCACGCAAGTGGAGTCACATAGTCATCAGCATTATCGACATTACCCAGAAGTTTCCTTCAAAGTCTCCGCAAGTCTCTACATCAAAACTAAACTCTTTTCCCTCATTCTAGGTAAATTAAACATGCCCTCTGAGCTCCACGGTATGCTCGGTTTAGTCACGGGTTTCAACAGAATTGTCCCCCCACTGACTTTGAATGTGCAGAGCATGTCAGCCCCATTCTGCATTTTCCTTTAAGTGGCTGTGGCTTGACTTGGTAACCTGTGTGTCTCCATTATTTTAAAAATGTAACCTACGGGGGAGGGGAGCCCCGTGCACGCCCTCACGTGTGGTGCTGAGGCTCCAGCCCTGCCATTCTCTCACTGGGGGGCCCTGGGTGAATCCCACGCACTCTCGAGCCCATTCTTTCTATTCAATCTGAATGGGCTCCGACAAGGGCACGAGGTTTTCAGACTCTATCAAAAGTCTAACTCTTTTTCAAACAAGATGTATGTTATGGATTGTATGTTTTTGTCCCCTCCTAAAATTCATATGTTGAAGCCTTAACCCCCAGCGTGACTATATTTGGACATAGAGTCTTTACAGGAATGATCAAGATGAAATGAGGTCATAAGGGTGGGGCCCTGACCTAATAGGACTAATCTTTTTGTAAGAAGAGATACCAGAGCTCGCTCGCTCTCTCTCTCTCTCTCTCTCTCTCTCTCTCTCTCCCCCTTGGGCATCAGGGAAAGGCCATGTGAGGACACAGATGTCTGCAAGCCAGGGGGAGAGCTCTCACCAGACACGAACCCTGATGGCACCTTGATCTTGGACTTCTACCTCCAGAACTGAGACAATAAATGTCTGTTGTTTAAGCCACCCAGCCAGGGGTATTTTGTTACAGCAGCCTTAGCAGACTAATACAATGTTACCCGAAAGCTCATTGTTTAAAACAGATGGAGGGCCCTGCTGTTGCCTCCTGCTCACCAGCACCCAGAGTACCCACCCAGTCTCACTTCTGCAGAACCGGGAACTGCATGAAACCCAATTTAAAAGGCACAAAATTTGCCTTCTAAGATCACCTACCGTTCTCAGATCCATTTATTTCAGAGTTTATTTTTGTAAGGAAATTAAGTACAGTAGAATAAAGCCCCCGCCCCTCCCCATCTTCCTGCTGGGAAAGACGGCTCTGCCTATTGACAAATGGACTTGAATTAAAGTCACAAACAAAATAGCAAGTTATCTCTGAGGTATAGGAATGGACAATCCCTGGCCTCCCCCTCCCCCCAAAAAAATCCCCACTGGAACAATTTTTCTGGGGAGGGGAGGGACTGTGTGCCTGATTGATTAGCAAAAAAAGGAAATATAAATTAACTATGGCCTAAACTATGTCTATATTTTTGCTTAAAAAGTAAGGGGATTTTTGAAAATTTTCCACATAGAGAAATAAATTCAATAGCAATGCGGTAACAGGCCTCATTTATTTGTATCTTTCTCCTTGCCATGAAATTGGTAGGATTTCATGTTGTTTTCTCTATCAGAGACATTCCTGGTTCAATTTGCTCACTCCCCCTCCCATAAAACTGCCTCCAGTATTATTTTCCCTATCTCAGTAAATATCATTACTCTCTGTCCTGTCATACAAGCTAAATGAAAAGAAAATGAGGGGAAAATGCAAAGATCTGACACGCATGAATACTTGGTAGTTTAGGACCACGCAGTGGTTAGCTTCTACCACGAGGTGGCAGTGTGAACTCAATGATAAATTCATCCTGAGCCGTTTCCCTGGAGGTACCTTTCAGAAGAGCCTGGGAGTTCCCTGGTGAGGTCCTACGGGTGAATTCCTGATTCCTGCAGGATCTCAGGCAAGCTTTCTTTTCTGCTCTTAGTACAGAAGCCTGATGTCTAGCTGTTTTCTACCTCAGATGATGATGTGATTCCCCATCTCTCCTTGAAGGGAACAGAAATTGCATGCCCACTGGCCAGAGACCGCCCAGGTGGCCCTACAGCGTTGCCCCTTTCTTTGCCTGCAGAACAGTCACTGGAAGTCTACCAAATATAAACCTCTGAAGTCTTCCTGCACAGAGGATTTGATTAGGAGGGCATTCCAAGTACTATGCTCAGAGAAGCAGCTCGAGCCTCCTCGAATGTGCAGTAAATGGCATTTGGTGATGGTAATGTTTCTAAGGTCACGAGTGCTGGAAAAGCCCTGGGTGAAGGCCAAAATCATAATCCCTAAATCTTCCCTCTCCTCTTGGTTGTGGTAACTTGCTGTTCCCCTCGTAAGCCGTTCCCTGGCCCTGACAGCACACACCTGTTCTTTCCTCTAGCTGCCCCTACAATGGCCTCCATTGTCTCCCTGCAAGGCACCCTCCGCCCAGCTGCCCCTCCCTCTGCAGCTGTGGGAACACATGCAAGTCCTTCCCCTTCTAGGTAAGAGGCAGCATGGCAGCTTGGAAAGCACGTAAGTGTGGGCATTGGAGAGACGGAGGCATGAATCCAGGATTTGCCTTTTTTTCAGTGTGTGAACAAGTTGGAGCAAGGTTCTTATCTCTGAGTTTGTTCCGTGCCCACCAAAATGGACTCACCGGGTGGCATAATTTAAAGCACATGGCACGTAGGGGGTGTTCAACAAATATTTCAATTCCCTCCATCAGGGACCTTATCAGCTCTTCCTTGCTATCCCCTGATTTTTCTTATTAGTCACTCAAGAAAGGGGTATATGGGAAAATTACGAGTGTTGGGAGACAACTATATGCAACATGCATCAAATCTACTACCTCATTTAATTTTCTGCACATCCTTAGAAACAGTTGTCACACTTGTCTGCACATTGAACCATCTGGGGCTTGGTGATTCAGAGTGTGGTCTCTGGACCAGAAGCAACAGTTCCGCCCAAGTGCTTCTTAGAAATATAGACTCAGGCTCCACCTCAGACCTCCCAAACCTGAATGTGCTTTTTAACAACCCCCCACCAGGTAATTTGTGTGCACTTAGAGCTTGAGAAGCATGGTGGAGCTTTACAGACTACTGGTGTCTGGGTTCCTCCCACAGAGACAATGATGTAATTGGCCTGAAGAGCTGGCTGAGCTTGAGACTTTTAAAAGCTCCCAGGTGATCCTACTGTGCAACCAGGATTAAGAACCACTGATGGGGGGGATTACCGACGTCCATTTTACAAAGAGTGATTTAGCTGTGATTTCTCAGTCATCTCTGAGACTATTCTCTGCTGTTTTATATGCACATATAACATATATGCATATAATATTACATACATATACATAGATGCATATATAACAAATACATGCATATGCATATTAATATATACACACACCTGTACATTTATATCTATGTACACATGTGCATATATAATATATACACACATGCAGATATAATATATGTAGCTTTGCATATTAATATATATGCATATGCATACTAACATACACACCTGTGCATATATAATATGCACATGCATATTAATATACACGTATGTGTGCATATTAATATATACACACATGCAGATATATGTACATATGCATATATTACAGACATATGTGTATGCATATTGATATGTACATACATGTGCGTATATAACATATACACATGCATATTAATATATACACACATATGCATACACATCTCCCTCCAGAAGTCCTTTATTTTTACTTACCTCCATCTTATCCTATGGCTTGCTTTCATCTTTCTCTTACTAATTCCCCAAATCCCAAAGATCATAGATGAGCAGGAGATCCTCAGCCCAAAGCTTTTTGTTTAATCACCATGATATCATTTACAAGATAATAGGGTCAGGTCTTGTAAATAATGGAGAGACTAAGGCATAAAAAGGTTGAACACCTTGCTGAAGGTCATAAGTGCCTGGGGAAGCTTCCTGGCTCAGAGATTTTCGGGTTTCAGTGCAGGCAGTGCATTTTGAGGTGGGAGAAAGAGTCTGGCTTCTAAACCATAAAATGCACAGGATCATTTGGGAATCTTGTTAAGTGCAGACTCTGGTTTGGTAGTAACCTAGAGTCTGCTAGGTCTGGGGTGGGGAGGAGAGTCTGCATTTCTAACAAGCTCCCAAGTGAAGGGGATGCCTCGGAAGCTGTGGTGTGTGTGGCCAGAGCAGTGCACTATAATGTGATCCCAGCTGCCTGGCCTTCACGTCCCAGCAGCTGACTGGGGTGTTTGTTCAGTCTCTCTCACCTGGCAGATGATTCAGACCCATGTTAACGGTGTGTCATTGGCTGTGGAGATCCACTGATCTCCATGCCAGGCCTCAGCCCACCACTGGGTGGCGCTCTGGGAACACCTCCCTACAGGTTTCTTGTTGCTGAGCCCCTCTCGGGTGTTCATTGAACGAATGTTTATTGAGCCTAATTATAAATCAGGACACAATTTAAACAAGACAGTCAAGGTCCTCATGAGCAGCTGACATTCTAGTAACAATCAACAAGTAAGTGTATAAAGTAGATCATTACAAATTGTGATAGGAACCCCAAAGGAGATAAACAAGGGATAAGACAGGAAGGGACTGGGAGGGTGGTCAGGAAAGAGACCTCTGAGGAGGTCATATCTGAGCCCAGACTTAAAGGATGAGAATAAGGCAGTCATGTGGAGGGCAGGGGAAAAGCATTCCAGGCAGAAGGAACAAGCAAGTGGGAAACAGCACGACTGTTCAAGGAACATAAAGATTCGTGAGGCTAGAGCAGATGGACTCAAGAAGCAATGAGAGATGCAGGGACCACGTCCAGCAGGGATGCAAGGTAGGATGGGTAGGAGGTGGTGGATAGAAAAGATGGATTAGGTTTTTTGGTGTTTTTTTTTTTTAAAGGTTTTATTTATTTATTTAAGAGAGAGAGAATGAGAGACAGATAGCAAGAGAGGGAAGAGGGTCAGAGGGAGAAGCTGACCCCCTGCTGAGCAGGGAGCCCGATGTGGGACTCGATCCCGGGACTCCAGGATCATGACCTGAGCTGAAGGCAGTCGCTTAACCAACTGAGCCACCCAGGCGCCCAGTGGTTTTTTTTTTTAAGAACAAATTAAAGTCTTTGAAAGGTTTTAATGAGGAAGTAGCCAGATCTGATTTCCATTTTTAACTAGTCTCTCTGACTGCTGTGTGGAGACTACATTGGAGTAGCCAACAGTGGAGGTAAGAAGGTGAAATGGATACTGTTATGCTAGTGAGGGCTTCAGGTGCTATTGCCTTGAAATGAGGAAAGTGATGGTGGTAATGTTAAGTGAACAGATATGATATATGGTTTTGGAAGCAAATATAACAATTTGCTAGCAGTTTGAATAAATTCATTAGTTTGGTTCTTTTGATTTCAGGAAACAAAATTCAATCTTAACTTTCTTCAGAAAATAAGGACAATTTACAGACATAAAAATGAAAACTGATAGTTGTAGGCTTCAGGCAAGGTTGATCAGGGCTCTAGCCTTATTTTTCTGATTCTCAGACCTGCTCCATCTGTTCCCCACCCTTTGTGTGTCCATTTATTCTTAAGCTGAGTCCATACATGGTTGCAAGAGGGCTTCAAGAGCAAGATACATACATGGTGGCAAGATGGTTTTATTTGCATGGAGGAGAGGCAGGTATCATTTCCAACAACTATAAAACAAAAATCTTGATTTGGGGATTGATTGAGCCATCTCTGAACAAATATCTATTGCCAGGAGAATGGATCAGAGAGTTAGCTTAAAACCCCCACTATACCTCCATTGCCAGTGGACTGATTAGCTTTGATGGGAGTTACTAGACACAATCAGCATGGATAAGGAATGAGATTACCTTAGTTGGCTTGGACCAATGAAGGTATGGGTGTGATCCATCCTACCCAAATGACACAGGGGCTAGACAGTGGGGAATAACCACATGGATGTTGAGGAGAAATGTACAACTTCCATTATTGTAAACTGTATTAAGTTTGAAGGCATGAAAGAACATGAGGATGACACCTAAGTTTTTGGAGGTGTCAGGCAAAGATGGGGAAGACCATAAAGCTTGGAAGGGAATAAATACAGATGTCTCTTGGTACTCAAGTATCTGAGTCAGTGAGCATTTGGAAATATGAGCAGGAGCTAAAGGGAGTTGTCCTGGGTGGAGTCACTCACATCATATGGCATTCCTGTAGGTGTGGGACAGAGTGACAAACTTCAAGCCACTGATGCAGTCTCTCCTTGACTCCTAGCCCAGGGATTAGCATGAAGAGAGGGGTGGCCTAGGATTCTGATTAAAGAGTTAAGACTAGGGATTTTCCAAATCAAATAAAGCCACGAGTATCAGTATTCTGCTACTAAGGAAATAAATGGTGGATCTTAGTAAACATGTGGATAAAAAAAATTAGAATGAAAAATCTTTTTCATGTCTTCTATTTCTGTGATAGTTAGAACAACCAGAGGAGGGAAGTAGGAAGTGAATTTGGAGCCCCATTTTTTTCGATGAAAACAATGATTCACACAGGTTAACTGATGACACCAGATCTCGTGTTTGAACCCCATCCTCTTGATTCTAAATCTAACCTCCAAACCCTGTAGATCCAAGTATCTATGGTCAGATAAGTTATTCTTGGAGATGAGATATGTGCATGACTCAAGACAGGGGAGATAACTTAACACGGTCACAGCAGATAAGACGGAAAAAATCCTGGACTCCCAGTCAGAACATCAACCTTGGAGCTTTGCTGCTTTCTTCCTGTCTGATCTTGGGTGACTCATTGAATTTTTCTGATCTGCATTTTCATCTATCTAATAAGGGGCTTGGGGTAGGTTAGTTATTTTCAGAGTTTAAAAAAAGAAACCTTTTTTTTCCCTCAAGAAAAGCCATACTAGGAAGTGTAAATAAATTAGAGAGATCCAAGTACAACTTGTCCCCTACCCTCTTCCCCCAAGACCATCATCCTGGAAGGTCTGAGGACCCCTCTGTTTTGCTTTTCAGGAGTCTGTAGGGTTGCTCCCCTTTTTACGTAAGTCCTGGGGTTGCCTACCTTCCCCAGCTTTAAAGCCTCCAGTCCTCCAGGAAAGCTGCCTCACAGTCCCTGTCTCCATACCTAGCCAGTGCCACAGGGCAGCAAGTGTTTTCTGTGCATAGCTGTTAGTGCATGAGCCTTGTGGATGGAGCACCTTGGTTGTCTTCCCTGCATGGGTTTCAAGGAAGGCCTTTGTGGAAGCTCAGGTATGAGGGAGTTGAAGACAGCATTGTTCATCAGTTGCTGTTAGCAAGTGCATTTGCTAAACCCTTGCTCAAATTAAACAGAAATGATTAAAGTTTCCTGGAGTTAGGAAAGGCAAGAATAATAAACACTCATAATTATGAGCAGCATTGCTGTACACTGTGTTTTGGGCTTTATATGTGTCATCTCAGCCAATCCTCTGAACCATACTAGGATCACATTATTATGATCTTAAATATTATTATCCACATTGCATATATGGAAAACTGAGGTTCTAAATGATTATGAAAACTGCCTTAGGACACTCTATTAAAAAGTGATACAATTGGGATAGAAATTCTCAGAACTGTCTAGATACAAATACAAGAATAGTTTTTCCAGAATTCTCTAGGATTAAGAAATAAGGCCATAGCATCCCAAGTCAACATAAATTTTTTCTCAATGGTTACCTTCTTTAGGGGTTCAATCACTCATTGCTTCAACAACAGCCTGCTCTTTGCCAAGCACCTGGCTTTGCTCTGGAAGGGAAAAATAAGGAGGCGAGTAAGACACAATCCTTTCCCTCTAGGAGCTCACAGCCTAGCAGGGGAATAAAGTAGGTCATACATACCATTTATTATAAGTGCTATAATAGAGGTTAATTCAAAATGCTGTTGGATGTCAGCAGAAATGATAGAATTAAGGGCCTCTGAAAATCTCCACAAAAGCAATGAAAACACTGGTAAAATATTAGAAAATCAGTCTTATCATAACCCTGGACATTAACAAAATCTTCCAACAATCTAAGAAGTGTTTATTAGGGAAATTTTCCTTAATATAATTTTCAACAGAAAATTATAAGGCATGCAAAGAAACAAGAAAGTATGTCCTATATCTAGGAAAGTAAGTGATCAAGAGAAACTGTTTGAGAAAGTTCACATATTGGATTTACTAGACAAAGACTTTAAATCGGATATTTTAAACATGTTCAAAGAACTAACAGAAACTATGAGATCAATGTCCCACCATCTATAGAATATCAGTAAAGAAAAATTATAAAAAGAGTTAAATAAAAATTCTAGAGTTGTGGGGTACCTGGGTGGCTCAGTCGGTTAAGTGTCCGACTCTTGATTTTGGCTCAGGTCATGATCTCGGGGTTGTGAAATAGAGCTCCGTGTCAGGCTCTGCACTGGGCATGGAGCCTGCTTAAGATTCTCTCTCTCTCTCTCCCTCTATCCCTCCCCCCACCTCTAAAACAATAAATAAAAATTCTAGAGTTGAAAAATACAGTAACTGATATGAAAAATTTACTAGAGGGGCTCAACAATAAATTTGAGCAGGCAGAAAAAAAGGATCAGTGAACTTAAAGATAGACCACTGGAGATGTTCTAGTGGAAACAAACAAAGAAAAAAGAGTTAAGAAAAATGAACAGAGCCTCAGAGACCTGTGGCACACAATGAAGAATATCAACATGCACATAATGGGAGTCCCAGAAAGAAAGACAAAAGAGAAGGGGGCAAAAACAGTACTTGAAGAAATAATGGCCAAAATTTTTACAACTTCAATGAAAAATATTAATCTATTATCTAATAGACATAGGACAAGCATTTAACAACAACAACAAAAAAACCACAACACTTTCTTATGATACAAACACTCAACAAACTAGGAATAGAAGGGAACTTCCTCAAACTGATGAAGTGTATCAATGAAAAACCCACAGTTAACATTATACTTAGTAGTGAAAGGATGAAATCTTTCTGCCTAGGATCAGGCAAGGGTGTTCACTCTCATAACTTCCCTTCAACATTGTACTGGAGGGCAAATAGGCAAGAAATAGAATGCATCCAGATCAGAAAGGAAAAAGTAAAACTTTTCTATCTGCAGATGACCTGATCTCATATATAAAAAATTCTAAGGATCACACACACACACACACACACACTCAGAGATAATAAACAAATACAGAAAGTTTGCAGAATACAAAATCAGAATAAAATTAACAATTGCTTTCCTATACACTAGTAGAGAATAATCTGGAAAATTCAGTTAGGGAAACAACTCCATTTATAATAGCATCAGAAATTTCTAAAAAATACTTAAGAATAAATTCATCAAAAGAAGTGCAAAATTTGCACACTGAAAACCATAAGAAATGTTGAGAGACATTAAAGAGGACCCAAATAGATGGAAAGACAGGCAGTAATCGTGGATTAGAAAACTTAGTATTGGTAAAGTGGCAATAATTTCCAAATTAGTCAACAGATTTACTGCAATCCCTATCAAAACCCTGGCTGACTTTTCTTTTTGCAGAAACTGACAATCTGATCCTAAAATTCACATGGAAATGCAAAGGACCCAGAACAACCAAAATGATCTTTAAAAAGAACAACATTGGAGGACTCACACTACCTGACGTCAAAACTTACTCTGGGATGCCTGGGTGGTTCGGTCATTAAGCATCTGCCTTCTGCTCAGGTCATGATCTCAGGGTCCTGGGATCGAGCCCAGCATCGGGCTCCCTGCTCAGCGGAGAGCCTCCTCCTCCCTCTCCCTCTACCTGCCGCTCTGCCTACTTGTGCTCTCTCTCTATCTCCCTGTCAAATAAATAAATGAAATCTTAAAAAAAAAAAAAAACTTACTCTATAGGCGCCTGGGTGGCTCAGTTGGTTAAGCAACTGCCTTTGGCTCAGGTCATGATCCTGGTGTCCCGGGATAGAGTCCCACATCAGGATCCTTGCTCAGCAGGGAATCCGTTTCTCCCTCTGACACTCCCCGCTCTCATGCTTGCTCTCTCTCTCTCTCTCTCAAAAATAAATAAATAAGCTCTTTAAAAAAAAACTTACTCTAAAGTGACAGCAATCTAAACAGTGTGCTACTGTCACAAGGGCAGACATAGAGGTCAATAAATAGAATCAAGTCCAGAAATAAATCCTTACATTTATGATCAACTAATTTTCAACAATGATGTCAAGATAAATCAAAAGGGAAAGAACAGTCAACAAATGTGCTGGGACAACAGGGTATCTAGATGCAAAAGAATGAAGTTGGACTTCTACCATACTCCATATACAAAAATTAACTCAAAATGGACCATTGATCCAAATATAAGAGCTGAAACTATTAAACTATTAGAAGAAAACATAGACATAAATCTTTGCGACCTTGGATTAGGGACTGGTTTCTTAGATAGGATACCAAAAACACAAGCAACAACAGCAAAACAATGGACAAACTGGACTTCATAATTAAGAACTTTTGTGCTTCGAAAGATACTCAAGAAAGCAAAGGCAACCTGAAGACTGGGATAAACATCTGCAAACCATATATCTTATTAGAGAGTGGTATCCAGAATATATAAAGAGTTCTTACAATTCAACAATAGAAGGACATATAACCCAATCTTTTAAAACAGGCAAGATATTTTTATAGACATTTCCCCCAAGAAGATATGCAAATGGAAAATCATTCCATGAAAAAATGCTCAACATCATTAGTTATTAGTTAATAATACCAAACCATAAGGAAATATCATTTCTCACCTACTAGGATGGCCATAGTAAAAAAGATTGACTACAACAAGTGTTGACAGAGGTGTGCAGACATTGAAACCCTCATACATTGCTGGTGAGAATGCTAAATGGTGCAGCATTTTGGAAAACAATTTGTAAGTTCCTTAAAAAAAAAGTTAAATGTATAGTTATCATATGACCCAGCAATTCTACTCCTAGGTATAAACCCAAGAGAGTTGAAAACATATTTCTACACAAAATCTTGTATGCTGAGGTTCATGGCAACATTATTTGTAATAGCCAAAATGTGAAAATGATCCAAATGCCAACTGATGAATGGATAATATAGTGTATTCATAAAATGAAATAGGATTCAGCCATAAAAAGGAATGAAGTACTGATGTATGCTACAACATGGATGAATCTTAAAAATATTATGCTAAGTGGAAAAAGCGAGACACAAAAGACCACATTATATATTATTTCATTTATAGGAACTATCCAGAATTGGCAAACATGTTGAGATAGAAGATAGATCAGTGGTTGCCTGACTGGGGGAAACATGGAATGGAGAGGGACTGCTAATGGATACAGGGCTCTTCTGGGGATATTGAAACTGTTCTGGAATTAGATAATGGTATTGATTGCACAACTGTGCGAATATGCTAAAAACCACTGAACACTTTAAAAGGGTGAATTTTATGATGCGTGAATTATATCTCAATTTATATCTTACCCTATGTCTTAGTTTTATGGTCTGTGAATTGAAAGTGCTACAGGAGCTCAGAGGAAAGTTAAAAGTTAACGGGAGGATCCAGGAAGGCATCTCCAAGGAAGTGACACAAGTTGTCCTTTTCCTAGCTCTCAAGTCTCTGAATATCGCTGGCTTACAATCATGTCCCGAAGCAATGTCTCTTCAGAGCAGTAAGGTCCTCTGATATTCCTTCCTAGTGCCTTCCTTTCCTCTATACAGGCTTTACATCACATCCACACAATCCAAGCCTCATTTGTCCACCCATGTTTCAGTGGATGTTTCTTCTACATCTGAATACATTATTTTTCATAGTCATTTTTATTTCTTTGACCTTTCATTGTCATTTTCTTAAAAAAAGAAGTATAGTTGAAATACAATATTTTATTGGTTTCAGGTATATGACATAGTGATTTGACATTTACATGCATTATGAAATGATCACCATTATAAGTCTAATTGCCATACAGAGTTATTACAATATTCTCTAGCCAAATTAATAACAAAGACACAGCCTAGCAAAACAGAAAACTCTTAGACAATGACTGCCCCCCTTCAATCAAACACCATGGAAGAAATTATGGTCCCCTTCCCCACCCACACCAGGAAAAACTGAGTGAGGAAGCTATGCTTACACTCTTGTGAGGGTGTAACCATACTATCCCTGCCAAGATAGCATCAGGGAAGGTCAGGAAGGGAGCAGGACTTTCCTCCTCAACTAAATCAATCCCTCAAGTATCAGTGGAGAACATGGTGGGAGCCTGAACATTCACCTCTCCCCAGCAGCAATGGAGAGCCTTCTCCCCACTTTGAACATCAATAGAGGCCAGATAGAAAACCTGAACTCCTTCCTCCACCTATAAATAACAAGGAGGTGTCACCGTCCTCTGCCAGAGGAAGCCAGATAAAACAGACTCAAGTAAGATCCAGAGACTCATAACATAATAGGAAAATGTCCAGCTTTCAGTTGAAAATCACTCATCATACAAAAAACCAGGAAGATCTCAAACTGAATTTAAAAAGATAATCAACAGATACCAGCACCAAGATGAGACAGAAGTTGGGATTATTAGACGAAGATGTCAAAGCAGCCATGATAAAAATGTTTCAACAAGCAATTACACACCTGCTTGAAACAGTAAAAATAATTAGAAAACCCCATCAAACAAACAGAAGATATAAAGAGAACCTCATCAAACAAACAGAAGATATAAAGGGAAAACAAATGGAAATTTTATTTTATTTTATTTTAAAGATTTTATTTATTTATTTGACAGAGAGAGACACAGTGAGAGAGGGAACACAAGAAGGGGGGAGTGGGAGAGGGAGAAGCAGGCTTCCTGCTGAGCAGAGAGCCTGATGCGGGACTCGATCCCAGGACCCTGGGACCATGACCTGAGCCCAAGGCAGACGCTTAATGACTGAGCCACCCAGGCACCCACAAATGGAAATTTTAGAACTGAAAAATATAGTGACTGAAATGAAAAGTTCAGTGGATGGGCACTGCAGCAGAATGGAGGGGACGGAGGAAAACTTTATCAAAGGAATTCAGGAGTGGCTACATTCATGTCAGATAAAGGGGATTTCGGAGCAAAGAAAATTACCAGAGTCAAAAGAATTTTATATCAGAAGAAAAGTATAAATTTCTCCAAGAAGACACAGCGATCCTAAATGTCGCACCAAACAACAGAGTTATAAAATGTGTGAAAAGACACTGATCTGACAAGAGAACTAGAAAAATACACAATTACAGTGGGAAACTTCAGTGTCTCCCTGTCAATAATTGAGAGAACAACTAAATAGAACATTAGCCGGGATGTAGAGGAACTCAACACACCATCAAAGAACATACCTGATCAACACATATAGAACACCCCTCTCACCAACAGCAGAATACACATTCTTTTCAAGGGGTCACAGAACATTCACCAAAGTAGACCATATCTTGGGCCATAAAATAAGCCTTAACAAATTTAAAGTAATGAAAATCATATACAGTATTTCTCTGATCACAATGGAATCAAATTAGCAATCAGTAACAGAAAGCTAACAGGAAAACCTCCAAACACTGGGAAACTAAACAAAACACTTCTAAATGATCCATGAATCAGAGAGGAAGTCTCGAGGGAAAATTTTAAAGGGCATTTAGCCCAGTACAACATAGGAAAATGTGTGAGACACAGCTAAAACAGTGCTGAGAAGGAAACTGATAACATTAAATGCATTTATTAGAAAAGAAGAAAAGTGGAAATCAGTATGGATCTCAAAAAATTAAAAATGGAACTAGCATATGACCCAGAAATTCTACTTCTGAGTATTTACCCAAAGGAAACAAAAACACTAACTCAAAAACATATCTGCACCCCTATGTTCATTGCAACATTATTTACGATAGCCAAGCCCTGGAAACAACCTAAGTGTCCACTGATGGTTGAATGGATGAAGAAAATGTGGTATAGATATATAATGGAATATTATTCAACCACAAAAAGAAGGAAATCTTGCTGTTTGCTACAACATGGATAGGACTTGAGGGCATTATGCTAAGTGAAACAAGTCGTAGAGAAAGACAAATACCACATGATCTCACTTACATGTGGAATCTTAAAAAACAAGTTCTAAAAAATTAAACCAAGCTCACAGATACAGAGAACAGATTGCTGTGTGCCAGAAGCAGAGGATAGGGGGTGGGCAAGATGAGTGAAGGTGGTCAAAAGTTACAAACTCTCAGTTATAAAATAAATAAGTCATGGGGAGGTAATGTACAGTGCAGTGACTATAGTTAACAATAGTGTATTGTATATTTGAAAGTTACTAAGAGAATAGATTTTAAAAAGCTCTAAACACAAGAAAAAAATCTGTAACTGTGTGTTAATGGATATTAACTAAGCTTATCGTGATGATCATTTCACAATATATACATATATCAGATCATTATGTTGTATATCTGAAATGAGTGTAATGTTACATGTCAATTATCTCAATTAAAAAAAGGAGAAAAGGTCTTAACTCACTTATCTAAGCTCTCACCTCAAGAATCTATGAATAGAAGAGCAAAATAATGAGCAGAAGGAAAGAAGTAATAAAGACAACAACATCATTGAAATTTAAAACAAAAAAATATAGAAAATCAATAAAACAGATTTTTAAGTCAATAAAATTGACAAAACTCTAATAAGAGTGATAAGAATAAAAGAAAGAAGACACAAATTATCAATATCAGGAATGAAACAAGGATATTACTACAGACTCAGCAGATAGCTGAAGGATTAATATGGGAATACCACACACAACTCTATACACATAAATTTCACAACATAGATGAAATGGACCATTTCCTTAAAAAGCACAAAAGACCACAACTCACCCAATATGAAACAGATAATTTAATAGCCCTACAACTATTAAGGGAACTGAATTTATAATTTAAAATCTACCAGAAACAACATCTTCAGACCCAGAGAATTCTATCAAATGTTTAAAAAAAAATTAATACCAATTCTATGCAATCTCCTCTAGGCAACAGAAGAGTAGGGAAGACTTCTCAGTTCATTTTAAGAAGCTATCATTACCCTAATACCAAAACCAAAGACAAAAGAAGAAATCTATAGACCAATATATCTCACTAATATAGATGCAAAAGCCCTTAGAGTATCAGTAAATAGAAATCAGCAATACATAAAAACAGTTTTACATCATGATCCAAGAGGGTTTAATTCCCAGAGATACAAGACTGGTTCAATATGGGAAAATCCATCAATGTAATCCACCATATTAGACTATTGAAGGATAAAAATCACACAATCACATCAACAGATGTAGAAAAAAAAAGCATTTGATAACAGCACCCATTCGTAATAAAAAGTCTCAGAAAAATAGGCATAAAGGGGAACTTCCTTACCTTGATAAAGAGCATCTAAAAATCTTAGAGCTAACATCATACTTAAAGAAGAAAAAATAAATGCTTTATCCCAAGACCATGAGCAAAGTAAGGATGTCCACTTTCATAACTCTTGTTCAATATAGTGCTATAAGTTCTAGCCAGTGTAATAAGGGCAAGAGAAGGAAGTAAATACCATACAGATTGGAAAGGAAGACATAAACTGCCTCTATTTTGCAGATGACAAATGACCTACATAGAAAATTCCAGCAAATGTACAAGTATACTCTTAGAACTAACAAATATCCTACAAGCAAGATTGTAGGATAAAAGAAAAATGTACAGGGGTGCCTGGGTAGCTCAGTTGGGTAAGTGTCTGACTCTTGATCTCAGCTCAGGTCTTGATCTCAGGGTCATGAGTTCAGGCTCCATGTTGGGCTCCCTGCTGGGCGTGGAACCTACTTTTTAAAAAAATGAAAAAGAAAAACTTACAAAAATCAATTGTATTTCTATATATTAGCAACTAGCATGTGAAATTAAGATACAATGCCATTTACAATTGCTCAAAGACAATGGAAAACTTAGGTGTAAATCTAACAAAACATATATAGGATTTACATGCTGAAAATCGTGCAATGGTGATGAAAGAAATAAAAAAAGACGTAAGTAAATGGAGAAACACATCTTGTTCACGAATTGGAAGACTCAACACAGTAAAGGTGTTCATTCTCCCTAAATTGATATACAGGTATAATGCAATTTCTACTAAAATCCTAGCAAAATTTTTTATAGATATAGGTTTTAAAAATTGTATATGGAAAGGCAAAGGAACTTAAATACCTTAAAATTTTTGAAAAGGAAGAATAAACTGGAAGGAATCCATTTACCCAATTTCAAGGCTTATTATAGAACTACAGGAATCAAGACTGTGTAGTATTGGCAGAAATTCAGTCACGTAGATCAGTGGAACAGAACAGGGAACTCAGAAAAAGACCCACACCAATACGCCTACCTGATTTTTTTTTTTTTTAGAGATTTTATTTATTTATTTGAGAGGGCGAGCACAAGCAAGGGGAAGGGGTAGAGGGAGAGGGAGAAGCAGACTCCCCACTGAGCAGGGAGCCCAATGCAGCAGTTGGTCGCAGGACCCTGGGATCCTGACCTGAGCTGAAGGCAGTTCACTTAACCGACTGAGCCATCCAGGCACCCTGCCCACCTGATTTTTGATGAGAGTGCAGAAGCATACATAAATGGTGCAATTGGACATCTGTAGGCATAAACAAACAAATAAA
This sequence comes from Neomonachus schauinslandi, assembly GCF_002201575.2. Taxonomy (NCBI): domain Eukaryota; kingdom Metazoa; phylum Chordata; class Mammalia; order Carnivora; family Phocidae; genus Neomonachus; species Neomonachus schauinslandi. The sequence goes on from NC_058408.1 coordinate 110,560,210, forward strand.
TGAAAATGAAACTTGACCTAAGTGTCACATTTCATATAAAAATCAACTTAAAATGGGTCATGGACATAAATATAAAGTGTAAAACTATAAAACTTTTAGGAAAAAATCTACAGGCTGTAGAACCAGCCAAAGTATTCTTAGACTAGACACCAAAAGGATGATTCACAGGAGGAAAATCTGATAAACCTGACTTTATCAAAATTAAAAACATTTTCACTGCAGAAGATCCTGTTACGAGGAATTTTTTATAAGAACACATTTAACAGTGTCTAGGAAGGGACAGGGAACCTCACTTCAGGTCAATAGAGATTGTCATTTGGGACCCTTTGAAAACAACCAATGACGACTATCCCTATGATACTGTCATCCAGCCCCATTCCTCCTTCTGTCTTCGTGGTAATTAGGAGTTACTCACCTTGTGCCTTGCTGAAGTCCAGACACCACTGTGTAATGCAGTTCTTTAATCTGCCTGTCTAGTGATCCCATGACAAATGGTTCAGTGGAGTCCAGCACATTTTGTGCATGGTGTGATTTTCTACACGGTACACTTATTATAGGTGGATGGGACAAATCATCTAATTAATAAAGAAAGCTACTTTCAAAGCCTTCTGTCCCAGACCCAGCTATATGTCTGTTAGGAGGAAAACACATTGCATTTTCTATTTGAGAACCTTTGGAGTTAAGTCTTCAATTTGGGCATTGGAGGGAATACGGAGAAGATGTGACATCTGTTTTATCCAAATATTTTTACAAGGTGAAGATTTATTAACCAGTTATTGTTTTGAACTCTCCATATTAAAGTTTTGAGTGAAAAACACAGTCTGTGATATGAAAGGTCCAGTATCTTCTTACTTTGGAACTCATTTGTGTCATTTATACTATCAAGGAATCAAATGTTAATAATCATAAATACTTTGTTATAAAAACTGCTTTCACCTCTGCTGCCTTCACTATACACTGCTCTGAAAATGTTTCAAATACTTCCAAAGACAACTGCCTCGGGAGCAGTCCCAGAGCATTTTCCCTCCACCTGGATATTAACCTGGCAAGCAGCTGCTTCAGAATTATGCACTTGTGATCAAGCCAAATGTGGTGGAAGCATTTACCCTTGGCTCTTCAGAGGCAAAGAAACTCTGTTTTGCACATCAGCCTTATTTTTTTTTTCTTTGCTCTCTGCTCAGAGATCCAGCCCCACCCCATGAAAAGGCTGTCTATTCATCAGAGAGACACAAAGTTGGCTTGTGCAAACCAAGCATAAAAGACACAAGAGCAATTTATTCTGGTTAATAAGCTAGGGGGAAACATGTAGAGGCCAATTGTACAGTGAGCACAAGAAGGGTTTCTTGTCTGGAGAGTGTATAATGTGGCAGACACTGTCATTTGTTTGCCCATCCAATGACCATCCCCCTTTTTTATTGCTTAGGAAAAAAAAAAACTATTTGCTACAGAATCAGGCAGGTGGCCATGGGATTTAGGAGAAAATGATTTGCTGCCAGTCCTTGTGGATGAGCAAATTACAATTTCTCTATACAAATTTTGGTAGGCAGCCTTCAAGATCTTCAAATAATTCTTGCCTCCTGGTATTTACACCCTCCTGTAGTCCTCTTCTATATAAAATAGGGCTGATGTGTGACCAAAGGGATATTGTGGAAATGCAGAATTTAAATCTGACTTTCAAAGCTAAGTCATCAAACACATTGCAGGCTTTATCTTGCTCTCTTGGATTATTCATTCAGGAGGAACCCAAGTCTCACAGGGTAAAAACCTTCAAACAATCTGATGATAAAGTTCATGGGACCAGGAACTGACGCCTCCTGCCAACAGCCAGTATGAAGTTGCTGGTCATAGGAGTGAATAAACTTTGCTCAGATCCTCCAGGTCTGGCTTCAGACAACTGGAAATCCAGATGACATCTTGCCTGCACTTTTATAAGTGACGCCAAGCCAGAACCACGCAGCCAAGTCTCTCCCAAATTCCTGGCTCAAAGAAACTACGAGTGATAAGACATACTATTGCTTTAAGCCAATAAATTTCAGGGCAATTTGTTATGCAGCAATATATAACAAATACACCAATCCTGTTAATTCCCACTTCCCCGGTGTGGTATAGAGGTAGCCAGAAAACCACCAACTAAAAACCAGAGGCATAAATGAGAGACTTTGACATTGCCTCTATCTTGTTCTGACAGCCTGGGCCAGTGGTGTGCTCATAAGCCTTATTTCAAGAACAATTTAGAAAGCCCTGAGTCTTAGTACTTACCTAGTTCTGTGGTATAAATATTCCCACCATGGTTAAGCTCCTGCTAGCACCACAGTTGGGAAAAGTTGCACACACTTAGCTCTCTTGAGCCCCTATGAGTCAGCTCTAGCAGTGGAGAAAGAATTTAATTCCAGGTCTCTTTCAAGTCAAAGCTCCAGCTCTTTATACTCTGGATGCTGCTATTTCCAAAAAGTTGATAGCACTGAAGACCCTTGACCTAGCTAAGACGAACTAAAGAGCATTTGGATTAAGTAATAAATACTTTTGATTACTTATTATTGTAGTGGTCTGATTGAAGCCAGGGGATACTGCTTCTTCCATACCCACTTCTTCAGCCTTAAGGGGAGCTCCGCTTGGTGCTAGACAGAGCCAGCAAGTAGCTACATTCCTACTCAGTGGGAGAAAGTAAGGTCATCCCTGAAGACGTGGACTGGCAATGTCCTAAGACAGTGACTTAAGAGTGCCAATGCTTGACAGCAACCTAGGGATTTCCTGATGTGTGGTTAGGTCCCCAGTGAATAGAATGGGCTTCACAAACTAAGACCAGGAGCCTCCTTTGAAGCCTAAGATATGGTTGGTTCAGGATTAAACAGACTTAGGGAAGGAACTTTTTATGGTAAGATAACAGCATGGTGGTCAAGTGTCAACTCGGATTGTCCGCATTCACACTGTTTCCGCTAGCTGTGTGACTTAGGGGCATTTACTTAATTTTATAAGCCTGGGCTTTCCCATCTGTAAAATGGGGATAATAGAGTTGATTGTATACAATTATGTATGTTATGTGCTTGGCCTATGGAAAGTATTCAACACAATTTAGCTATTATGAGTAGTATTATTATCATGCCATGCCATGATGCAGGTCACTGAAAGAAAAAAATGCAAATTTTTGACAGTAAAAGGGAGACACTGCTTAGCATGTCTCCATATTCGCAGCGGTGGAGCTGGAAAGACAAGATGGATAGGGCCTCAGTGCCCCAGGCCCTCCCCATGGACGTGTCAGTGATATTCTTCCTCAAAAGCAGCCCCACCCATGTCCTGAAATATTTCCAACCAGGACAGGAGGACATCACGGCCTCACCCACCAGCTGTGCCACAGCTGGACCTCCTGTCAGGTGCCCACTGAATCCCTGGCTACCCCTCCTCTTGTCCTTGTCTATCTGACCTGGTTTCCAACTCATTTGCTCTGCTGGACACTTGTCTGGGGCTGGAGTCCTACCTGGATCTTGTGGGCTTTGTCAAGAGGTTGGGGGAAGAGGATCCCACACCCTGAGATGACAGCTGAGGTCCCTCCTGTGTGGGTACAAATGGCCGAAGAAGGGTGGCATCATCTGTTCAATGTGCACCTGTCCCCGTGACTCCCTCACCCAGATGAGGACTTGCCACCCCACTGTGGATCCACAGCTGCTTTCTAGAGAGGCTCTCTAGTCCCATGAGACCTAACCTGGCATCCTAATCTTTGCCACAATTTGATATTCCTGAAGTTTCTGTGGGTCTTGTAGATGTCCTCACAAAGGACATTTCCACACAAAAGAAGTTTGTTGTAATTAAACAGTCCTGTTCTTCAGTTCCTGAGCCCTACCTCACACCAGCCTGCAGCCAGCTGTCTGAGTTACCCACATGAACCAAGGGGATTCAGAAGTATCCCCGTCCACACTGAAGTGCAGTACAGAATGGAAGGTGGTAACTCTAATGGGTGGGAACACCTCTGGGAGGAAATGCACCCATGTGTTGGCAGTTGTTATCTCTGGGTATGGACATAGAAGTGATTGTTTTTCTTTTCTATACTGTTCTGCATTTTCTTATTTTAAAAAAGACATCTACCATGAGATGCTATCTAACAAATGTTTTTAAATATTAAAAAATATCTGCCTATCTACCTACCTATCTATCTATAAAGTAGCAGGAGTAAAAGGACCCATCTTGAGTTTGAATCACAGTCTATTCTATTTAGGTCTATTTAGACACATCTGACCACCGGGGTGTTAGGAGCAGAGGTCACTTTGCAAGAATGGGCACCCCAGGACGGCAGAGACTGGTCACTGTTGAATGCCCAGCGTCTAGGGCAGTGCCTGGTGCATAATGGGCACCCAAAGTATGTTTTTAAAATGCACTGGTGAGTGAATGGGAAGGGAGGAATTCCTGCAGGTGGAGCCTGATCCAATCAGGAACTTGGTCATCAGGGAGGAGGCCAGACCTGGCACCTCTCAGCTTTGTCTCTCAGCCCCATGTTTAATATCCGAGTGCCAGGAGAACAGGATGTTGTAAGTAAAACTTCTAGAGACAAACACCCTGCTTTATAACTACACCAAGAAAAGGCATTACAGGAGGTAGGGAAAATATATTCATTCCCCTGTTTCGTCAGAGACCACACAGAATCTCTGGCAAGAGGGACTTCCCCGTGAAACCCAGGCAAAGCCCATCCCAGTGGAGCTGAGGTGCCTGGGGAAGCAGCCAGCAGGGTGAATGGTTCTGAGTGGCTTAGCTTTCCCAGCATGGGTAGTGGCAGTTTCTATCTTCTGATTCCATTTTTAGAGAAGACAATTCAGAGGAGTCCTTCTCACTACAACCCTTCTCTTTATAACATAGAGATAAAAGTGAGATGGAAAGTATTTGCTCCTTGACCTCAAGTGGACATCTTATATCCAGAGACCCATTGGTCCAGGGACACCTGCCTCCGTCACACTGACTATTGAGCAATAACGTTTGGCAAAAATGGTAAGAATACCTATACAGTCATCACAAAGCTATTTGGAAGTAAGAACAAGGACAAATTAGGCCACAGACGTAACAGTCAGGGATGACTGAAGCAGAAAGTTCCACTTTCCATTATGGTTTTGTCTCCTGACCCTCAAGAATGAGCTCTTAGACTTGGCAAGTTGGGAAAAAAACAAGAATAGAAACTGCCACTACCCTCCCCCAAAAAGGAAATTTTAAGAGAGCATACTGCTGTCCTGCTGAATTCTAATGACAGTACCCCATGCCAGGAAAGCTAAGCCACTCAGAACCATTCACCCTGCTGGCTGCTTCCCCAGGCACCTCAGCTCCACTGGGATGGGCTTTGCCTGGGTTTCACGGGGAAGTCCCTCTTGCCAGAGATTCTGTGTGGTCTCTGACGAAACAGGGGAATGAATATATTTTCCCTACCTCCTGTAATGCCTTTTCTTGGTGTAGTTATAAAGCAGGGTGTTTGTCTCTAGAAGTTTTACTTACAACATCCTGTTCTCCTGGCACTCGGATATTAAACATGGGGCTGAGAGACAAAGCTGAGAGGTGCCAGGTCTGGCCTCCTCCCTGATGACCAAGTTCCTGATTGGATCAGGCTCCACCTGCAGGAATTCCTCCTTTCCCATTCACTCACCAGTGCATTTTAAAAACATACTTTGGGTGCCCATTATGCACCAGGCACTGCTCTAGACGCTGGGCATTCAACAGTGACCAGTCTCTGCCGTCCTGGGGTGCCCATTCTTGCAAAGTGACCTCTGCTCCTAACACCCCGGTGGTCAGATGTGTCTAAATAGACCTAAATAGAATAGACTGTGATTCAAACTCAAGATGGGTCCTTTTACTCCTGCTACTTTATAGACAGATAGGTAGGTAGATAGATAGAAAGATAGATAGATAGATAATAGATAGATAGATAGATAGATAGATAGATAGATAGAAGATAGATTTTTTTAATATTTAAAAACATTTGTTAGATAGCATCTCATAGTAGATGTCTTTTTTAAAATAAGAAAATGCAGAAAGTATAGAAAAGAAAATCAATCACTTCCATGTCCATACCCAGAGATAACAACTGCTAACACACAGGTGCATTTCCTTCCAGTTTCTTTTTTCCCCAATATATGTAAAATTGGGAACATACCACACATCCCTGTATGGGAAGAACTGGCCATTATCTCCCTTTCCTTCAGAAGGATGTGGGGGACCAAAGGCTCTTGGCTGAGAATGAAATGAAGACATTGTTGGAAGGGTCATTTCACGGCCCCTCTCCGGGTAACCCAGGGGGCCCCCTCCAAAGCATAATATGGCTTCTTTATTTTTCAGGCCAGCCCCAAGGAGATCAACCAAACAGGACATCCCATAACAATGCAGCGTACTGACTCCCAGGAAAAAGAGAGGTGTCTTACTAATTACAAGACCGGTCAGGGAAGAGCTCTTTCCTCTTTGTAGGTTTGGGCACTGTCCCTGACAATTAGCATTGGTATTCATCCATGGAACATGTGGGTGTTGGCACTGGATTTAATGCGTGCATCATTTGAGGAAGCAGAAGAGTCCAAGGTCATGCCAATAGGAATGCGACAAAGGAAAGCTGACCAATGGCAGGCAGCACGCACCTCCATCACTGGCCTCTGAAGACCAAAGCCCCTCCTGGCCCCAGGATTCACAGGGCACTAGGTTATGGGGTAGGAGTTCCCCAGAGGGCTGCTTGGGATGGAAAAACCCAGATTTGGGGAAAGGTGCTGGAGCCATATAAAAGGATAGGCGTGGAGAATGAGGTCTTGTTCCTCAGATGGGGGTGGGGGGTGTTGCTCAAATGGTGGGTTTAAAGAAAGAGACATCACCACAGTGAGGCAGGTGCAAGCAGGAGGCCCACAGCAGGATTAGGACATGGGTCGTGCCCTAGGGAGCCTCCTCCCCTCAGGGAGGGTCATGCCCTGAGGGGCTCACCTCCTCAGTGTTCTTTGGATTCTAGGGAGAAGTGCTAATTGCCACCTTCTATGAGACAAAACTTCTTCCTCCACTGCCCTAATCAAAGCCTCTGAATGACATCCCGGGCAGCAGGCAGAGTAGACAGACATATGCCCTGGGAGGAGTCTCTATGTCCTGGAAAAAAGGGAGGTAACGCCATACCTCATACCACGAGGCCTTGTCTTTGTGGTTATCATTTAATGAAAGAAAAGAAAGCATGTTAGGACGCAGGAGAGGAAGACACAAAGCTATACAAGAAAGGATCTGTAGTCATAACACACTCCCCAGCTCTACAAAGAACATTGTCAACGTAGACATAATAAGGTAGCCTCTGTTTATTGATTTAACCAACAATAGTAATAGAGCTATATTGGGAGAATGGAGGGAAGAAAAGGTGACGTAAGAGAGATAAAATCTATAGCAGGCAGAGAGAATGTCTAAGACTAATGCTGGGATTAAAAGTGGTTGTCCAGGGAGAGCTGGGGTGTGGTCAGAGGTGCAGCAAGGTTTTGCTTTATCACTATCATCATCATCCTCTTAGCACTCGTAGCCATGCTTGTGCATGACTTTAAAAAAAACTGTTACCTCTATGAAGTTATTTAGAAAATGGAAGTGTGCCTGCTCTGTATGGCAGGGGTCTCTGGAGAGGAGGCCCTGGGGACTCTATGGGCGTGGGAGAGGAGAGGGGCCTCCGACACGACCCCACCATCTCGGTGCTGTCCTGGATGACAAGGAGCAGCCAGGGCCCAGGTGAGCTGGCAGCAAGTTAGACCTGACATTTCAACGTTTAGCTCTCTCTTCGGTGTTTCTTATTAGAGATAAATCATCCATCAATATTCAGTCTTCTACTTCTGAATGAGGGATCTGGATGGATGGGAGCACAGCTTGCACTGGGGACATGGAGGGGCAGGTCCTCCTCAGGCAGGTCTCCCAGCTGTGTACTTTGCCACATCTGGCTATGGGGTCCAGCAGGCACCCGAAGTCTTTGCGAGCCCCTCTCTGCCAACTGAGACTCCCACTCCCAACTCCTCTGAGTCTAGACACTTTCTCCATCCTCCTCCTGGTCGGGCTATCTTCACCAGTGTTTTTCCAATTGCAGCATGCAGAAGAATCCCCTGGAGAGCTTGTCAAAACAGAATCCTGGGCACCACACCCAGAGATTTTGATTCTGGGTTCTAGGATGGAACCCAGAGTTTGCAATTCTAACAGACTACCAGGTGAGGTGGGTCCAAAGGCCATACTTTGTGGAGCCCTAGACCACTTCTCCACCATGGCTTCTACTTTGGGGTCACTTTGTTCTCACGGTGGTAGTCCTATGGCTGGCTCATGTGGTTCTCAACTCAGCTGCCTACCCCACATGTTCCTGGGAGCTCAAGAGAATTTCTGGAATCCTTGCATTCCACAAGAGAAATAGTCCTTGCATCCCACAAGGGGATGAGGGAACACTTCCTCTAGCTGTCCCTCCCTCTGATGAGCATTCCATGCCACCTCCTGTCCCCTAAAAGGATGTGGGAGCTCCCTGTGAAAGGCATCCTTCTAGAGTACCAAAGGGGAAGAGAAATACAAGCTCCCTTTGTTTTAGGCTTTCTACAGGAACGGGTAATTTTTCCCTGCCATCTTCCCCCATTTTAACATTAGAATCCAAATGTGGAGATGGGTAAACACAAGGACACTGGCACCTGACATTAAATGTATCTGTCTCTTGTCTCTTTCCCCCCAGAACCAGAAAGGCTTTCTTTGATTTCCCCTCTAGTCTGGAAATTGCTTCTCCATTGTTAGTTCCTCCTTCTTCCTGTGGTGGACATTTGGCCACGTTCCATGGAACCGTAATGGCAGGGCTGCTGCTGGGGAACATGAGTTAGAGAATATTCAGAAATACTTTGTCCAATGTTTTCAAAATATTGTCCTCGATACATGTAGAAATTATGTTATCCTTTTTCTTTATTACATTTGCAGGACATTCTTCTATTTGTTTATGCTTCTTGATTTGGGTTTATTCATTAATCCTACTTTTTTCCTATTTTCAGATTGAATAATTTTGTTACCTTTATGATGTTTTTCATTTTTAGCTTTCTTTGTTATTTTTTCTAACGTCTCAAATGGAAAGCTTCATTGGTGTTCATCAACAACGTTAAAGGTGTATTTCACAATCACATAGAAATCTTTAATTTTACATAAATGGGATCATGTCATATGTGCTATTTTTATTGCAGACACCTTTACAAGCCCCTGGCTGTATCCCCTTCCATTAGTACCGCCCCTTGCATAATCTTTTCCTCTTATATAATAAAACATTTGAGGACAGAAGTTTATCTTTTTATATCATTTGGCTGGATTCCACTGGTTCAACATGTAGCATGGTCACTGTCTTTAATTTCTACAGACATTAAAATCCTGCCATAGATAATGTGAATTTGGACATAATCCCAATTTAGATCTATGGAGATTGGTGCTTCTTTTCTTCCCTCTCTCAGCTCTCCTCTTCCTTTTCAAAGGAGGCAAGCTAAAATTCTTATCTTCCTCAGGGGACGGGGGAAATGTCAGATTGGGCTGTGAAGTGAAGAGAATAGCACCTCCAACTTCCTGGGATTCCCCTGGCCCATTCACTCCAGGTCAGTTGGATAACAACCAGCTAAGAGATCCTGGGCTTGTCCCTCCTTTCTTGGATGTCTGAATCAGCCACAGAACCCAGAATCAACCCTGTAAGTATTTAGGTTGAGACAGCCATCTGCTAGCAGGTGGCACCGAATGCAGCCAGGACCTGGATAGGTACATGGTAAAGCTCCAGCTAAAGAGACTTGTCCCTCATCCTGCCCTCTCATTAAAACTTGCAGTAACATAACCCTGTGCATTTTACAAAATTGAGTATTTGGGGCTCTTCTAAGTGAATTGTGGTGAGGTTTTCCCGGGGGAGGAAATACACCAGAGTCTGCTCCTACCCCCCTTCATTGTGAACACCCAGCCCAGAAAATGGCTCCCTGTCTGTGATATTCTCCTGCTCCTGCTCTCTTTTGGGCTTGCTTCCATCACGCTGTCTGGCTCCCGGCTTTTCTGCACTTCATAGCCTTGGCTCCTAATTCTCTGCCATTTCCTCCCTCAATCTTTCTTGCTTCAACCAATGATTCTGGTAATTTCTTCTTTGGTTGTGTATTACTATTACATAATTTTTATTTATTTCCTATTTTGAGTGGTATTTTTTTAAGATTCATTTATTTATTTTTGAGAGAGAGAGCACCCAAGCTGGGGGAGGAGCAGAGGGAGAGGGAGAGGGATAGACTCTCAAGCAGACTCCCCGCCGAGTGGGGAACCAGATGTGGGACTCATCCCCCAACCCGAGATCATGACCTGAGCCAAATCAAAAATCAGACGCCTAACCGACTGAGCCACCTAGGCGCCCCTTGAGTGGTATTTTTTTTTTTTTTTGAACATGATATAACATTGAAAAACTGCACAAGGTTCAGGGGGGTGGGGTGGTCCCTGGGTGGCTCAGTCAGTTAAGTGTCTGACTCCTGATCTCAGCTCGGGTCTTGACCTCAGGGTTGTGAGTGGAGCCTACAAAAAAAAAGAAAGAGAGAGGGGAAGAAACAAAGAAAGAAAGAAAGAGAAAGAAAAGACTACACAAGGGTATAGAGTGAAATAAAGTCTTTCATTCCACATCTCTTAGTAACAGAATCCCCTTTAGGGATGTTAACCACAGTTAACATTTTCTTGAGTATCTTCTAAAAGATGGCCTTTGAATTTAAAAATATTTATGGATATACATATATTTATTTTTCCCTATGCAAATTGTAGCATACTATACATACTACTCTGTGCCTGGCTTTTCCCTCTTTCTATCATGACTTGGAGAGAGCTCCATTTCAGTACATAGAGAGCTGCTCATTCCTGTTAATGCCATTACATTTCTTTGACTTTTGGAAAAGTGTCTTAGGTCATTCTGAGGACCCCCCCAACCTGCCCTCTGTTCCCCATATTGCATCTTCCAGTAAGAGGTACCCCCTGAGTCCTCCCATCCCCCAAATATCCCCCACCCCTTACATCCTCCACTCAGCAGCTGGCACCTTCCCTGAAATTCTCCCTGCTTTCCTGCCAGTGGTGGACAGGAATGAAGCAGTTCTAACCACAGCACTTTAATTTCTCCCAGAACAGCTGAGCTGAAAAGGGAAATGGCTGTTTCTGGAAGGGAGTCTGTGGACCTTCAACAATGACATGCTGACATCTGGCAAGGAGCCCAGAGTCACAAAACCTCCCCAGCCATAGCAGACAAATAGCATTTATACAGCGAGGGCAAGGCTCAGCAATATCAAATCAGCAATCCTTTCTGCTTTATCAGAGTGTTTATCGTGTGAGATAAACAAGGGGTTACATTCCACAAGGAACAGTCAGCATCTTTCTCAGGGCCCAGGGCTGTAAGATATCTCAATTTCCTTACCCCTTGATCATGCAGATTATTGCATTATCACTCCCTAAAAAGTTAGCCTTTTCCTCCCCAATTCAGCTAATAGTTTTGAGTGCTTACTACATTATG